>NC_050443.1:55809356-56151856 GCF_903995425.1 Onychomys torridus | reverse complement strand
GCCAGGTCAGTGGCCCAGCCATGGAGGACAATAATGTGTAGGGGAAGCCAAAGAGCCTCTAAGGGGGCCAATTTTCTCTTTGTTTTTAATATCCTTTCCCCTCAGAGGTGAGAAGCTCTCTTTCTCTATAGATAATACTGTGGACATGCGTGGGTATTAGCATGTGACTGTTCATGTATACGGTGGTGGGCTTTCCTTTTCCTCATTTGAGAGCCTGGGTCAGATCAATCAGTTCTGCCCTCTGGGCTGAGGTACCTGGCTTGGGTCCAAAGCGTTTCAGTTAACGTAACTACAGCAGCTCCCATGTACCTCGTTTCATCTTTCATCACGTGGCAGTCATGGATGAGCACCTGAGGGGAGTCATCAGGCAAGAGGGCAGCAGGACTGATGGTCATGGGTTTCTCAAACCGGACTTGAGGGTGGACCAGGAGTACCACCTAGTACTGAGCCACACAGTCATTAGCCAGTGTTCTGGTGTTCCTCGGAGGAGGACCTCAACTTCATCACCGGGTGCTGTGAATATAAGATCCCGAGCCAGAATTAACTGACTTTGTTTGTTTATTTGTTTGTTTGTTTGTTTGTTTCATTAGGCTAACAGTAGCCACCACAGCTCTTACACAGGTGGGCCATCCTGTGGCTGTAGGGCCCGATCATCTGGACAGGTATGCCATGGGGCTTCCATGACCCCAAAGTTTGGGTGAAAAAAACCCTTTTGGGGGCTGGAAAGATGGCTTAGCGGTTAAGAGCACTGACTGCTCTTCCAGAGAACCCAGGTTCAATTCCCAGCACCCACATGGCAGCTCACAACTGTCTGTAACTCCAAGGTCTGACACCCTCACACAGGGATACATGCACACAAAACACCAATGCTCATAAAATTAAAATAAATTAAAAAAAAAACCAAAAAAACCTTTTGGCTGGGAGGTGGTGGCACACACCTTTAATCCCAGCACTCGGGAGGCAGAGGCAGGAGGATCTCTGTGAGTTCGAGGCCAGCCCAGTCTACAGAGCAAGATCCAGGACAGGCACCAAAACTACACAGAGAAACCCTGTCTCAAAAAAACAAACAAACAACAAACAACAAAACAAAACAAAAGACCCCTTTGTCTTTTGTTTCGTGGGCGAACAGATGAAAAGGTTTGGAGATGTCTGGAAGTGCTGGGGCTGGAGCCAAAGCCAGGGCTGTCTTTAAAGCTTCAAATGTCGGGGTTGGAGATTTAGCTCAATGGTAGAGCCAGGGTTCGATCCTCAGCTCAAAAAAAAGCCAAAAAGCTTCAAATATCTTTCGTTCGTCTCAGTCCAGGCTAGGGGCTCAGTGCCCCCTTTTGTGCTGATGTATAGAGATTTTGCTACTTCCACAAACTCTGGTATCCCGAGGCAGCAATATCCAGCTGCAAAAAGGAACTCTTTAACCTATCTCTTCGTCTTTGGAGTTGGGGTCCAAAGGATGGCTCCTTTAGCCCCCCTCAGCTGCTAGCCTCTGACTTACAAAGTTGGGATTTTTCCCCCAATAAATTTATCTATCTATCTGTCTGTCTGTCTATCTATCTATCTATTTATTTTATATTCCGGCCAGTTTCCCCTCCCCCTCCACCCCAACCACTGTTCCTACCCACCTCCATCCACATCCCCTCTGTTTCTGTTTAGGAAAGGGCAGGTCTCCCATGAGTATCAACAAAACATGGCATATCAAGTTGCAGTAAGATTAAGCACCTTTCCATGCATTTCAGTGGGGCGAGTCGACCCAGGATGAGGAAAAGGGTCTCACGGCCTGTAAAAGAGTCCAGAGACAGCCCATATTCCCACTGGTAGGAGTTCCACAAGGGGACCAAGCCACACAAAGTAACATATGCAGAGTGCCTAGGTCAAGTTGGACTTTCTTAGCTGACGTTCTGTAACCCAAGATCTGTAACTCTGGCAGTGGTCCCTCAATGGCCCTTTTATAATCTATTTTCCTGGGAGACCTCTGATGGAAGGGCAAGATGTCAGCTCTTAGTGTCTCATCACATAGAGTCGGTGAATTTTTAAATCTTTGGGACAACCTGGTCCATGTTAGTTGCCTGCTGTATGTAACCTCTCTCTGGGTTGGTCCATTTAAAAGTAAAGATGGGTTGACTCTCCCTGTCCATCTTTTTTTTTTTTTTTTTTTTTGACAGAGTTTCTCTGTGTAGTTTCGGTGCCTGTCCTGGATCTCGATCTGTGCACCAGGCTGGCCTTGAACTCACAGAGATCCACCTGGTCTGCCTGAGTGCTGGGATTAAAAGTGTGTGCCACCACCTGAAAGAATGCATCTTTCAGGTCCAAATTGGTATACACCTGTTTCTCCACAAGAATCAGACTCATGAGAACCAGAAGTCCCAGGTTTCTTTACAGGCTTGAGAGGTGTCCCTGGCAAGACAGCAGGATACCTATCTCTCTTAGCCAGGCAAAGTAGACTGCACTTTCCCCTTCTGTTCCCAAGGTCATTGGATATTGTTTAATCTGGATGAGGGTGGTTGATCAACTATAGGAACAAGGTCATTGGTATTGTTTAATTTGGATGAGGGTAGTTGATCAACTATAAGAACAAGGTCATTGGTATTGTTTAATCTGGATGAGGGTAGTTGATCAACTATAGGAACTGGGGCCAGATCTTGGGGGTTAGTTTCTTCCCATACCCCTGGGAATCTTAGTTGTCCATCTGAGAAATAGTCGAATTGTATCCTTTGACTGAGAGCCGCTTTCTGCTAGAAGATATTCTTCTGACAGAGGGTAAGACACCAAACTTTTGTTGGGTCAGTTGTGTCTCACTGTCAGAAAAGGCGATGGTGGTTTTCAGTTTGTACAAAAGGTCTTGTCCCAATCAGTTCTCTGTTGTTAAACACCCTCTGAGCTACCTCCAGAAACTGGGACCTACTTAGACCTTTGATTTTTATAACTTTTCCCCTAATATCTGAGGCTGTCTGGGTGACAAAGGAAATCTTTTTTCTTTCTAAATTTTTATTACGTTATTTTATGTCTATGGGTGATTTTCCTGTATGTGTATCTTTGTACCACTTGCATGCCTGTGTCTGCAAAGGCCAGGAGAGAGGATTGAATCCTCTGGGGCTGGAGTTAGGGATGGTAGTGAACTACCATGTGGATGCTGGGAATTGAACCTGGGTCCTCTGGAGATGCAATCAGTGCTCTTAACCTCTAAGCCACTTCTGCAGCCCCCCAACAAAGAAAAATTTCTCCAACAGCTATCTTCGATTATTTTCAAAAGGACCTAGCAAAAGCTGGTTGAAGTTTCATTGGTCAGTGTTGAGCAGAAGGGAAAATCTGTTCTGTCCAGGCTGCATTGTGTGGCAGTGATGCCCCTGCCCAGCCCAGGGGTGGCTTTTCTACTTTTTTCAGAGAATGGTGGGTTTGGAGTTTCCAATTATACAAATTACTGGTTTGAAAGGAGACATAAATCGTGGAAGAGAAAGGAGTGTAACTTTCTCTTTTCCTTTGGGCTCAGCCCAGGGGAACTTTCCTACTTCCCTGGGGCTGCCTAGAGCAGGTGTGTGGGGGGGATGCTCATCTGGGGTGTCTTAGTTAGGATTTCTATTGCCTCAATGAAACACCAGGAAGCAAGTTAGGGAGGAAAGGGTTTGTTCTGCTTATACTTCCACATCACTATTCATCACCAAAAAAAATTCAGGACAGAACTCAAGCAGGGCAGGAACTTGGAGGCGGGAAGCTGATGCAGAGGCCATGGAGGGTACTGCTTACTGGCTTACTTTCCATTGTTTGCTCAGCTTGCTTTCTTAAGGAACCCAGGACCACCAACCCAGGGATGGCACCACCCACCATGAGCTGGGCCCTCCCCCGTTGATCACTAACTGAGAAGACGCTTTATAGCTGGATCTCATGGAGACATTTCCTCAACTGAGGCTCCTTCCTCTGGTGACTCTAGCTTATGTCAAGTTCACACAAAACCAGACAGTACTATGGGGAACTATTTTCCCCACTCTGCCCTGGATGAAAGCGCCCCCCCACAACTCACCTCCACACAGGAACCAACCTTGACTTTCCAGGTGTCGGTGGCGGGGGGGGGGGGGGGGGGGTGGGTTGTTTGTTTTTGTTTTGTTTTGTGTGTGTATATATGTGTGTGTGTGGGGGGGGTTCCTCTGGGCAACCTGGAAGAGACAAAAGGATTTGGGTTCCCAACAGGAGAAGACAGAGTTCTTTTTTTTTTCTTTTTCTTTGGTTTTTCGAGACAGGGCTTCTCTGTGTAGCTTTGCGCCTTTTCCTGGAATTCACTTGGTAGCCCAGGCTGGCCTCGAACTCACAGACATCTGCCTGCCTCTGCCTCCCAAGTGCTGGGATTAAAGGCGTGCGCCACCACCGCCCGGCTAAGAGTTATTTTTTTTTAATTAAAATTTTAATTTATCTTACATACCGACCACAGTTTCCCTGTCCCTCCTCTCATTCCATCCCCTCCCCCTCCTCCCTTTCTACCTGCCCCCCTCCCCATATCCACTCCTCAGAAAGGGGCAGGCCTCCCGTAGGAGTCAACAACATGTGGCCTATCAAGCTCCTTGCCCTGCATCAAGGCTGAGCGAGGCATCTTACCTTAAGGAATCAGTTCCAAAACTCCAGCTCATGAGCCAGGGACAGATCTTGGGTCCACTGCTAGGAGCCACAAACAGACCACGCTACACAACTATCATCACCCACATGCAGAGGGCTTAGGTGGGTCCCGTGCAGGCTCTCTAGCTGTCTATCTAGAGTAAGTGAGCTCTCACGAGCTCAGGCCAGCTATCTCTGTGGGTTTCCCCATCATGATCTTGACCCAAGCCCCCTTCCTTGTTCATATCCCTCTTCCCTCTCTTCAACTGGACTCTCAGAGCATGATCCAGTGCTTGGCAGTGGATCTCTGCATCTGCTTCCATCAGTTACTGGATGAAGGCTCTATGATGACAATTAGGGTAGTCACCAGATCTGATTAGAGTAGATGGCCAGTTCAGGCACCCTCTCCACTCTTGCTAGGAGTCTTAGTTGGGGTCATTTTTGTGGATTCTTGGGAGTTTTCCTGGCACCAGGTTTCTCCCTAACCCCATAATGGGCCCCTCCATCAAGACATCTCTTTTATCGCTCTCTCACTCTGTCCTTCCCCCAACTAGGCCATCCCGATCCCTCATGTTCCCATCCCCCATCTCCGACCCTCTGCTCCCCCAGTTTGCCCAGGAGACAACATCTATTTCCCCTTCCCAGGGTGATCCATGCAGGGGACATCATTCTTAAGCCAGGGGGTTTTAACACCAGTGAAAGCCACTGATCAATACAGGGAAAACAGAACTGACAGAAACACACACACACACACACACACACACACACACACACACACGCAACACATGAACACACATCAAACATCAAAAACAACCAGGATTGGCCACCACAGATTCCTCTGCCTGTTGTACCCAAAGACCACCAAGAGACCGACTCCGATGCAAAGGCAAAGAGTCTTTGTATTGTTAGGAGTTAACTCTTAACTCTGTCCATCTGACACAGCAGCAGAGCAGGAGAGACCCCAAGTAGCAATGAGGCAGGGTTTTTAAAGCAAGAGTTCTTGGGGTCTACAGACTACATAGGAACAGACTCAGGAGTGGTTTATTTGAGTGGCAATCATGTTAGTAACTTTTAATTGGCTAGGATTAGTTGGGGGTTACAGTTATCCATTTTTGGGCAGGCCTGGACAAGTCCCAGGTTTTGTCCTTGAGCTGCCAAGGGGGCTGGCTGGCCTAGCACATACTGACTGTGGGGCTGCTCAGTGGCCCAGGCTCTGTCCTTGACTCATGCACGTAGCTCTAAGTTAGTGAGGGATCCCAGACCCTAAACAACTGGCTGAACTTTGAGTGGTCAGAGTATGTGCTACTGCAAGGATTATGTCTTTTGTTCATGGCCCTCCCAGAAACTGCTTACTCAAGTCTCAGGAAACTGAAATTCAGGCCTGATCTCTGAGAGAAGACTGAGCAGCCTGTTAGGGCATCTGCTTGATCCTTTCATGCCAAAATAGGGGGAATCCAGTGATGTCATACATGGTCCCCAGACAGTGGATCAGCAGCTGCATCCAACCTGTTGTTTCTATGATAATTTATTGACCAGTCTGTGTTGTCTTGGTGCCCTGGGTACTCTACTCTGCTATCAACACTGGCTGAGCCTTCAGTTCTGTTCTCATCGAACTACTGTTGGGCGCCAGCATCTTAAACTATATGGCCAATTGTGAATCAGTTCAGTAAAATTAATGGCCCTCAGACTGACTAGACCTCTTTAGAGCAGGATAACTTCACAATTTGATTCACTCACTAAGACCACTGTACAATGTTACAGGGCCCCAGACCTTAGTAGGCTCCCAGAACTAAGCACAACAAAATCCGTGATGGAAGGGCCATTCAGGCTATAAAACATAGCATGTAGACAGCACCACCATGTCAAAATAAAAACACAGACCCAATCTATCAAAGTCCATAGTTCTGGGAAAGTCTCAAATGTACTAACCTTGCTTTTGGCTTCTGTAGTTCTGCTTCTGGCTAACTGTTTTGTTAACTGAAGGATGTCAACCCAGGGTGTGGTTTTTGTGCTTAAAAGTGCACAATGAGAAAGGCTCAATGGTTAAGAGCACTGGCTGCTCTCCCAGAGGACCTGGGTTCCATTGCAGCAACCCTGTGGTGGCTCACAACCATCTGCCACTTCTTTTAGTCTCTTTAGACACCAGGTACATGTGTGGTACACAGACATACATGCAGACAAAACACCCCTACACGTGAAATGAAACAATAGAAAGCAGACAAATAGAAGTGCCACAAGCCTGCTTCTGAGGGCCTCCAGGGGTGAGCAGGTGGTGCTCAGTGGGCTTCAACGTTCAAGTTACACAGAGACCAGAGTCCAGCAGAAGATCCAGGGATCTCCAAACCCTCAGGTGCAGCCAGAGATGCTCAGCGGGGGCGAGGCGGGGTCCCTTTCTTTCCTCCATCCTGGGTTGGAGGGTGATGGAGGACACCCTGCATCTTTATTACAGAAAGAAGAGCTGACATTTCTCAGCAGCCAAAAACGAAAGCCGTGTCTGAAGAATCCGGGAGCTGCTCTCCTGGCACTGGTGGGAGTTATGTAAGGACTGTGCCTCACTGTTCCCTCAGGAGCCCTGGCTCTCTGCCTCTCAGCTGAGAAGTGTTTCAGTGACAACCCTATGAAAGTTGCCCCCGTCTGGTGTTCCAGCCTTTGGTGCCAAGTTCGTTATCATGTTCTGTAGTTATCATGTTCTGTCAGGATCTTCTTCTTCAGAGCTTCTTGGACTGTGGGTCCTGCAACCTGAAAATGGGGCTGTGGAAAGTCTGCCAACAGTAAAAGTTTCTGGATGTGTACAGGCCACACAATTAGTTTGGAATCAAATGTATACGGGGTCAGAGGTATTCCTTGCAACGTTCACCCTTCACTAGAGCCTTGTTTCTGAACACACACACACACACACACACACACACACACACACACACACACACACGAGTGCACTTCATATTGCAGGTACCTTTCTGTAATGCTGTTAAATGCTGCCTAAAACACCCCTGCTCAGATCTGAGACTATTACATGTTATGAACTGCAGTGTTTGCTACTGTGCATAAAACATTTTCTCCCCTTATAGAAACACATTGATTTAATTACAGACAACAAAGACTTGTAGTTAGAGTTTTCCTGCCTGGCCCACAGTCAGGACAAATCTCTCTCACCCTCTAGTCCCACAGTCGCTCAGACCCAACCAAGAAAGCACACAGAAACTTACATTGTTTACAAACTGTATGGCCATGGCAGGCTGCTTGTTATCTACCTTTTCTATCTTAAATTAACCCATTTCTGTTAATCTATACTTTGCCACATGGCGTGTGGCTTACCAGTGTCTTTACATGTTGCTTCTCATGGCAGCGGCTGGCGGTGTCTCTCCCCAGCCTTCTACATCCCAGAATTCTCTTCTCTCTTGTCCCGCCTATACTTCCTGCCTGACCACTGGCCAATCAGAACTTTATTTACACAGAGCGATATCCACAGCAAAGACTGTAATATTTTCTTTCTTTTTTTATTGATTTATTGTGTATATAGTATTCTGCCTACATGTTTGCCTGCACACCAGAAGAGGGCACCAGATTGCATTATAGATGGTTGTGATCTACCATGTGGTTGCTGGGAATTGAACTCAGGCCCTCTGGAAGAGCAGACAGCACATGTGTGGAAGTCCACACTTCCTGATCCAATGTGCTTGTGGGTCCTACCATGACTTGAGGGCATCAGTCACCAGGTCCCTGGCCTTTCCTGCAGACTCCCACCAAAGGCTATGGAGGGAGCTTTCAGGCCTTCAGTCTTTGAATAGGGCTGAATTATGTTCCCTCTTGTCCTGATGGTACCAGGTTCTTGGTCTCAGCAACTCAGGGAGTTCTGTGGGCCTTTAGCATACAGATGACTACTATAGGATTATCCAACCTGCTATTGTGTCAACCAACCTAATAAATCTTTTAAAATTATATATCAGGTTGGCCTGACATAGTGGCCCATGCCTTTAATGGCAACATTCATAGGCAGGGGGATTTTTCTGAGTTCAAGGCCAGGACAATCAGAGTTACTTAGAGAGACTCTGTGGAAAACAAAAACAAAAAACAAAAACAAAAACACCAAAAAAAACCCAAAACAAACAAAATAACTACAACCACTTTTTTTATGTGACAAAATGCTATATATGAATGTGCACATATGGAGATAGAGACAGACAGACAGATTGTTATATTGCTTCTGTTTTGAAGAGAACCTGACTAATAAACTCCATCTTGGTTCTTAGAAGACATTCTTTAAACATCTCACAGATTCTCCAGTGAGACTCTCAGGACCTGGACAATTACTTTTTGGAATCTGTTATTTCACTAATTCTGATTCTTTAGTGGTTACAGAACTAGGGAGATTCCTTTGCTAATTCTTGGTTTTGGAAGAATTGGACCTTTCTTCAAAAAGGTGTCATATTTCTCTCTCTCAAGCTGCTGCTAGCTCACCTCCATTGGATTCATAATGAGAGAGCCAAGGGTGTGTGGGGCCAGCTCCTCATTGTTCTTAGTAAGTGTGACCTCTATCTTTTTGCTTTTGTTGTTCTCATTAGATGTTTATCAGTTTTAGTAATCTTTCAACAACCAGAATTTTTTTGTTCTATTGATTTTCTTCTCATATTTTCCATTTCACTGGTTTCTGCTCTTCATTGTGTTTTGCTTTGTTTTCTGTTTCCTCGAATCTGGTTTACGCTGCTTTTTTCAGTACAGGATATCCTGGGCAGCATTTCAGCTGGCTTGATTCTGAAGCCTCAGCACCTTGGCCTTTCGTAAACCCTTTGTGAAGTGTTACCTTTTGTGTCTGCTACCTTTTGTTTGAAGCATGTAAATTCCACCTGAGTGCTTTCTAAAGGGTTCAAAGCCTATGCAAAACTAGGTTGTGGAACGACTCAGAAAACCTAGATCTCACAAGACTCAGAATTACCTTGGCATTTGTCTCTTTGGGGAGCTTCAGATAGGAGGTTTTGATACGTGGAAGCTGACTTGCTAGGGTGTAAATTGTGTAACAATAAAAAAAGCCTTTTGCAAAGCTAAAGTCAGTCAGTTCACCAAAAGCTGACTCCCTTGTGACTGCTGGATAAAAAGGTTAAAAAAAAAAATCATGCTAGAGTGACCCTGTTTCTTCCACTGACCCACAAGAAATGGACACAGGACACAGCATTTGGTGTCCAATGTGGGGCTTGAAGAAAAGGTGATCTGGACACTGTTAAAGACTGGAGGTAAAAAGTGCTCTCAAGGCCCTGCACCCCACCTGAGCAGCACATGAGATTCAACCCTGTTAGGGGAGGTGTGGCTGAGCCACCCCCAAAATCATGAACATGAGACAGCTGTCAGCATTTCCCATCTGGCGGACCAACCCTACAGCTACTCAGGCCCATGCCCAGGCCCAGGGTTATGACTTGGCCTGCCCCAACTTCCACCCCATCTATGATCTGCTAGAGCATGCGAAGGGACCTGACTGACAGACCCAAAGCTGCAGGATCTCCACAACACAGGGCGACAGCAGGAAGTCCAGGAAGAGTCCTAGTGGGGGTCCAGCACGGAATGTGCAGTGGAAACCAGGAGCCTCTGAAAGATTCTCCCGCTGGAGAACTTCCCTCAGGAGAGACCCCGAACCCAAGGAACACGCCGAAACCATGAATCAGATGCAAACAGCAAGAGGGTTTATTTGAATACACAGGTACCTGGGGCGACAAGTCTCTAGGAGGACTTGCGCGCCTTCCTAGGGTAAAGGGGGACTTTTTATAGGATCCCAGGGGCAGAAGCGTGGTTACAGAAGCGAGAAGCATAGTTACAGGGTTCCCATTGGTTGATTCAAATAAGGCCAGGGTGAACTTGGGGACATATCTTTAATTTTCAGAAATGTGCTGTGTGTGGCCGACCTGGCCTTGTCTAGGGTACAGTGGCTATTTTCCCAGCCCAACTGTTTAGTCCCCAAGGCCAGGTGGCCAACCATAGACATCCTGTTTTGACTCAAGGTTACTCTCCCAAGGCCGGGTGTCCGACCACAGTTATCTCTCCCAAGGCCGTGTGGCCCACCACAGTCATGAACCCCTGCCCCCCCCCCCCCCCCCCCGGCACTTGCCCTGCAGAATGGCACCTCCCAGGCCAAGCCACCGGGACCGGGGTGGGGGGGCTTTCACCTCAAAACAGACCAAGGACTTCTTGCATTGAACAAGTATGGTGTATGTAGACCAAGGAGTATACGGCACAACTTGGGTCACACTGCAGCTTCCATGACCAGATTTGTAATTCCTTTCCTTTTTTTTCCTTTCCTTTCTTTTGTTCTCCGCCCCCCCCCCCCCAGACAGGGT
Organism: Onychomys torridus; assembly: GCF_903995425.1. Classification (NCBI taxonomy): domain Eukaryota; kingdom Metazoa; phylum Chordata; class Mammalia; order Rodentia; family Cricetidae; genus Onychomys; species Onychomys torridus. The sequence goes on along the minus strand of NC_050443.1, from coordinate 56,140,958 downwards.
TTCTCTGTAGCTTTGCGCCTGTCCTGGATCTTTCTCTGTAGACCAGACTGGCATTGAACTCACAGAGATCCGCCTGGCTCTGCCTCCCGAGTGCTGGGATTAAAGGCGTGCGCCACCATTGCCTGACTGTTTTTTAATTAAAAAATTTTTTTTTCTCATTTTTATTTTCTTCACTTTTTCTCTTGAAATTTGTTTTGTTCAGGTGTGTGTGTGTGTGTGTGTGTGTGTGTGTGTGTGTGTGCAGGAGTGGAGGGTAGATGTGAAGGGACAGGAATAAATGGGATCAAGATACATGATATGGGGGCTGGAGAGATGGCTCAGAGGTTAAGAGTGCCAATTGCTCTTCCAAAGGTCCTGAGTTCAATTTCCCAGCACCCACATGGTGGCTCATAACCACCTGTAATGAGATCTTGTGCTCTTTTCTATCCTGCAGGCATACATGCAAGCAGAACACTGTATACATAATGAATAAGTCTTTAAAAAAATTTTTTTTTTTAAAAAAGTGCTCTCTCGGGGTAGAAGGACTTCAGGTTAGCAGGGTCATGGGAAACTTTCCATCTCAATGGTATGTGCAGTTATTACAATGCTTGTTTAAAAAAAAAAGAATAAAAATGAAGGAAAAATAGCTTACAGAGCTTTTGGTATTAGTTAAAGGACATTGTCATTGGTTTCAGACAACTCATGTTCAATTAAAACTGAAGGCATAAAAACAAGTGTTAGCCGGGTGGTGGTGGCGCACACCTTTAATCCCAGCACTCGGGAGGCAGAGCCAGGTGGATCTCTGTGAGCTCGAGGCCAGCCTGGACTACAGAGTGAGTTCCAGGAAAGGCGCAAAGCTACACAGAGAAACCCTGTCTCAAAAAAACAAAAAACGCCCCCCCCAAAAAAAACCCAACAACCAAGTGTTAAGAGCTTTGAGGAGAGCTCCTCAGAGAAGAGAGCCTATACCATTAAAAATGGGGTCTTTATGCAATTTAATTTCAAGTGCTCTAGAGCCATTGCATAGTGAAAAATTGCTCAAAGCTTGATCTGATGTAAAACAGGAAAGTTAAAAAAAAAATGATTTTGGCTAAAAATTATTAGTCATCAGAAGAAAATGTTTCTTCATAAAAGATAGAAAGAAATGCTGTTTCAGCCAGGCAGTGGTAGTGAACGCCCTTAATGCCAGCACTCAGGAGACAGGTGCTGGAACAACCAGTAAACAAACCAGTTAACAAACCAGTTAGATGGTAAGCACATTGGGGAAACTACTAGCCTTTGAAATTCTCCTGTATTTGTAATAAAAAAGAAGTCTGGAAAAATAGAGATTGTTAACAGATTTGAGAGCTAGAAATAAGATAATTTAGCCCATAGAATCTAACAGTCCAGAATTCCTTTACCTTCTTTATTACCTAAAGATTGGCCTAAAAAAAAAAAAAAAAAAAGAGGAGGGGGTTGGGGATTTAGCTCAATGGTAGAGGGCTTGCATAGTCAGCGCAAGGCCCTGGGTTCGATCCTCAGCTCCAAGAAAAAAAAAGATTGGCCTATTTTGTTATTGATGTGCAGAATTGTTTCTTCACTATCCTTTTACAAGAACAAGAGAGAAAATTTGCTTTTACATTGACTACTTCTAATAATGCCCAGCCTATAAAGAGATACCAACAAAAATCCTTCCTCAAGGGATGTTAAGCAGTCCAACTTTATGTCAATATTTTGTACATGAACCACTGGAAATGGTTTGTAAACAATTCCTCAGTCCATTATTTACCAGTATATGGATGACAATTTATTGGCAGCTTCTGATACAGATACTTTAGAAGGAATGGTTAATGTAGTACAAGTAATTTTACCCTGTTGGGGATTAAAATTTTTCCTTAAAAAGTACAAAGAGGAGATCGCTTGCCCCCAGGCCTGATGACCTGAGTATTTGACTCTGCAGTCAAATGGGAAGAAGAGAGAACTGACTTCTTGAGGTTATCCTCTGACCTCCACGAGTGTGAGGTAGCACATATGTACATACACACAATTAATAATAATAACAATGTGCCCATTATGTGACATTTAATATTACATTAGCTTGAATGACATCTTGAGATAGTGTGTGTGAGTGTGTGTGTGTGTGTGTGTGTGTTCTGAAATAAAATAAAATCTCATAGCCCAGAGTGGCCTCACACTTGTTATGAGTGGACAAAGGCATTGAACTCCTGATCTTCTTGCCTCTGATGCCTGGTTGCTGAGATTATAGGCATGTGCCACCATGTCCAGCTTGTGCATTTTTTAAGGTCATTCAATTTTCAATTTTTTTTTCATTTAAAATTTTTTTTTTTTTTTTTTTGTAGCTGAGGATCGAATCCAGGGCCTTGCGCTTGCTAGGCAAGCGCTCTACCACTGAGCTAAATCCCCAACCCCAAAGAATACCCCCCTTTTTTTTTTTTCAAAACAGGGTTTCTCTGTGTAGTTTTGGTGCCTGTCCTGGATCTCACTCTGTAGACCAGGCTGGCCTCGAACTCATAGAGATCCACCTGGCTCTGCCTCCCGAGTGCTGGTATTAAAGGTGTGCGCCACCACCGCCCAGCAGTAAGGTCATTCATTTTAAGATTTGTTTTCTTTTTGTCTGTGGCAATTAAATAGCGTATTACTTAAGCCAGGTGTGGTGTTATACTGCCTTTAATTCCAGCACTCAGGAGGCAAAGGCACACAGATCTCTGTGGGTTGAAAGCTAGCCTGGTCTACATAGGGAGTTCCAGGACAGTCAGAGCTACATAACAGAGATGCTGTTTCAAAAAAGAAGTATATTATTAAATTTCTACATGTTTAGAAATTTTCTCATTATCTTTCTGTTGCTAGTTTTAAGCTTGATTCCATTATAGTCAAAGAACACATTCTATAGGTTAAATTATTTTTTAAATTTAGTATTATTTGTTTTCTGGCTCCAGACATAACCCAGCTTGGTCAGTGTTTCATGAATTGTTGGGGGAAATTGTGTATTGAGGTCGACACATCATCCTTGATTCATTTTTCTATGTGTGTACCTGTTTATGTGTGTGGTGTGCACTGGGAACAGGCAAAAGCACCTTGTTCTAAGTAAGTACTGTAAATTTGACTTCATACTCCATTTTAACTGCAGAGTGGAAAAAGTCAAGTTCCCAGGCCCTGGGGAAGTTGGGGACTTTCCAAAAGCTGACCAAACTTCTCCTTAAACAAAAGAAACAGTCATGCATCTTTGGTTTTCTGAAACATTAGATTGATCCTAACAACAAAAAGAAGAAATTAATCTGATTGGTTGGACAAAGCAGCTTACCCTCTGTGTCAGCTGATGATGGAAAGACATAGGGAAATCCCCTAATCTTTGAATCCTGATTGGTGGAAAAATGTAACTGTAACTTGGCACTGATGTTTGTGGGTTTTTGTGCTGAAATATTTGCTGCAATGAACATTCGGTGATAATAGTGAGTCTGTGCTAATGTTCCCAACCAGTCAGTTCTTTTGTTTTTGTTTTTCTGCTGCCCAGTTCCATGCAAATCTTGCTTTGTGTGGACTCTGGTGCCTGCTTGGGTTATTTCAGATTCGCAGACACTAACAGGTGCATTGGTGCAAAAGTGTATGTGTGTGCATGATTTTGGAAGCCAGATAATAACCTCACAAAGGCCACCTCCTGTACTTCCAGCCATCTCCTTTGAGTCAAGGTCTACCCTTAGCCTGGAGCTCACCATTCCCTCCCCTCCCTCTTCCATGTAGACAGAACCCTGACTTTGCTTGAAGAGGGAAAATATTGACCTGATAGTCCATATTTCCCAGCTGCCCTTGCAAAACAAACTTCTATGTTATTTATGTTATAGTTAATTTCACCCTTTCTGTCATATTCTGTATAAGAGAGTTCTGAATGTTACAAGATTTGCTGGAAGTACTTCAAAACTGCAAAGCCCACTGTGTATAACACCAAGACTTCTGAGGTAACCGAGGTGGGCCCCTTCACCTCAGGATTCCATGTGGGCTGGGCTGGCCTGGCAGGTAGGGGCTCTGACAGTGGGAGGCTACAGGGTCCATGCTAGGACTGAAACACTGGCAGAGCAGGCTTATCTCTTCTTTCAGCTCATGACTAAAGTCTATAATTCAACCTGTGATCTTGCTCTGATGTCTTTTCATTTGCTATATTTAATAGTCATGTATGCCATACCTCATTTAGGCCTCAGAGTTGAAGATGGGAACAGTGATAATGTGGGCCGGATTTTAGATGGTTAGCATGTACAAGTTCACAGAGAGCCTTTAAGGAACCATGGCCATGGCTATGAATTTGCTAAGAATCAATTTAACATGGGAAGCTTTATCCAGCCCACAATGACCTAAGTGCTGTAGCCTCATGAAATTGGCAGGGCACTAAAACTATAAATGCAGGCTGTCATTCATGGAATGAAACTGCTGTTTGATGCTGCCTTTTCCCTTTGGAAAGTTCCTTAACAGCACATTAGGCCAACTGGTCACCTCTGGCCAAGGCTTGCTCCTCTTAAATATCTCCAGATCCAGGTGAAATGGAGACACTCTACTGAGCATTTTGGGAAAGGTTTGGTGATATTCCTTCTGCCTGCAAGAACCAGACATGCAAAACAGATCAACTTGCCTGAAGTATTCAGAGATCTAGAGGGACAGAGTTATTGTCAAACCTGCTCCTACACTGGACTGCCTTCAGCCCCATGTATGTTATGTACTGTTTATGCTACCAGGCTAAGTAGATTTCTGCACACGGGTTCTCTCTCTGTCTCTCTCTCTTCCTCCCTCCCTGACCAACCCCCCTTTCACCGTCTCTCCTTTTAGTTTTTTTTTTTTTTTTAAAGATTTATTTATTATTATATATACAGTATGTATGACTGCAGGCCAGAAGAGGGCACCAGATCTCATTACAGATGGTTGTGAACCACCATGTGGTTGCTGGGAATTGAACTCAGGACCTCTGGAAGAGCAAGCAGTGCTCTTAACCTCTGAGCCATCTCTCCAGCCCCCTTTTAGTTTTTTGAGACAGGGTTTCTCTGTGTAGCCCTAGACGTCCCGGAAGTCCCTCAATAGACCAGGCCTGGCCTCGAACTCAGTTATCAGTCTGCCACCACCGCCGGGCACTTGATCTTTATCCAATTCTGGCCACTAGGGCAGAAAGACAACGGCCTATCGCTTTAAGAACCTGGTGGGAGTCGCTTCCTCTTTCCTCCGCCTTCTTTCTTCTCTGGGTAACAGCGGCCCGGGCGACCATCCCTTTCTCCACATGCAGCTGTACTACGGGTTCGTTGGCCCATCCGTCACAGAGACGCGGCCTCTGATTGGCTCGTGCTCTTAGGGACCGCCCACCGGGGGCGGGAATTGGGAGAAAGAAGTTTGTTGGCGGGCTCGGAACCGTCCGGTTACTGGAGAGACCCGGGGTGGTGCCCGCGGCGGCGCCGGCGGCTGGGACTTCCCGCGCGTGGGCCGGCACGGTGAGAACTGTGTTGGGATCTGGCTGAACGTGGCCGCCCTGGTCGGGACTTGCCACCCTGCAGGAGGAGCCGGCCTGCAGCGGTGGAACCGAGGGTCCCGTTTCCGGGGTCCGGGAATTTGGGTGGAGAAAGCCCCGCAGCGCCATTTAAGAGCAACAGCCATTTTGAAACTTAGTTTCCGGTTCTCGGCATTCGGCTGCCCCCGCCGACGGCATAGCCTTAAGGCGTTTTGTACCCGATGGTCCAGGAAGCGTTCTTTGGCTGTAAACTCGCCTGCTTGCAAAATCTCCGTCCGTGGGGTCTTGTCCTGTGAGAGCGGTGCTTGGGGCTGCTCTCTCGACCCTGTCTTAGGGGGAGACAGCCGCCACATAGGCGGCTGGGCACAGACTAGGATGGTCTTTATCGTTATTCAGTGGGATTAACCTTTGGAGGCTTGGATGATATAAGACCCCTGACCCAAGTTCAGATCTCAGACCCTTCCCTTCGAACCCCAGGGCCTGGAGCGTCACTTCCCATGGGGTGTGCCCTTTGAGACATTCCAGGGGCCTCGGCTCGCGGCTCCCTTTCGGTTTGGCTGGCCCAAGGCTACATCAAAAGAAAACCAGTAAGCACCTGTCTGAGGAGGCATCTGTGGGTAAGTCATCGTTTTCCTTATATGACATCTGGTCCTGGTTCTGTTGGGATTCCATTTAGGGACAGTGAGGTGTTTTAGGAGACACATGAACTCCTGTCCAGGGCACTAAGGAGAAGTCACACTGCCCGCCTGGTTCTTGGCCCCCTGTGCTGTTTGTCTTTTCTGTCTCTTTTTCCTGCGTTTTCTGTGGTTTGGACTTGCAGTGACTGGAAGACAAAATGGGAAATAAGACGAGTAAAGTTGATACTCCCTTAAACTGCGTACTGGAAAATTTTGACAAACTTTACCCCCGTAAAGTTAAGAAGGGTTATAACTACCGTATTACCAAGGAACGTCTCCAGACCTTCTGTCAATGGACATGGCCCACATTTGGCGTCAAATGGCCCTCTAGGGGCACCTTTGATCCCCAGGTGGCATGGGCCTTAGTAGATGTTGCCTTCCGCTTACCTGGCCACCAGAACCACATTGGTTACATTTTGCCTTGGGCAGAAGCAACATCTAATCCACCACTATGGATGAAAGTTTATATGGTCAGAAATGGCCTTCCTCATTCCCCATCGCCTCACCTCCCTCAGCCCCCATCTCAACCCAAACCTGTAACACATCCCCCACCTCAACCCAAACCTGTAACACATCCCCCACCTCAACCCAAACCTGTAACACATCCCCCACCTCAACCCAAACCTGTAACACCTCCCCCACCTCAACCCAAACCTGTAACACATCCCCCACCTCAACCCAAACCTGTAACACATCCCCCACCTCAACCCAAACCTGTAACACATCCCCCCCCTCAACCCAAACCTGTAACACGCCCCCCACCTCAGCCCAAACCTGTAACACGCCCCCCACCTCAACCCAAACCCTTAACATGTCCCCCACCTCAGCCCCCACTCCTAGCTCTACCCCCGCCCTCTGATGTCTGTGTGCCTTGTACCAGCACTGATCTTTATAACCAGAACATCCAGAACCCTCCTTTTAGCACAAAGCAGAGCTATATAGCCTATGAGCCTTTAACCACCAGGGATCTTCTTAACTGGAAGGTGCAATGCCCTCCTTTCAGCACAAACCCAAAGCCCCTAATCTCTCTAATTGAATTGATCTTCCACCTCCATCATCCTACTTGGGATGAGTGTCAAATCATCTTACATACCTTCTTCACAAAGTCAGAGAGGGAACGGATTCTGACGGATGCAGCTAAAGAACTTCGTGGAATGGATGTCCTGCCTGCACAGAAACCAGACTGGAACTATAGCACAGAGAAAGGTAGGAGGTTACTCAGTGATTACCACCAGGCTTTACTTAATGGATTAAAACGGGCAGCCCGGAAGCCCACTAACTATTCCAAGGTGACAGATACAAAACAAGGTCCAAAGGAACCACCGTCAGTGTTTCTCGAACGCCTCCTGGAGGCGTGCCGTGAATATACATCCATAGATCCAGACGACCCAGCAAACCGCTTCGTGATTAATATGAGCTTCGTAGCCCAATCTTCCCCAGACATACGTAAAAAAATTCAAGGAATGGATCGATTTTTAGAGATGAGTAGGTCAGAGTTATTGGAAGTAGCCCAGGAAGTGTTTGACAGTAGAGAGATTGAAAGACAAATTCAGCTGGTGAAGACTGTGATCTATGGGCAACATTCCTTTGGCTCCTTCAGTCCTGGCCAAACAACATACAACAGCAGGAGGAGGCCCCTGCGAAGAGACCAGTGTGCTTACTGCAAGGAATTGGGGCACTGGAAACATGAATGCCCCAAACAGAGATGGGTAGGTCCTCCCTGGCCAAGGCCATGTTTGGCTTTAGGAGAATAGTGGGGCCATAGCTTTTTCAAATTAGACCCCCAGCAGTCTATGGTAATAATCTTTTCAATTAGTACCAACCTGTAAACTTCCTAGTCTATATGGGGGCTTCACATTTGGTATTACAAGACCCCTAGGGCCTCTTGCCATTCAAACAATGGAAATGCAGGGGCCAACAGGGGACATCAGAAAATCTAAATGGACTACAATATGGACTGTTAATCTGGGAGAGAGGACAATGATTCATTCCTTGTTAGCCCTGAATGTGCTCATTCCCTTTGATGTGTGCCTAAGCAAGCTCCAGGCAACCATCTCATTCTCAGGAGATAAGCTAGGGTGCTCAGCCACAATCCTGACCCTTAATCCAGTAGTACCTCCTCTTCTTTCTCCTCTAAGGTCTGACCCTCGCCACTGAAGGGAGATTAAAAGCAACTGATCAGGGATGTTCTTGCAGTCTGGGCCAAAAACAGCCCTGGTCTGGCCAAGCATGTGTTGTCAGTAATAGGTTCAGCTGACTTCTGAGGCCATGCCCATCTGAGCCAGACAGTATCCCATCAGTACAGAGACCAGAGAGGGAATCAAGATACATCTCAGTTGCCTCCTCAAGACAGGCATACTCATTCTATGCCAGTCAGCCTGGAACACCCCTATTACCAGTTCAAAAGCCTGGACCAAGACTATCAACCAGTACAGGATTTAAGGGGAGTGAATAAGCAGGAAGAAACCTATTTGCCCAACTGTTGCTAACCCTCTTTATACTCTGCTCAGCATGCTGCTGCCTGAGAAGGTTTATATGGTACTGGATCTAAAGGATGTGTTTTTCTCTATTCCCTTGTCAAAACTAAGTCAGCCCATCTTTACATTTGAATGTGCTGACCCTGAACTGAGAATATCAGGGCAACTGACCTGGACCAGATTACCTCAGGGGTTCAGCAGTTCCCCTACCACCTTTGATGAAGCCCTCAACCAGGACTTAAGTCTCTTCTGCAATGAGTATCAAAAAGTTACCTTGCTCCAGTATGTGGATGATTTGTTGCTGGGTGCAAAAAGTTTAAAGAGAAGTTTAGCTACTCAGGGTCTGTTTAAGAACTCTGGCTCAACTAGGCTATCAAGTTTCCACAGAGAAAGCTCAAATTTGCTCACTGTGGGTCACCTATTTGGGATATGAATTAAAGGAGGGGAAAGACTGTTATCAAAGGCCTGCATAGAAGTCATAATTTGAACCCCTACTCAAACCACAAAGAGGCAGATTAGGGAGTTCCTGGGAGCTATTGTGTATTGTTGCCTCTGGAAACCCAGGTTTGCTGAAATTGCCAGACCCTTGTACTCAGCCATGGCAGGGGCTAACACCCCTTTTGGAGTGCACTGAGGAAAGTTAGCAGGTCTTAAAAGGCGCTTGTGCAGGCTTCTGCCTTAGCTCTTCCTGACACCTCCAAGCCCTTCCACCTCTATGTCCATGAGAGAAAGGGTATTGCCAAAGGAGTCCTGACCCAAGCCCTGGGTCCCTGGAAAAGGCCAGTTGCCTGCTTTTCAACAAGATTGGATCCTGTGGCCTCAGGATGGCCCCCTTGTCTACAAGCCATGGCAACTATCACAATCCTTATAAAGGAGGCAGACAAACTTACCCTGGGACAGAATCTGACCATTATGACCCCACATGCATTGAGACTCTCATTAAGAGATGATACTAACTTCTGGATGTCTAATGTTCCTCTAACCCTGTACCAGGCCCTTCTAAATAAGGATAGATTGGCTTTTGACAAATCCATGGCTATCAACCTTGCTACCTTATTCCTGGACAGTGACCCTCAGGAAATCATACATGATTGCCTGAAGATCCAGAATGACATTCAGGGTAGCCAGCTGGACCTCATTTGCCAGGAGCCATCCCTGGTGGGGTAGGTCCCAGAAGAGGATGTAAGGAGTTGACGACAGAAGGAGGTGAGCCAGGCCATGGTGGTTGGGAGGATCTTGCAGCCTGACTGACTAGCAGCCAGAGTGCTTCTTTATATAAATTTAGTAAGCTGAGATGCATCACGATGTCCAAAACATAGGGCATCATTTTTTGTTTTGGACATGTGTTTCACTTACTTTTGCTCATCTTTTAGTCATCATTAATAAACTGTGACAGATCAGAGTTATCATTTTAAACATTTTTCCTAAGTTTTGACGTCATTAATAAGCAGAGCTACCATTCTTACTCAATCCTGTAACCTAATTTTTAAGAATCTAGAGGCATATGACAGCCTGTTCTCAGCTATCTAGCTGACTAGCTTTTGTGATTACAAGGACATTAGATCAAAACAAAGTCTTCAAGGCAGCCGGCATATTGCCATGTCCCAAGCAGTGTATGATTAACTCCATGGTCAGAGTGCCTAAGAAAACTCCTCAGGCCAAAGCTGCTGAAGTTATCATTTAAATTCTGGCATAATGCAGTGTTTATATTTTATATCTTTATAGAATTTCTCTCTATGTCTAATCCTGGCATTCTCTTGTTCCTTGGTCATATGATACCACAGTGGCTCTGCATGTGCTAACTTTTCTAAGAAAGGGGTGTCCCGACACCTCATTCTTTTATCATCTTTCCACTCCATACTTTGCTCAATATAAGTCTCTGTGTAGGGCTGAGGTAACTTCAGCTAATCTAACTTTGTTGCTGTATATGCCACATAATTGTCTGAGTGTACAGTGGGATGGGGCTTATAATCTGATCTGTTGCCAACTCTAGCCCACCAAATCTTGCTGACCTTTTTACATTTACTTTGTTTTAAATATCTTGTTCCTGTGTAAGTACAGGGACACATGTTTCAAGAATGTCTCATAGCTTCCTAAAGAGACCTCTGGCTTCTTTGTGAGTCACAATCTCCAAGGACGAGGAAGACCTTCAAGTAGAACTTATCTCTCCCAATCTTTGGTTACTGGGACATCAGGAGGTACTTCCAAACATCCCAAATTGCTGCTTGACTTGCACTCAGGTGAATGCAAAAAATGGATATGTTGCCCCAAGGGCACCAAAGTCAAGGTTCTGTATCTGCTGAATTTGGGGAATTGGACTTTACTGAAATCAAACAAGGGTCATAGGGATATAAATATTTGCTAGTCTTTATTAACACTGTGTTGGTAGGATAGAGAGAGGCCTTTCCAACCTGAATGGAAATGGCCCAGATAACAACTAAGAAATTAATGATGGAAATCATTCCCAGATTTGGCCTCCCTTCAACTCTGGGGTCTAACAGTGACCTGGCCTTCATGGCCAAACTGTCTCAAATGACTACAGAAGCCCTCAATATAAATTGGAAACTACATTGCATGTGTTATCCTCAGAGTTCAGAATAGATAGATAGATAGATAGATAGATAGATAGATAGACAGATGGATAGATAGATAGATAGAATGAATAGAACCTTAAAAGAAATTCTCATAAATATGTTAAGACTGGTAGTAACTTGGTTGACCTCTTGTCTTTGGATCTGCTAGGGTCTGTTGTACCTCCTCCTGGGAAAAACTACTCCATATGAAATAATTTATGGATGGCCACCCTCAATGGGCACATAAAGAGCTATTAACAGATTACCTAATCGCTTAATCCCTAAAGAGATTATATTTAACTCTGGATAAGAGCTTTCCTCAAGGGGGGAGGTTGGGGATTTAGCTCAGTGGTAGAGCGCTTGCCTAGCAAGTGTGAGGGCCTGGGTTCGATCCTCAGCTCCAAAAAAAAAAAAAAAAAAAAAGAGCTTTCCTCAAGTCCAGGCTGTCCAACTGATCAGGCACCGCCTGCCTGACTACTGGTTCCAACCTTGTGACATAATTCTAGTCCACCGTTTCAAAACCGACTGCATGGAACTAAGATGAAAAGGCCCCTATATTGTGATTCTCTGGGTGCCCACTGCTGTTAAGGTTGGTAGTGCCTCTCAAGAAGGCACCAGAAGATCCTGTGGAAGAGGGGAGGGTTGTCAACAATGAAAAGTGACTGAATAGGATCTCCTCAAAGTTAAGATCTCTAAGGTTTACTGTTTTGCTACTGACTTTCCTTTTTGACTCCTTTCCTTAGACTATGGAAGCCATAAAGTTAGTCTTGATCTGTTGGGTTATGGTTTTTTGGTTTTTTAAGACAGGGTTTCTCTGTGTAGCTTTGTGCCTTTCCTGGATCTTGCTTTGTAGACCAGGCTGGCCTCAAACTCACGAGATCCACCTGGCTCTGCTTCCCGAGTGCTGGGATTAAAGGCGTGCGCCACCACCACCTGGCTGGGTTATGTTTTTACCCTTGAGCTTCAGCTATAGTAACCCATATAGACCAACCACTTGCAAATGGGAACTTAGATGTTGCCCACCATTATAACTTCCAATCAGCCTAATCTGAAAGCTGATTACTGCAAACTCCGTCCCTTCCAACTTGGAATGGGCTGTGGATATTTACAATTAGAAAAAAAGAAAAAGAAAAAAAAAGAAACTTGGAAGGCATCCTGGTTTATGCCTGTCCAGCCAGGGAAGCAAGTTCTGCTAAGGTACCAATGCCTATCATTATGGCTATAAAACTAAGCCCCTGGAAGACAGAATATGATTTTTTTTTTTTTTTTTTTTTGGTTTTTCGAGACAGGGTTTCTCTGTGTAGCTTTGTGCCTTTCCTGGAACTCACTTGGTAGTCCAGGCTGGCCTCGAACTCACAGAGATCCGCCTGCCTCTGCCTCCCGAGTGCTGGGATTACAGGCGTGTGCCAACACCGCCCAGCAGAACATAATATTTTTACCACAACTCCCAACCCCTCTAAAACCAACTCTAATTGTCAGTTGAGGTCATTGTAACATTGTATTTTCTAACTTAAATCTGGAACATTTGTGATTCTTTTGAAAATTCACATTGGAATGTAGGAAGAACTTGGTTAATTAGGCTATATGCAGTTGGACTGGATCCTGCTTCCTCAATTACCATCCAGTGATATTTTGGTAAGAAGAACCTAAACATATAGGTCCCAGTAGAGACCTCCCTATACTCCAGGTTCTTCCAGCACACCCATGTTCCAAAGACTCACCAACTACTATCTGGCCTGTTAAAGGAAAATCCAAAATCTCTGTCTCATATCATAAGAGACACCTGATATGGGACAGAAGAAAAATAAAAATTGAGGGACTATTATATTGCCATAATCTCATGGTCCTTTGGCTTTATTTTGACTTTTTTTTTTTTTTTTGGTTTTTCAAGACAGGGTTTCTCTGTGTAGCTTTGTGCCTTTTCCTGGAACTCACTTGGTAGTCCAGGCTGGCCTCGAACTCACAGAGATTCTCCTTCCTCTGCCTCCTGAGTGCTGGGATTACAGGCTTGCGCCACCACCGCCCGGCTTATTTTGACTCTTTAAAACTTTTCTTAAAGTATAAATATTCCTCAAATTATATATATAACTTTCTGTCATGATACTAGTGGTCATACAGAGTACTAACTAATTCTAGAAAAAAGCTTCATCTAGCTTCCTGTACATCATTTCAGGTTTGTGTCTCTATCAGGTTACTAGGAATTAGACCAGGCTGGCCTCAAACTCAACAGAGATCCACCTGACTCTGCCTCCTGAGTGCTGGGATTAAAGGTATGCACCACCACCCAGTCTTAGGATTAGGTGGTTTTTTATTTTGTTGTTTTTTTGTTTTTTGTTTTTGTTTTGTTTTGTTTTGTTTTTTTGTTTTTTTGTTTTTTTTGGAGACAGGGTTTCTCTGTTTAGCTTTGCTCCTTTCCTAGAACTCTGTAGCCTAGGCTGGCCTCAAACTAACAGAGATCCGCCTGCTCAGGAATTAGGTTTTTATACTCTGGGTGTATTTAACAAATTGTGGTCCTTTAACCTCTTTTAGATCTGCTGCATATGACATTTAAAATGTTTAAGTTTTCTGCAGTGAACTGTGACCATTTCTAACAGCAACCTTTGAAGTCTCCAAAAGGATGATGGGGCCCCACAACAATGATTCCACCTGGATTGTTATAAGGCCACTAAGCTGACAAACACCACCCAAAGATCGGTTTTGGACTACAAACTACTCAGAACAATGTCAAGGTGGCTAGCTGAGATGGTCCAGCCTCACAGACTACTCTATCCAGGACTTGAGATGAGCCCCCTGCACTTTCCCATCACATAGACTGGACAACACGTGATACAGCTAGCTCTCCCAGGAATTGACAGTTGTCCCAATTTTTTCAGGGTCCCCTAAAGATGCCATCGCCCCCAGACAGCAGGAAATAATTTTCAGAACACGACGACGCCCACATTCCCAAGAGGTGGGGTGGGTGGTTTTTGGTTGTTTAGTGGGTTATGGATATTTATCTTTATTTATGGAGGTTGGTTACATTGTGGGGGAGTTGGTAATGGTCTGGAAAAAAGATGAATAAAGAAGATTAGATTCAGGGTACTCATTCTGAAAAGGAAAAGCGGGGGGGGGGATATAGAAATGATAGGATAAAAGGTAGATTATTGAATCTACTTTTAAACCAAAAAAGCAACTACTAGTCTTAAATATTTTATATTGCTATGGATTTTTATATATTGATACAAATTTGAAGTTATTTTTGTTATGCTGTATAGCTGTTTATGCTTTTGTTTAAGATATTTTTATATATTGGTACAAATTTAAGGTTATTTTTGTTAGAACATATTGTACATGTGCTTCTGTTCTTATTTAAGATATTATACCTCTACAGCTCATTTAACAATGTAATGTAAATTTCTAGTCCTTGGAAGTTATTTTTATAAACTATTTAGGATAATAAAACACAGGTTAGTAATTAGTCACTTATTGCAATCAAACTTGTAATGTTAGGTATGTTTTCAAGGTCAAACATATATTTTAGATAGATGGGTGGTCTTCAAACACTTCAGAGATCATCAGAATATGGCATTTAAGATGTTTTAATAATATAAGATTTTTTTAATGACAATGAGACGTGTCTGTTCCTGGCAGCACCAGTGTACTTCAGAGAAGATAATGGGCATCAAAGAACCTCCATTTGGAGTTTGCTTTCTCTGTGGCAAAAGCTAGCCACTGGGCAAAATACTGCCCCTTCCTTGACTGCTGACAGTATGCTGTCCAAATTGGACAAGCAGGACACAAAAGAAAGTGACTGCCAAACTTTGCCAAGACAAGGAGGGACAGTCCTTCAAAATTCCTGCTTCACAGAAAATTCTGTCAGATATTCTAGGCTTGTAGGCCGAAGATGGATACCCCAACGTTACAGAGGAACCTTGGTGACTGTCCAGGCAGCCAGCTGTTTCTGTCATTTCTTAGTTTTGGAATTTGTTTGCTCTGCACTTGTTGTTTACTAAGTTAAAATGTCCTTCTCAGGTCTCTGATGGAGTTGAAGACTAGAAGGTTATAGTTTTTCTTGTTACCAAATTCAGAAAAGAAACTCACAAAAGAGGTGTAAAGTGTATAAGGTTGAAAGACATAAAAGGATAGTTTTTGGGTTGGTGATACAAGTTGGGATAGAAAGTGAATTAGGCATAACACTTTGGACTCACCAAGATAGGATAGATAATGGAGTATTTTCTCTGAATTTGCCAAATGCAAGTGTATCGGACATTGTGAATGTAATTCTTACATGTTAATTGTTCTTATTGTCTATAGTTTTCTTATGTTAGAATTAAAACCTTTATTTAGACAAAAATGTGAATTGTGGAATATTCCTTTACACTGTGTAAATATATATGTATGTCTCTGTGATTGGTTTAATAAAGAAGCTGACTAACCAGTAGCTGGACAGGTAGAGTTTAGGTGGGAGAGCCAAACTGATAGAATGCTGGGAAGGAAAAGGGCGGAGTCTGGGAGTCAGAAACAGATGCAGAGAGAAGCAAGATGGGCATGCCATCCTGAGAAAATATACCGAGCCACATGGCAAGGCATAGATAAGAAACATGGGTTAATTTAAAATGTAAGAGTTATCTAGTAACAAGCCCGAGTTATTGGCTGATCCTTTATGATTAATATTAAGCTTCTGTGTGGTTACTTGGCAGCAGCTGGTGGTACAAAAACTTCTGCCTATCCTCTGGCCGAAGTTCCACTTTTGAGTATGGTGACATTTCCTCAGGCATCCTATACCTAACATGATGAAGGACTGTTGGCTCTGCCCCAACCCCAAACCCTCATTATGTAGGAATGGCTTTCAGTCTTATGACAAGCCTCTGCTGATGCTCCTGGTTCCCAGCCCAAGCTAACCCTATGTGATGGACAAGGACTATGTTCATGTCAAAATCACCAGGCTCTTTGGTTTCTCCCTATTTGGATAATTGTACAGCTATTATTCAGAACCTGACTACCACAGGTACAGATACTGAGAGTCAGCAACTATTCCTCCCCTCCTAACTGTTGGTGGATATACCTATGGTATCACACAGTGCCTGTTGGTCTCCTGCATTGACCACAGGGCACATCTGCTTTTTTATGTCCTCATTCATATCCTTCCTCAAGTTGATATTTATGATGGGGACAAAGGTTTCCTGCATCTAGCCATGACTGTTGACCTCCCTCGACCAAAATGGGTGGTTTTCATATTAGTTCCACTCCTTTTTTTTTTTTTTTCTTTTGAAACTAAAACATTTATTTTATGACTGGTTGAAATCCTCAAGATGAACTGGATGCTACAACAGCTGCCCTCTTGGGTTTATGTGCTGACCCTTTACGGAATTAATATCTGAATCACTCTTAATGAATGCAGCGATTGCAGGGTCTTGCAGCATTAGGAATATCAGCCCTGGTCCTGCAAGATCAAGGGTTCAAAACTCTGAACATTAGAGTTTAACAGGATTTAGGGTTCTTAAAGGCCTCAGTCCCTAGATTGGAAACATCAGGTGGATTCTCTGGCAGAAATAGTTTTATAAAACAAAGAGACCATAACTTACTCTTTATGAAACAAAGAGGGCTATGTGTGGCTATAGGAGAAACCTGTTGTTTCTGTGCTAACCAACCAAGCATGATAGAGAAACTGGACCTGTGGTAAGAAACAATCTTAAAACCAAATACTTAAAAAAAAAAAAAAAAAAAAGAAGAAGCCGCCAAATATGTAGACCAACAATTGGTACCAATCCCTGTTTTACTGGACACTCTGGCTAACTACCCTTGTTTCAGTTGCTTCAGGTCCCTTCCTAATACATCCTCCTGATGTTCCTTACGATCTTCTAGTGTATTACAATTTTTTTCTTCTGCCAAATAGAGAATGCTAAAATACTTGCCCTCTGCTGGCACTAGCAACCATTACAATAGTTAGAAATGGAAGCTCCCAATGAAGTATTTTATAGGGCTCCATAAGACAAAGGGGGAATGAGAAACTAGTCCCACTCCATTTTAAGACCAGGAGCCATTTTGAGGCTCCAGCTATGTTAGGTTCCTGTTTACTTTAAAACTTAAGTTTCAAGTTTCTGTTTCTTGGAATTAGGCTGCACCCCACACCATAACTGCAGAATGTTCTGTACCAGATATTTCAGGAGGACTTTTGTCTTAGGGTTTTATTGATGTGAAGCAACACCAGGACTGTGGCAACTTTCATAAAGGAAAACATTTCATTGGAGCTGGCTTACAGTTGCAGAGGTTTAGTTCATTATTCATCATGGTGTGAAGCATGGCAGCATCCAGGTAAACATAGTACTGGAGAGGTAGCTGAAAAGTTCTACATCTGGATCTGTAGGCATTGAGCAGAGACTTGGCTTGGGCTTTTGAGACTTCACAGCTCATCCCCTGGTGATACACACCTCCAGCAAAGCCATACTTACACCAACAAGGCCACACTTTGTGGCCTATGGGGGCCTTTTTCTTTCAAACCACCATAATTTCCTTAACTGCCTGGTTGTGCCACTTGCAATATCCTCTCCCTTCAGTTTTCCCAAGTGCTGGGATTAAAGGCATGCGCCACCACTGCCCAGCTCAGTTTTCTCTTCTAAAAGAGGTATGGGCAAAATAGCTTAGGGCTGTCCTACCCATTTTCGGGGTAGACAGCTGCCAGGATGGCTCTGCTCTACACAGAATAAAGTTTGCTTTAACTTGGCCATAATTTGTGGTCAGTGGTCTTTATCCTTATTTGGTGGGATTAAGAGGGCCTTCCCTAGGAGCACTCTCAGCCTAGTTTGGGTACCTTCCTCTCTTCTCTAGAGCTTCTACCAAGGGAATTAATTGTTTTGTAAATGGATGTTGCCTGGGTGCTGCAACCCTCCCCCTGGGAGTAGCTGATTCATTGAGTCTACTAACTCTCTTCAAAAACTTACTTTTGATCCTACCTTGAGGAAGCTGCTTCTCTTTGAGGATGTAAACAGCACCCCTGTTCCAGGAAAAGGTACCTGTGTTGCTGGTTCTAATTGAAGGCCAAAGGGTGAAACAAAGTTAGAGTAGACAGTGGTGCCTGGCTATGGCCGGCCACACGGGATCCTTTGGTGTCGGAAGGTGTTGGCCAAGTGAGAAGTGATGACACTCCCAGAGTTCCACACTCCCGCCTATCCAGGTGGTGGCCGAGCTGGCAGGGCTTCAGCAAGCCTCCCTTGCTCTACCCTGCCATGTGTATTGCCTGGCCTCCAGAACGTCACTGTAGTCTGCAGGCCCCCACTCGACTGTTCTTTATAGTTCAATCAGAAGCTTCTTTTTCCTTTTGGAGAATTGTACTTCCTGAGATGCCAGACATCTGTGGGTACAACTTCAAACCTTTGCGTTTCAAGGACCCTGAAATGCATTTCAACAGTATAAGCTAAGAAATTTTCAAAATTTTTAGTCTTGTGATGTCAGGCTGGCCTCGAACTTGGGACCCTCTGGTCCCAGTATGAGAGCCAAAGTTAGGTTTTAAGTTTTAATTACTGTGCCTAAGAGACCCATGAAACAAAAATGCCTATAATCCATTTGCCCAAGAACAGATACGTTCCTGAAATGCTGGAGGCTATTGTTTATGGGAGATAGCAAGTCATGTTTCACTCCCTTAAACACATCTGTTTGACTCAACTGTATGCTTGATCACATGTAAGTAGGAGGTACATGGGCAGGAAATGCATCAGGATGTATGCTTGCCCTTGATTGGATGTAGGCAGGAGGAATGTAGGCAGGAAGTACATCAGCATGTATAATTTACCATGATTGGACCTGATGGGAAATATGGTGTCCTTATGTGGTTGCCTTTTTAAGCCTCTGCAAAAAGTGACCCATCACCATTTTCTGGGAACCCATGAATGAACCTGGCTAGAGTCTATCATCCTGACCAGTATTTAATTAAAGTTTGCTTCAAATTTGGCTCAAGCTGGCAGTGATGGTGTACACCTTTAATCCCAGCACCCAGGAGGCAGAGGCAGGTGGATCTCTGTGAATTTGAGGCCAGCCTGGTCTACAAAATGAGTTTCAGGAAAGGCTTCAAAGCTGCACAGAGAAACCCTGTTTCGAAAAACTAAATAAAAACAAAAACTTCTTTTGGTTCAAAATTGTGGTACTGGTCTTATTCTCACCTGGGGGATTAACACTAGCCTTTTTTAAGTGCTGGGGTTATAAGCAAGTGCCACCCATATACCCAAAGGGTGCTCAAGCATACCACAAGGACACTTGTTCAACTATGTTCAGAGCAGCATTATTCATAATAGCCAGAACCTGGAAACAACCTAGATGGATAAAGAAAATGTGGTACATTGACACAATGGAGTAATACTCAGCTGTAAAAAAAAAAAAAAAAAAAAAAAAAAAAATGACAGCATGAAATTTGCAGGCAGCTCCCATCCACCCCGGAACTCCCATCTGGACCAGAGGTGAGTGCCTGGGGTTATAGCCAGAGAGGCAACTGCCCTTGGGTCCCACCGCTGGACACAGGCCACTCCGGGAGGACCTGACCAACTTGGCCCCAGTTTCCTGCCAATCGGTGGGCCCTGCGGGAAGGCTCCCCTTTTCCAAGACTGCAGGCAGACACTGCAGTCTCCACACCCTACCCCCACACCCATCTGCTGGAGACCCCAGCCACTTCCTGAGAATCAGAGACCAGCCCCAAGCTTCCATCCTGCCCTTTGGGGCTGTAATTGGAAGCTGACATTTTTGCTTTACGTGTGGATCCTTGTCACCTCTCTCTGCGACCCTGAAAACTTCAAGCCTCACATTGCTTTACCAAAGAATTACTGTTTACATATACTGGTTACCTCACAGCAGAAGAGACCTGATTGAGAAGAACACAGATGAGGACGGAGATGGAGGGACTAGATAGACATGAGAGAACAAACAGCAGGAGGCACAGAGAGCAGGAGGGACCGAGAGGAGCTAAGTATGGGGTCAGAAAAGAAGCTGTATAGATAGAATTGACTTGGAAAAATAAGTGACTGGACTAACGAAATCAGAGTGCTTAGATTTATTTGCTATCCTTCATATTAGAATCCGCAGCTGGTCGTCAGACTTCCACAGACCCTGAGAGTGAACAATATAGGCTGCACCTATTGTTTACGGTATCTCCCCATGTGCATGACTGTGGGCAGCTTTTGCAGGTCCTCTTCATGCCGGAGAGAGACTGGATACGGACAGAGGTGTGGGAGCTGGTTCTAGGTCCTACTGGAGTGCGCACAGCTAACCAGGCTCTCACAGATGCAGCTTTCCCCCTGGTTTGCCTGGTGTGGGACATGGCTGAAGGTAGGAGGGACCTCCTGGCCTATTGCCAGACTCTGTTGGTGGGTCTCAAGCTGCAAGGTGGCCTGCGAATTTGAATAAAGTCTATGATGTTAGACAGGAAGTAGATGAAAGCCCCGCGGCATCCTGGAGCACCTCCAGCAGATACTGCTGCAAGGACTCCAGTTTTCATTAACCAAGAGAAAGCTACAGAAGCTGGAGCACTTCGGAGAAAAGAGCATTAGGGATTTAGTAAAGGTGTCTGAGAAAGTGTGTAATGGAAGGGATAGTGCGGAGGAAAAGGAAATTAAAAGGGAGCGGTGCAAGAATCAGCACCTCGCTAGTGTGCTGATAGCCACTACTGCAGAACCAGAAGAGCGCCAAAGGCGACTGCGCCACCTGGTGGCTGAAGCGGAGGATGAGAAACCGAGAGGTAACAGAGAAAGGCCCAGCTGTTACAGAATCAGTGTGTGGACTGTAAAGAGGAAGGGCACTGGGCCAAAGAATGCCCCCGAAGGGCGGCTTGGAGCAGGACTAAAGTCCTTAGCCAGCGGGACATGGACAGTGATTAGGGAAGATGGAGTTTGGCCCCCCTCCCTGAGCCCAGGGTAACCCTAAGAGTGGAGGGGAAATCAATTGGCTTCATGGTGGACACAGGAGCTCCGAACTCTGCTTCTGAGGGCTGATGGACCCATGGCAGATAAAAAGACTTGAGTTCAGGGTGCCACCAGAGTCAAACCTAATTCATGGACTACACGAAGAACGGTGGACTTGGGAATGGGCTGGGTAGCCCACTCATTTCTGGTTAGGCTGTGATTTACTTACCAAAATGAAAGCCCAGATATATTTCTCTAATGAAGGAGCTAAATTGCTTAATGAAAATCAGAAACCCATTCATGTACTGGTGATCAGTAATTTGACTGGAGAGTACAGGCTGCATCAGGTAGCCACTGAGTCTGACCCCCAGCTGGAGAAACGACTCCAAGAGTTCCCATCAGCCTGGTCCAAAACAGGGGAAGTGGGACTGGTGACACATTGTGTCATTTCCCCCCTCCCCATGTGGAAATTAAGCATGGGGCAGACCAAGTCAAAGGTCTGTCCGTACCCCTAGAGGCCAAAAAGGACATCACACTCAGATCAGGAGGTTAATGAACTTAGGTGTCCTCAGGCCTGTGCAGTCAGCCTGGAACACACTCCTGTTGCCCATCAAGAAGCCTCATACCAATGATTACAGACCAGGACTTTCGAGAGGTCAACAAGAAGGTGATTGACATACACCCCATAGTGCCTAACCTGTAAAGCCCACTCAGCTTGTTGCCCCTGGATCAGCAATGGTATACCGTCCTGGACTTAAACATGCCCTTTTCAGTCTGCCTCTGGCCTCCAAAAGCCAACAGTACTTCACCTTTCAATGGCATGACCCAGAGGTCAGGATCAGTGGCCAGCTGGCATGGGCCAGACCACCACAAGGATTCAAAAACTCTCCCACCATCTTGAATGAAGCTCTGCATGAGGACCTGGGTGAGTACCGGGCACAGAACACAGAAATCAGTCTGTTGCAGTATGCTGATGACTTACTGATTGCAGCTGCAGATCGAGAGACCTGCCTGACTGGGACTGAGCAGCTATTGCAAATCCTGGAGGTCCTAGGGTACCGCCCCTCAGCCAAGAAAGCCCAAATCTGCAAGCAGCAGGTAACATACCTGGGGTACGTCTAGAAGGAAGGGCAGTGGTGGCTCTCGGATGCACGGAAGGAGACAGTACTTAAGATCACCTACTATTGCCAGGCAAGGGAGAGAGTTCTTAGGCTCAGCAGGTTTCTGTCACCTGTGGATCCCAGGTTTTGTAGAACTGGCTAAGCCCTTACATGAGGTCACCAAAGAAGGGCGAGATTTCACCTGGACAAGGGAGCACTAGTTGGCCTTTGAAAACCTCAAAGCCTGCTCTTGGCCCCAGCATTGGGTCTGCCAGATGTGACCAAACCATTTCATCTATATATAGATGAAAACAAAGGGCCAAGGGAGGCCTAACCCAAAAACTTGGCCCCTGGCAACAGCCCATAGTCTATACATAAAAGAAACTGGATCCCATGGCAGTCGGATGCCACCCTGCCTCCGCATCATAGTGGCTATGGCCCAACTGGTCAAGGATGCTAACAAGCTGCTCTTGGAACAAAGTCTCACCATAACCACCGCCCATGCTCTAGAGGGAGTTCTCAAGCAGGCCCCCATTGGTAGCTGAATAATAATACCCAAATGACTCATTTTCACTCTGATTTTTAACCCTGCCAGAATAACTTTCCAGATGCCCTCAACTCTGAGTCTGGCTACTCTACTGCCCGATCTTGACCTGAAAGCACTGCATGACTGCTTCAGGATCCTGGCCCAGGCACACAGCATTAGGCCAGACTTGTGGGACACCCCATTACCTAGTATAATGACAGCAGCAGCTTCATGCAGGAAGGCTGGAGAAGGTAATATGGGCAGAGCCAATGCCAACTAGGATGTCTGCCCAACAAGTGGAATTGATAGCTCTAACTGAGGCATTAGAACTGAGGCAAGGGTGGAAGGTTAATGTCTACACAGATGGCTGGTACACTTTCGCCATGGCACATTTGCATGGGGCAATATATAAAGAAAAGAGACTGCTAACCATGGAAGGAAAAGTTATCAAAAATAAAGATGAGATCCTGGCCTTCCTTAAAGCCCCATGTTTACCCAAGAAACTGGCCATCTATTGCCCTGGGCACCAGAGAGGGAATGGACCCCAGGGGCAACAATCTGGCTGACAAAACTGCCTGGCAGGTGGCACTCAAGAGACCATGTACCGGTGGAGACAGGGGCACCTAATCTACTCAAAACTCCTGAGTATACTAAGGAAGGCCTTGCCTGGATCAAGATCCTCCCTTTGACCCAAGGTCTAGACGAATGGTAGAGAGCTGCAGACAGCAAAATCATCCTGCCTGGACATCTGGGAAGAGAGACTGCTCAACATGATCCATCCATCCTCACATATGGGGACATGGAGAATGCAGGACTTGGTTAGACAGTTGAGAATAAGAACCAAAGATGCACAACAAAAGAGTTGTAAATATTGTTACCAGCTGCAAGGCTTGCCAACTCACCAGTGCAGTGACCAACCCCAAAAATCCAGGAACCAAGCTCAGTGGCATGAAACCAGTCAGGCAATAGACCAGCTTTTGTGTCCCAGTTGAGTCAGAATTTGGCCACCATCCTGGGGTGTGATTGGAAATTCCATTGTGCTTGTAGACCTCAGAGTTCAGGATAGGTAGAGAGCATGAACAGAATTCTTTTTAAGAGACCTTAACTAAATTAATCTTAGAGACTGGCACAGGCTGGGTGGTTCTCCTTCCTGTTGCCTTGTATAGGATCAGGAATTCCCCTTATCAGATGGGGCTAATCCCATTTGAAATTATGTTTAGCACCCCACCCCCATCACCCCCAACCTCCAGGAAGATCTACTGGCAGAACTGGATGACAAGACCTCTATTCTATATGAGGGGTCCATTGGACTCACAAGAAAATTTGGCCCAAACTAAGAGCCCTCTATGAATCTGAAGCCCGCGCTGAACCCCACAGGTACTGACTGGGTGATTGGGTATATGTGAAGAGACACCGCCATTGGTAGTTGTAGCCCAGGTACAAGGGACCCTACATAGTTTTTCTGACCACACCCACTACCATTAAGTTAACGGTGTGGCTACCTGGATCCACTATACCCATGCCAGGCCAGTGATCCTTTTGTACCAGGGTGAAGGATGGGAAGCTTCAAGGGATCCAGACAACCCCTTCAAGCTCTGGGTACAGCACAGGCAGTAATACGTTCCTACTGATGATTTTACCCACCAGGATACAAGCTACAAGAAATCCTCACACGCCTTGGAATCAGACTTGGATGATTGTTAATGCTGAGACACAGGAGCCATTGCCAACAGCACCTCTTCAACAATGGCTTCCCCAAACACATTGTTCCCTGATATTTTTATAGATTTATGTGACCTACTGGGGGAAAACTGGGAACCATCCCACCAGGAATTGTCTCCAGGGTATGCTGGTAATTCCCGCCCCCCCGGGGGGGGAGTACCAAGGTAAGACCAGGAGTCTTGGGTTCTATGTCCCCACCCACTCCTGTACCAAAGAGCAGCAGCATAAATGTAGGGGTCCTGAGGCTGCTTACTGTGCCAGCTGGAGGTACGAGTCCACAAGATGGATTACCTGGGCACCTCTCTTACTGGGGGATCTGATTACAATAGCCGGTGCAGGAGACATGAGAGCACTGGGGATGGGAGTATGCACCATAGGTCAGCAGCAGGTTGACTGTGGACCATGTTATGAGAAGGAGCACTTCCCAAACACCCACGGGCCACCAGCAGGGGTGCTGCAACTCTTTAGTCATCAAATTCACTGACCAAGGAAAGAAAGCAGATGGACAACTGGTAAGACTTGGGGACTGAGGCTTTACTGCACAGGATATGATTCCAGGCTGATGTTTACCATCAGGCACACTCAGACCCCATTATGGGCCGCAGTAGTGCCGGATCAGGTAATAAACCTGCCATCAGCCCCTAAAAAGCACCCTGAGTCCTGGCACCCTACAATCATCAGACACACCAGTCCCTTTGACCAATAGGACCCCCAAATCAGTCCAGCTGCAACCAAGGGAGATCTGCTTCTGGACCTCTTTGAAGCTAGGTAAAACGGAGGACCCTAAGAGGGATGTATGGATTGCCTTGGGAAATAGTTGATCTGGGTAAATGGGGGTGAGGGGTCAGTGATAGGGGCAGGGGAACATGAGGGATTGGGATAGCCAATGTTGGGGAGGGACAGAGAGAGAGAGAGCAATGAAAGAGATCTTGAAAGAGGGCCATTATGGGGTTAGGGAGAAACCTGGTGCCAGGGAAACTCCCAGGAATCCACAAGAATGACCACAGCTGACTCCTAGTGAGAACGGACCCAAACATTCTGCCTGAGGCCAACCCAGGGCCCAGCTACCCATCCTGCAAAACCCAGCAACTTGGAGGTGTTGGTGAGATTGCCCTACCAAACAACCTGCTCAGCTGAGATCCATTCAGGAGAGGTTTCAGAAGCCTACAGTCTGAAGTCTGAGGAAACAAGATCAGTTGAGGAGTTGATGAATGAGCAAAACGCGACCTGAGAACACAAAAGAAGGCACCACCCAGCCACCGAACCAGATCACCAGAATCCCAAGCCCACCCTACAACCGAATGGTAACAGGTAAGCCCCCAGCTCTGGATCGGCAGACCAGGTCTCTATCCCTTAGGCCCCAGCCATTGGAGTCCCAGGGACTGGACAGCTACCTTTCCCTGCTCCCCCACCAAAAAATAAACCAACCCCTACAAATCCAACAACCACTGGAGCCATAAGCACACCCTGCACCAATTGGGAACAACTGCTCCCTGAGACAGAACCCACTAACATTGATTGGACTAAGCTGCTCCTGGAGAAACAGCCCAACAGCACTGATCTGACCAAGAAACTCCTAGTGGACCAAGACTATCAATTGAAACAAGAGAGGTACCTTCAGACACAGACACCACCTGCACTGAGTGGAGGAAGAGATGAGTGGATGCCAGTGCAAAAACATAAAGACCTATATGATAACATTAGAACCTAGTGATTCTACACCTGCAAGACCTAAACATACCAAGGCAGAAGAAATCAATAAAAAAAAAAATGACTTTAAGAAGGTGATAGAGGCCCTTAAAGAGGAAATGAAAAACTCCCTTAAAGAGGAAATAAGAATTCCCTTAAAGAAATGGAAGAAAAAACAAACAAAAAATTGGAAGAAATCAAAGAAAGCCAAGAAAAATTAAACAGATGAAAGAAACAGTTCAAGATTTGAAAATTGAAATTGAGACAATAAAGAAAACACAAACTGAGGTAATGCTAGAAATAGAAATTCTGACTAAATGAACAGGAACTACAGATGCAAGCATAACCAACAGAATGCAAGAGAGGAAGAGAGAATCTCTGGTGTAGAGGATACAGTAGAGGAAATAGATTCATCAGTCAAAGAAAACACTAAAGCCAAAAAAGTCATAACACAAAATGTCCAAGAAATTTGGGACACCATGAAAAGAACAAACCTAAGAATAATAGGGATAGAAGGAGAAGAATACGAACTCAAAAGCACTGAAAATATATTCAACAAAATCATAGAAGAAAACTTTCCTAACCTAAAGAAAGAAATACCTGTAAAGATACAAGAAGCTTATAGAACACAGAATAGGCCAGAACAAAAAAAAAAAAAGAAAGAAAAGAAAAAAAAAGTCCCCTCACCACATAATAATCAAAACACTAAACATACAGAACAAAGAAAAAATGTTAAGAGCCACAAAGGAAAAAAGACCAAAAAACATAAAGGCAGACCCATCAGAATAACACTAGACTTCTCAAAAGAGAAGCTAGGAAAGCTAGAAGGTCCTGGACAAATGTTATGCAGACACTAAGAGATGCCAATCCAGACTATTATACCTAGCAAAACTCTCAATCACTATAGATGGAGTAAACAAAATATTCCATGATAAAACCATATTTAAACAATACTTGTCCACAAATCCAGCCCTACAGAAAGCACTAGAAGGAAAAATTGAACCTAAGGAAGTTAAATACACCCATGAAAACTCAGGCACTAGATAATCCCATACCAACAAATACCAAAGAAGGGAAACACAACACTGCCACACCAAATACTACTACTACTACTACTACTACTACTACTAATAATAATAATAATAATAATAAAACAGGAATTAACAATCACTGGTCATTAATATCCATCAATATCAATGGTCTCAACTCACCTATAAAAAGAGACACTTCTGCTGCATGAAAGAAACACACCTAAACTTCAAAGACAGCCACTACCTCAGAGTAAAGGGCTGGGAAAAGGCTTCCCAATCAAATGGAATTAAGAAGCAAGCTGGTGTACCTATCCTAATATCTAATAAAATAGACTTCAAACTAAAATCAATCGAAAGAGATCAGGAATAACATTACACATTTATCACAGGAAAAATACACCAAGATGAAATCTCGATTCTGAACCTTTATGCCCCAAATACAAAGGCACCCACTTTTTAAAAGAACATTACTAAAGTTTAAATCACACATCAAACCCCACACACTAATAATGGGAGATTTCAACACACCACTCTCACCAAAAGACAGATCTACCAGACTGAAACTTAACAAGGAAAGTAAAGGACCTAACAGATGTTATGACTCAAATGGATTTAATAGATATCTACAAAACATTCCACCCTAACAAAAAAGAATATACCTTCTTCTTAGCACCCCATGGAACCTTCTAAAAATTGACCACATGCTTGGTCACAAAGCAAATCTCAACAGATACAAAAACATTGGAATATCCTCCTGTATTTTATCAGACCACCATGCCTTAAAGTCAGATTTCAACAACAACAAAAACTATAGAAACCTACAATCTCATGGAAACTGGATAATGCCCACCTGAAACACCAATGGGTCAAGGAAGAAATGAAGAATTAAAGATTTCCTAGAATTCAATGAAAATGAAAGTACAACATACCCAAACTTACAGGACACTATAAGAGCAGTGCTAAGAGGAAAATTCATAGCACTAAATGCACACATAAAGAAGATAGAGAAATCTCATACCAATGAATTAACAGCACAACTGAAAGCTCTAGAACAAAAAGAAACAAACTCACCCAGGAGAAATAGATGCCAGGAAATAATCAAATTTAGGGCTGAAATCAATGAAATAGAAACCAAGAGAACAATACGAAGAATCAATGAAACAAAGAGTTGGTTCTTTGAAAAAAAATCAACAAGATAGACAAACCCCTAGTCAAATTAACCAAAAGGCAAAGAGAAAGCACCCAAATTAACAAAATCAGGAATGAAAAGGGAGATGTAACAACAGACAGTGAGGAAATCCAGAGAATCATCAGGTCATATTTAAAAAACATATACTCTACAAAAATTGGAAAATCTGGAAGAAATGGACAATTTTCTGGATAGATACCACATACCAAAGTTAAATCAAGACCAAATAAACTATTTAAATAGACCAATAACTTCTAAAGAAATAGAAACAGTCATTAAAAGTCTCCCAACCAAAAAAAGCCCAGGACCAGATGGTTTCAGTGCAGAATTCTACCAGATTTTCAAACAAGAACTAATTCCAATACTCTTCAAATTGTTCCACACAATAGAAACAGAAGGAACATTACCAAACTCTTTTTATGAGGCTACAGTTACCCTAATACCCTGCTGTGGATATCGCTCTGTGTAAATAAAGTTCTGATTGGCCAGTGGCCAGGCAGGAAGTATAGGCGGGACAAAGAGAAGAGAATTCTGGGAAGTAGAAGGCTGGAGGAGACACTGCCAGCTGCTGCCTTGAGAAGCAACATATAAAGACACCGGTAAGCCACAAGCCATGTGGCAAAGTATAGACTAACAGAAATGAGTTAATTTAAGATAGAAGAAGTAGATAACAAGAAGCCTGCCACGGCCATACAGTTTATAAGCAATATAAGTTTCTGTGTGCTTTCTTGGTTGGGTCTGAGCGACTGTGAGACTGGCAGGTAAGAGAGATTTGTCCTGACTGGGCCAGGCAGGAAAACTCTAACTACAATACCCAAACCACACAAAGATGCAACAAAGAAGGAGAAATACAGACCAATCTCCCTCATGAACATTGATGCAAAAATACTCAATAAAATACTAACAAACCAAATCCAAGAAAGAATAAGTGTGAAATGGATGGAACTAGAAAATATCATCCTGAGTGAGGTAACCCAAATTCAGAAGGACAAACATGGTATGTACTCATAAGTAGATACTAGATATAAAGCAAAGAATAATCAGGCTGCAACCCACAGAACCAGGGGAGGCTACATAGTGGGGGGACCCTAGGATGACTGTGGCTTATAATAAGTTTTGGTTTTACTCAACCACTGGGCAAGCTTCAGTGAAACATTTCACTATTAGGATAAGAATTTGTACTGTATCAATCTGATAATAGAAAAAAAATGAAAAAATAAAAATGAAATAAAAGCTAAAAAAAAAAAAAGACTCCTAGCAATAGTGGAGAGGGTGCCTGAACTAGCCTTCTCTTGTAATCAAATTGTTGATTACCCTAATTGTCATCATAGAACCATCATCCATTAAACTGATGGAAGCAGACGCAGAGATCCTGGGCTGAGCTCTGGGAGAATATTTGAAGAGAGGGAGGAGAGATTATATGAGCAGCGGGGGTGGGGAGATGGGGGGTTGAGGTGGGCGGTGGGGGAGTGAGGTAGGGGATGAGTGTTATGGTCTGGGAGTGGGGGATGTCAAGATTGTGATAAGAAAAACCACAGACAGCTGACTGGAGCTTGTGGGACCTCACAGATTCTAGATCAACAGCTAGGGAGCCTTAATGGGGCCCACCTAAGCCTTCTGCACATGGGTGATCATTGTGTAACTTGTTTGTGGCCCCTAGCAGTGAGACCAAGATCTATCCCCAGTATATGAGCTGGCATTTTGGAACCTATTCCCTAAGATGGGATGCCTGCACAGCCTTCATGCAGGGGGAGGAGCTTGGTCATGCCTCCAAGTGGTATGCCATGTGTTGTTGACTCCCATGGGAGGCCTTACCCTTTCTGGGGAGTGGATGGGGGGGCACGAAGGAGGTGGGGGGAAAGAATGGGATGAGGGCTGAGGGGAGGGAGGGGAAAATAGTTGGTATATAAAATAAATTTTAGGGCTGGAGAGATGGCTCAGTGGTTAAGAGCACCGACTGCTCTTCTAGAGGTCCTGAGTTCAATATCCAGCAACCACATGGTGGCTCACAATCACCTGTAATGAGATCTGGTGCCCTCTTCTGGCCTGCAGGGACACATGCAGACAGAGCACTGTATGCATAATAAATAAATAAATCTAAAATCATATTTAAAATAAAATAAATTTTAAAAAAATTAATAAAAATTAAAAAAAAATATAAGCAACTGCCACATGCCCATCCACAGAATTCCTACAAACTTGACCACAGGAAGTTGGAGGGGAATGAAGACCCAGGCCCTTTTCCTTGATCTGGATATTGGGGAGTCCTGCTGAGTCCAAGTTGCTTAGGCCAAGACTCACTGCTTGAGGTCGGACAAGAGTGGCTGTTGCTTGGACCATCAGGTTTCATCCTGGAGTAGGACAGGGAGGGAGGGGGACTTGGGACCTGACCCTCCAGGATGCTGGGCCTCTCCTCTCATAGGTGACACAGTTATGCTGTGAGGACATCTTATGGGTGTTGCTGAAGGCTTGTGTCTGGGGATGGGAGGGAGGACCCAGGGTGCTCTTGCCCTACAGTAGATTTGGTCCCTTTAAGACAGGTTCTTGAGTCCACAGGCTTTGTCTGTGGAGACTGGCAGAGTCAGTCTTGTCCCTGGCCCTATAATTACTGGTATTTCAGCTTTGAGTCATTTATCAGCAAGTAGTCCAGGGAGAGTGTGCTAAAGGAAGCAGGGGAAGGTGGAAGAAACCTTTGTCCTGGGCCTCAGGCTGCAGCTGGCTCCCCTGGGCTGTGCAGAGAAAGAGCTGTGGGTCAGCTGTGTGTTCCACAGTGGCTGGATTCCTGTTGATGGCATCGTGAGCCTGTGGGCACCAGTGTGTGTAGAGAAGAGTAGGAAGAAAAGAAATGGACCTGTGTGTGGTGTGCAGGGACAGCAGTCTACCTTCCCCTCTTTAGAGGGAGGGGATGGCCTGGAGCAGTGAGCACGTGATGTGGGGTGGTGTTAGTGGTTCGTTTGTTTGATCATCACTTGAGCAGACTTAGACCCTGCATGTAGAGAGAGGGGTGCTGGCACATGGATGGGGGCTTTGACACGCCATAGTGTGCAGAGGGCCCCAGTGAACAGGATCGCAGGGAGCTGGAGTGAAGAAGTGAAGGCTTCCTGGAGAGAGGAAAAGGGAGATAGCAAAGGCCTGCCACAACCCAGATTCCATACCCTGGGCTGCAGCCATTTTTCTTGCCATGCATCCATGCTCTTCCAGAGCCAGCTCTAGGATGCCCACTTTAGGCACAGGTGAGGTCAGGAGAGAGGCAGATGAGAGGTGACCAAAAGGTTCATTCTTGGCTGTGATAGTGTGATGAACATGGGCAGCCTTCCAGGTTCATTGGAGGACCTGGCTTCCCATGCAGCTTCTGGTGTGTGTGTGTGTGTGTGTGTGTGTGTGTGTGTGTGTGTGTGTGTGTGTTCCTGAGAAGACTCACCATGCTAACGAGCTCACTGCTTGAGTCCTGAAACCTTCACTAGCTGGCAGTGTGGGTATGTCCTGGGCAGGAGTTTGATTCCCTTCATGCCCACCCCCACCAAATGATCCTTGTTAGTGAATCCTTTTTGGGGCCATGAACCGCTTACTTGGGACCCTTGAAAGGAGGCCCAGGAAGAGGCAGAGCTTAAGCACCCACAGTTTACAGAAACGGCATCTCCGCAGGACTTATGAGTCCTTTCCATCTGGCTTCCACTACAGGTCACTTTTTCTTAGTTGCCCCCGGCAACCCTCTGCTGGTACCACTTCTCAAGGCATCTAAGGCTGACACCTGCCAGCCTGGCCGGCTCTCTCTGGGCTGTTAGCACATGGGGCTGACACTGGGGGGATTAGAGGGACAGAGGGGACTTGGAGGTTGGAAGGGCTCCCCTTTAATTCCAGTTGGCACAGGGTCAGGAAGGACTGGGGATCAAATGCTGCTTGTGTGTCACTGTAAGGCTGTCTGGATGGTGTGAGATGAGACCATGCACTGGAGAGCGTTCCCTGGAATGGTGTCTGGCGTCTGGTGGGCTGCTCATGGCCAGCTCCCTTTCCCCTTTTATCTATCCTCATGAGACAGAATGGAGATGGGGAGCTTGTTCTGTGGTCGGCCTGCATGGGGTCCACAGCCATGGCTCCACCCTTGCTCTCTCCCTCCTTATCTCTTTCTTGCTCTTAAACCTTTTCTCTGCAGCCCTGTCTAGGTGCCCCTAGGAAGACAAGGTAAACAACTTTGTGGCCTGTTGTTAAAGTGACAGTCCTTGGGCTGAGATGAGCTGATTGGTGGAGTGCTTGCCTAGCATGCATAAAGGCCTGGATTAAAGCAGACACAGTGGCCCACACCTGTACCCCAGCCCTTGGGAAGTAGAGGCAGGAGGATCAGGAGTTCAGGGTCAGCCTGGGCTACATGAAACCCTGTCTCAAAATGGTGGTAGGGCACATCTTTAATCTCAGAAGTCTAAAATGCCACTGGGAGCAGGGTTGGGGAGGGCAGCAGCTCTCTCAGTTCCAGGGTATCCTGGTCTACATAGCAAGTTCCAGAACAGCCAGCGATACAAGGGAGACCCTGACTTAAAAAAAAAAAAAAAGTGTCAGCTTTGTGGTCTTAGAAATCCCAGTTAGAGCCAGGTGTGATGGCACACACCTTTAATCCCAGACAGAGGTCAACCTTGGCTAAACCGTTAGGCCTTGAGCCAAATAAGTTACCTGAGAAACTGCACTGTACTTTCCATGAATTCATAATTGTTTCCCCAGGCATTTTCCCCTCAGTGGTCTTCCCCCAAGTTCTGTGGTCTGTTGGGTTACTGTGTTTCAGCTCAACCAAGGCCCTAGGCCACCTCCACCTCTTCATCCCACAGTGGGACCCTCCACCTGCAGCTGTGGTAGGAAGGACAGTGACTCTGCCTGTGTGACCATAAGCAGGTCCCCCTGCGACTGTGGGTTCAGGTGGCTCTTCTAGAAAATGGATGCTTTCCAGAGGGTCCTGCTAACAGTCTCACTGTGATGTCCCCGGGTCTTGCAAGCTCTAATGCTAAGCAGTAATAATGCTTGTGTGTTACCCCTGTGTGCAGGAAGAATTGGAGAGTCAGTCTGTGTAATGCTAAGTAGATATAAGGCCTGTGTGTCACCCCTGTGTGCAGGAAGAATTGGAGAGTCAGTCTGTGTAATGCTAAGTAGATATAAGGCCTGTGTGTTACCCCTGTGTGCAGGAAGAATTGGAGAGTCAGTCTGTGCAATGCTAAGTAGATATAAGGCCTGTGTGTCATCACTGTGTGCAGGAAGAATTGGAGAGTCAGTCTGTGCAATGCTAAGCAGTAATAATGCCTGTGTGTCACCCCTGTGTGTAGGAAGAATTGGAGAGTCAGCCTGTGATGGATGGGCAGTGTGGACAAGGTGGAAGGCAGGAGCTGGGTGGGTTCTGGCTCCAGCTCTATTGAGTGCTGTGGGCATCAGATGAGTCATTCTCTCTGTCTGGACCCTTGTTTTTGTTTGTGTAGAACAAGGTCAGCAAACACAAGCTCTCAGCTTCCTTAGCTCTATGAGTGGAGACTGAGTCAGGTCCTGCTGGTTCTCCAAAGGGACAGGGCTCTTCTCCTCTCCATCCTCCCTCAGTGCCCAATTGCTTCTCAGTTTGGGGCTGCACTGCACCTAGGAAACCGGGTCAGGGAAGCACCAGTCTAGGCCCAGGGGGAGCAGGCCTGGGTTCAGTGGAAGGCGGCCCATAGATGCGTCATCCCCAGGTCTCCCTTGGCTTGTCTTGGGCAGAGAACTGGACATTAGTGTGGGAATGTCTGTGTGATCCCCTCCCTCTAAGCAATGGGATAGCCTATGGGATGCCCTCTGGGCACAGAGCCAAGGTGGAGAGATGGAGAAAGAGCCCAGAGAAGGAGACAGGATTATGGGGAGACCAGGGGGGCAGGAGGAGGGGCTGAGTGCCAGGCTTTGGCAAGGATGTGCCTGCAGGACCAGTTGTGTGGCTCCTCCTGCAGAGCAGGGCCGTGGGAGAGCTGTGGCTGCTGCAGCCCGCCCCGCCCGAGGACCACATCTACCTGGGCTGTCACTCCACCCCCCTCTGCCAAGTGGGTGCTTTCCATGTCAGCCATGGGGGCAGGGGTAGACCGTGGGAGCGAGGGAAACAAAGCTTAGCCCTTTCTACCTGCTCCTGTCGGGCTCCCCAGGAGGGGCTGAGCAAAGATCAATGGAGGCCAAGTGGAATTTATTTCCTAATTAAGATAAAGGGATCCTTTCCTTGTTCAAACCCCTAGATGAGCTGCTTGCCAGGTTTGCATAGCCAGGCCAGTTTGTTTGGGCAGGAGCGAGGTCAGCAGGCAGGGAGCTCTCTTCTAGAGAGCCAAGGCAGGGGCACCCAGGGTCCAGAGTTTGAAGTTCCTCTGGGCCTGAGACTGCATAGTGAGTGCCTTTATCTACACATGCCTGCATGTGAATTTACAGCCTGGGAATCTGAAGGAGGAGGGTATGGTGTTCTGTCCTGAGTGGCTTGTCCTGTAGGTGACACAGAAGGAAGGCTGGGCTCAAAGAGTTTGCATTGGACCTCAGCTTCTGGTGTGCATGGTTGGCAGTCAGTGGTCACAGCTCAGCTAGGGTTGAATGCTGTTTCCATACCGGAGTGGTGAGCAAGTGGACATCGTTAGTCTCTTCATTCCTGATGTGTTCATGGGCATATTTTGTCATCAGTTCTCTGCCTGGTTCTGGAATTCAGCAGAGAAGAGGGTGAGCCGCGTTCTCCTAAGTTCCCATTCATTTGGAGGAGGCTGATAACAGGCAGAGCCAATCACTGCAGGTACCCCTAAAAGGGCTGCAGGCAAAGTAGACTGGGTGTGTGTGGGGGGGAAGAGGAACAGGACAGGGAGCATCTGAGGAGACACAGGGGTTGGGGAATGCCCCTCAGGGAAGTGACATTTGAGGGGTGTGCTAGGTAGGTAGGGCAGAGTTCAAAGTCTGGGATGCCATGATACAAGGTGGAGTGCCAGGCTTCCTCACAAGGTCTGTTCTGAGGGGACCAAGGAAAACATTGTGCTTTAAATTGTCATTTTGAATTTAAATATATGGACAGATTCCATGTATACCTGAACAATATAGAAAAATGATGTGTGTGAAAGTCTGTCCCTTCCTTGGTGTGTTTCACAGGTCGAGTTTGTGTTTGAAGTTTGATTTTCTGTACTCTGACCTCGTTCAGTACCCTCTAGCCTCTATTGCCGTATAGAAGGGAGCTCTTTCCCTTTCAATGGCCACATAGTAGTCCCGCCGTATCGTGACCAGACCACGGGCTTTCATATTGCCTTCTCATGAGAAACTTTGGGGTGGTCCTGATTTACCCCATCGAGGGGACCCTCAGGCAGTCCTGGTGGGGAAGGGAGCCGTGGACCAGATTAGAATGAAAACTCTGTTCAGATTGACTTTTTCTTTTACATCTTTTCCATTGGAAAGTGAATCCTGTTGTTGGTTTTTTTTTTCCAGACACATAAGCTTTTAGTTTATTTGTTCTCTCCGAAATTGTCTGCACAGCATCGCAGGTCAAATCACCGCAGACCTATTCCTTTGGCTTTTTGCCAGCACCAACGTTGGCCTTTGCCATACCCCTGACCTTCTTCATTCTATTCTTGCGCTCCTTCCGCTGTTTCCGGGAGGTCTTCTTCTCATAGAGGCCATGTCTTGCCAGTCTGTGTTGGGCTCATCTTCTTGGCATAATCTAGAGAATCATAGATCATGCCGAAACCAGTTGTTTTGCCGCCACCAAAGTGAGCCCTGAATCCGAACACAAAGATGACATCTGGTGTGGTTTTGTACATTTTGGCTAGTTTCTCCTGAATTTCAGTCTTTGGTACTGTTGCCTTCCCAGGGTGAAAGACATCAATAACCATCTGTTTCCTCTGAAGCAGACGGTTAGTCATGAACTTTCTGGTCCGGATCATTACTGTGTCATTCATGGTGGATACGGTGCTGGAGTTGCACAGGAGGAAAAGAGCGAATCCTGTGTTTTTAACGGTGCTAATTTCTCTGGAGATTGTGGGCTCAAGGATCTTCGTGCTATGTTCCCAACATCTCCTCCCTTCTAGTTTTTTAAAGAAAAAGTGGGCCTGTAATAGAGACCAAGGTTGAATGCATTGTCTCTGTAGCTAATCTAACAAGCACAGGCAAGCATGAGAGAATTATGAGATTAGCAAACAGTCCCAAGGAAAGGGAAAGGCCATTTTAACCAGGGCAGGCATTTGAAGTTCCCCTGAGAGGTTTTTGTTATCTCATTATGTAAATTATTAATTTGACCATCAATAGTATGGAAAAATCTAACACATTAAAGCAACGCCCGTCTTGTAAAAGTAGCATGCACAAGCATCTTGTCCCAAGTCCTGTCCTTTCGACTTCAGACTCCATTTTACTTGTAGATTGGAACCAAGTTCAGGTTGCCAAGCCCTAGGGGAGCTGGGAACTTTCCAACGGCTGACCCATCTCTTCCTTAGACAATAGAAATAGTCTGTTACACCCCTTAGTTCTCTAGAACACAATGGCTGTTTCTAACAACGAAAAGAAGAAATGAATCTGATTGGTTGGACCGAAAAGCTCATGTTCTGTGTCTGTTGACAGAGGTGGGACACACAAGGAAAGTGCCTAGTCTGTGACTCCTGAGTGGCGAAAAATGTATCTGTAGCTTGGCAACAAGTGTTTGTGGTCCTGTGTGCTTATAAACCTGCTTCTGCCCCAGCTCAGGGCCCTTGTCCTGCAGCCCAGTGTGATCAGCGGCCCCACTCGTGTGGTGGATTATGAAAGACTTTGGAACCCATGGGTCTCTTTCCTTCCTCTTGGTACACAACAGACAAGGTGTGATACCAGGAAACTGCTGGCAACCAAACTGTGCTTGAGCCACAGATAATCTATAGTAGTCTATAAGTCTCCTCATCTGGACATTAACTTTTGTTAATATTTCTCTATAATAGTAGTTTTGCTCATTGTACAGACCATTTTTTGAGACCTCTCTTTGTATTCCAGTAACTATTTCTGGAATAGGGAATAAGAAAGTGTAGCTGGAGACCTTCTCTCTAGCCCCCACCAAGCCCTGTTTGTCCGACATCCCACTTATAAACACACAGACGCTTATATTATTTAAACTGCTTGGCCATTAGCTCAGGCCTACCATTGCCTAGCTCTTACTCTTATATTTAGCCCATTTCTATTAGTATATACTTTGCCACGTGGCTCGTGGCTTACTGGTACCTTACATCTTCCTTGTCCCGACGGCTGCCTCAGGTCTCCCCACCTCAGACTTCTCCTTCCCAGAATTCTCTTCTCTATTTGTCCCACCTATACTACCTGCCTGGCCACTGGCCAATCAGTATTTTATTTATACAGAGTGATATCCACAGCAAGAAAGCCATTGTGGCTGCAACAAATACAGGATCCAATACATGTAAGGAATTATCGCTGTTTTCAGGAAGACCTCTCTAATGCTTTTGATCCATTACAGATATTTACTGAGCAAAATGGGTGTAATATGGTCTATCTCATGTAAACCTTAGCATGGCAAAAACAACATCATATAATCTCCTACTACAGGTGTGCCTTTTATCCCCCCTGACAAACAACATTTGGATTCCTCCTGATGGACTTGTCACCTGCCTTCAGATGTTTCATTTGTCTAGTGGTCTCTGGATATCCTGGTAGGATTTATCAGGATCAGGAGCCATCTGGGACTTCATTCATTTCAGGGCATAACCTTGCCCTGATATTAACATTAGTCTTTTCCATTGATTAGTTTCTAGACCATTTCATTTAACATAGACTTTAGGTTGTGTCTCCTTTAGGGCAAACTGCTTTTGGGTAGCAGAAAAAGGACTATTCTTTAAACTGAAAAAAAAATTTTAAATTTAAAGTTAACATAGCTAAATAGTATGTGAGGATGGGTGTATGTACCCTCATTTACTTATTTATTTATTTGTCAATTAATTATTTGATGGTGTCATTCCACAATTGTTGAGGGCCGTGAGAGTATGCAGCAGGTGATAACTGGTGTTCATATGTCAACCCACCAAATGAATGACTCTTTGATGGGAAGCCCCACCTGGCAAGGAGGTTACTGACTATAAACGACCAGTTGCTCCTTGTGTGTGTTTCTATCAGGTGCCACTTCATTTCTTCCCTAAGAACTGCATTCCTTCCTTGAGAACAGCTATGATATCTCCCCATTTACCATGCATTTCCATGTAATGTGGACATGTAACCTCATGATTACATCTCAGTCTTATGGGCACACACAATTGTGGATGGTCAAAAGTGGAGGGGAGCAGGTGGCAGGATGGGGAAGCTGGGTGGCATCTGCTCTCTGTCCTGATGGACTTGAGTCTGCAGGCTCTTGTGGCTGCAGAGGCCTCTTTGTAGGGACAGCAGGCTTGAGTCAAAGCATATGAGAACAGTTAGGAAAGTGTCCATGTGTGACGTGGAGGTAAAAACAGCATGAAAGAGTATTCCGTAACTGCAGTGATTCAAGTTTTAGTGTTTTACACGGGGCTAGGGAATGGACCTGTGCCATGTGCCCAGCACCACTGTTACAGTATAGAAATGTTTGTTTGTGGTTAAGAGCAGGGTTTCTTGTCACTGCCTCTTTTTTTTAAATTTAATATATTTATTTATTAAAATTTTTTCATTTTACATACCAACCCCAGTTCCCCCTCCCTCCCTCCCCTTCTCCTGCCTCCTCACCTCCCTCCCACTCTACCCCCATCCACTCCTCAGAGTGGGTAAGGCCTCCCATGGTAGTCAACAAAGTCTGGCATACCAAGTTGAAGGAGATCCTAGCTCCCCATTGTATCAAGACTGAGCAAGGTATCCCACCACAGGGAATGGGCTCCAAAAAGCCAGTTCATACACCTGGGATAAGTCCTGGCCCTGCTGCCAGGGACCCCACAAACAGATCAAGCCACACACTGTCACCCACATTCAGTGGGCCTAGTTTGGTTGCTGTTATGTAGGTTCCCGAGCTGTCAGTCCAGAGTCAGTGAGCTCCAACTAGCACCGGTCAGCTGTCTCTGTGGGTTTCCCCATCATGATCTTGACTTCTTCTTCGTCGTCTTCTTCTTCTTCTTCTTCTTCTGAATGCTGAATGCCGTTTATTGAAGGAGGGAGGAGGTCTTAAATACAGGCTTACAGCACAATGGGAGAGCCCCAGAGGGCAGAAGTTCGCTTCTGATGTTTTTTTTTTGTTTTTTTTTTTTTGTTGTTGTTTTTTGTTTTTTTTTTAGCTGATGATCGAACCTGGGCCTTGCGCTTGCTAGGCAAGCGCTCTACCACTGAGCTAAATCCCCAACCCTGCTTCTGAAATTTTACAATCTTGCATCTAAGCTGTTAACGCCCAATATGCTGGATACACAGACAAGGAGCTTCCCTTAAGCATTCAGGAGGGTGGAATCTCGAAGGGAATTAGCATAGGAAGGATATCAAGGTCAAGGTCAATATCAACTGCAAGCAATGCAACAGTTACCCAAAATGGGGGCCAGGGACCTACAGCCCCCCACCCTTTTACTAAAAAATGAGCTTCTGACTTAGGTTACGTGGGACATCAGCAGGTCACCTTACCCGTCATGGAGACACCTGTCCAGGCCACACAGGTGTTCTGTCTTAGGTTGGTGAGTGCCCCCCAGGAATTACCCGTCTCTGAATACTCATTATCATACAGGCTCAATCGTGTGAGAGCTGCAGAGTTAACTGTTGCCAAAGATCTCTAAGTGACACTGGGCTTGCAATCTGTGTGTTCGACACAGAAAAGACCAACAGAAGTCTTAATCCACCCATAGCTGGTAGGTTAAAGGCAACTGAGCCATTCCCTTCCTTAACATCACTGCCTCTTCTTAACCCCCCCCCCTTACAACTTTCTTCCAGAATTTGCCTACTCCAGTCAAGTTTAGTTTCAACATTTATGAATTTGTGCATGTGTGTGAGTACATGTGTGGGTGCATGTACATGTGTGTGTGTGTGTGTGTGTGTGTGTGTGTGTGTAAAAGTGTGTGTAAGAATGGACTTTTGCCCCTAAGTAGGAGACCACCCTACCTGCCCCCTCCCTCTCCACTCACCTCCGTGGAAATGGCTGGGCTCAGGAATATTGTTCTAGAGACTGTCACCTTCAATCTCACTCATTACTGTCACTGTGTCCTTTAGGTGGAGCTCCTGAGTGTGCGTGTTGATCTAGGCCGGATACCAGGCAGGCAGAGGTGGACACCGAGGGTCTTGAACCAGCATGTGCCTGAGCAGGAGGGTCTGACAGCTTCTATGCAAAGCTTATTGGTGAGAAGCTGGCCAGTTCCACACATCCTCTGGTTGGTGTGAAGCTCTGGGCAACTGTCCCATCCTGTCCCTAAGGAAGCATTTTAAACACAGAACACAGTGACTGGAGGCAGGTTCCTGCTTTCCACTGTTGTAGATGTAACCGTATTGTTAAATAAGAAACACAGAGCCAATTGCAGAGTTAAAAGCCAAGAGGTCAGAGCAATAGCTGAGAGCTGAAAACCTTACCCTTCACTGCTGCTCTGTCTTTCCTCTCCGCAAAAGAGCTACTTCCAGTGTCCTGTCCTTTATATAGACTTTCTGTTCTCCCTTCTCATTGGTTGTAAACCCAGACACATGACCTCCTCATCACTGCCTGTCTGTACAGACCTCCAGCTCTTCCATTGTTGGTATTGAGATTAAAGGCATGTGTCACCATGCTGGCTGTATCCTTGAACACACCGAGATCCCAAGTGCTGGGATTAAAGGCGTGCACCACCACCACCTAGCTTTTGCTATGGCTTGCTCTGACCCCAAGGCAACTTTATTAACACACAAATAAAATCACATTTCAGTACAAGTAAAATATCACCAAACACTGAGCTCAGGCAGAAGTGAATTCATTACTGCCATGGGTGTCTTAGGGCACTCTTTTCAATGTTAATTGTCCTAACTAGATAGAGCCTAGGTGAGAAAGGTTGCTTTGTGGGTGGAGAGCAGTGTCCTGATACCAGAATCTGGTGGCATGCCAGGCCCAGGCCTTCCTCTCCAACGCTGTGGTTCAAGGGGAAAGTTAAGTGAGACCTAGAGTCTAATGCCACGTTTTCCTCAGCCTTGTGGTGTTGGGGTCACCTGGGGAGGTTGTAGGGACCCGAGCCAGAGACCTGGCTCTGTCCCAGTCCTTGTTGGCCTTTGGATAACTTTCTTCACATCTCTGCGTGCTTTCCCAACTTGTGCAGATGTGATTGCAGCCTTAGATAAGTTAGCACACACAGGGCTCTCTGTCAGCAGTTCTGTCTCCTCGAAGTTACAGACAGTGGGCGAATGACAGGTTTACACCTTCTGCCTTTCTCTGGGCCAGTCAAGTTGTGTGACTGGTTTTGGCCACTGAGATAGGAAGGGAATGGTGTGTCCTTCCAGGCCAGGCTCTTAACCACCACTGCCATGGGTTTTCCCTCTGGCACACTCACTGGTGGTTTGATGATTGCTCTCTTGGTCTCTGAGAGTGACCCAAAATGAGTTCAATAAGATGAAGCTTACCACAGCCATGTGGTTTTGCCAAGACACCGCCGTCTGAGGGCTGTTTGCTGCAATGTAGCCTCACCCATTGGGACAAAAACAGGTTGTACCTGGGTCTCAGGATTAAAACTTCTGTCAAATGCTCAGCTAGAGAGGGCAGTGGGGATTGGGGAGAAAGACAATGTTACATTTTCCTCCTGTGGTTTTACCTATATGTGTGTATGCCAGGAGCTGAAGGTGATTTATTTTGTGGGGAAAGAGGACCAGCAGGGGGAGTGGGGGAGGGGCAGATATGAGCAAAGTACAGTGACCTGTATGGAAAACGTAGTAATGAAACCTATTGTTTCTTTAAATTTCCACTTACAAATCCTGTAAGCACAACGTGGCCCTGGCCACTTGGCAGTTGTAAGTTGGCCCCTTCCTGACCAGAATTCCCTGCGGATCCTTTGCAGGATTGCCTTATTCTCAGTTGGATTTCACAGGGCTTGACCTTTTCCCTCCTGCTCTGTGCCGTCCCTGAGAAGGCAGAGCTGCTGTCCTGGGTAAGGCCCAGCAAGGTCCATGGGCTGACCTGTTCCAGGCTTGCCCACTTTAGTGGAGAAAGCATTTGATGGCATCCACCAGTGTGTGAACCTGCCCAGTCTCAACTGCAGTCAGCCTGGAACTATCAATATGGATGCTAATGTGGCCGTCCTTCCTCAAATATGCATACCATTGGTGTTGTGGGTGCTAAGTGAGAAGGTTTGGGGTGGGGAAGGGTGTGGTTTCACATTCCTGTTATTTCAGCACCTGGAGGCTAACAGATGAGTGTGTGGCTCCCACTAGGTGGCAGAGGTAGCTCTGGTTGGTGAACTGTGCAGGGTTGGCCGCACTGGGATGCACAACAGAGCCTTATCCTGCCCTGGGTAGTAAGGTGTCAGGACCTGAGGCCTAGCCCTGGGGGCTCTTGAGTCTGGCCAGGCTAGGACAGAGCAGTGTGGCCATTCATGTTCTCCCTGTGTTTCATCCACAGGCTACGTGGCTCCTCCCACCTGGGCCGACCGCACCAGCTCCGGGCTGCAGCAGCTCAGGCTGTCCTGAGCTTCAGGCAGAAGAGTGAAGATCTCCATCAACAGCTGTGCTCAGGCTTCCTAAGCTGCCAGCGACGTGTGTGGAGAGAAGCTTCCAGAGCCCAGGAACTCTGGGCTGGGGGATGACATTCACGTAAAGCCTTGAGGTCACCTCTGTCAGCCAGGCCTGGCAAGGGCTGGCAGGGGAACAGCAGGGGTCCCTTGGCACCAGCGACACAGCCTTTGACTGCCAGGCTGCCTGTGGGAGGTGGCAGTGTTGTCCTTAGTGTCCTGACATCAGGAAGCAGAGTGCAACTGAGGACATTGCATAAGGGACAGACACCCACAGGGCAGCCCACCCTCTCATGGTTCCCACAGGCCTTTGCAGCAGACGGCACCAGACCCCAAAGGCCAAGGGGAATTAATTCTCCTGCGTGCCCACTGCCAAAAGCTAGCCCATCCCTCTTAAGGCATGAGTTCCAGGAAGCTGCCAGGGATGTAGGACAGGTGTTGGTGACCCATCAGACACTGCTGAGGGTTCCCAGCAGGACTCTAGGCCCCAGGGAGCTGGTGGAGCCTATTGCCTGCCCTCCTTGGAGCCAATAGTCCTGGGCTCCTTCTCTGGAGACCCAGCTGCCCCTGAGACAGGGTAGTCATGAGCCCAGTGTGGCAGAGGGACCCATGGCCACTGCAGTTCCCACAGAGATTGGATTTCTGTCAGTGTGGGGTCTAGTGACAAGGCTCCCGTCACACCTGCTACCCTCCTTGGCACCAGCTGGCAGCTGCATCCTGCCTGTTTGTTCCTTGAGCTCACAAAGAAGGATCCGAAGACACTTCCCGAGTGTGTTTCTCAAGGGTTCCTCACCAGTGTCCCTGCAGGGGGTTCTCAGAGGCCTTCTGACGCCACTGTTGACCCCAGTCTCCTCCCTTGTTTGGCTAGCCCAGTGTAGGGAGGACAGGCACTCCTGTGTCTGGCACAGAGTGGGCAGGGTGCCCAGCCGGTGGCTTCCCAGGCCATTGCTGTGTCTGGATGGAGCATGCAGAGTGGGTTCTGCCATTGGCAGAAGTGGAGCCATGGTACAGACCAGTGTGGTTGGCGCTCAAGTC
Source organism: Onychomys torridus (assembly GCF_903995425.1). Taxonomy (NCBI): domain Eukaryota; kingdom Metazoa; phylum Chordata; class Mammalia; order Rodentia; family Cricetidae; genus Onychomys; species Onychomys torridus. The sequence goes on along the minus strand of NC_050443.1, from coordinate 56,097,030 downwards.
CTCACAGCTTAGCCTGGTATTGGTGCTGGGTGCTGACTAGGTTGCAGGACTTTAGGGCAGTGCCCCCCATGAATGTGGTCTGGGAAGGAGGCCAAAATCTACTTCCTGATGTGACTCAGGCTCAGACCGGCCCTCATCCGTGGTCCAGCTCACTTTCCACTCCACACCTGGTTACCGATGCTGGAGACTTGGAGGTTCTTGGCCTGTGGACTACACCATCGGCACTAATCAGTCTGCACAGCACAGGGGACCTAGCCACGGTGCTGGTCTGAGCATAGGTGTTGCTTTTAGTAGCTTTCTAACTTAATAAAGTGAGGAAGTTCCTGACCTTCCTTTTGTTCTAAACCTACTGTGGCTTTGTGAGTTTCTGATCCAGACTTTGCCTGTCTGTGCCTGCTGCCCTGTGCACTGCAGGGGACCCTCCAGACCAGAGGACATAACTTCCTGTTGGGGTTCTTTTTCCTTAATCCTTTGTGTGAAAACCAGTTCCATTCATAGGCCAGCTTTGTGCACCATGGGTCCAGAGACACAGTTTTGTGAAAGCCACATCAGCGCTGTGAAGGTGATCATGGTTAAGTCAACCAGTGACTGCTGGGTCACAGCACCACCCCAAGGGCAGTTGGTCCTCAGGGGTCACATTACTGCCCTGTGGGCTGCTCTCCTTCTACTGTGAACTGTAAACCAGGACTATGTGCTGGTCAGACGGGGCTGCATGAGGTGGTCTAGCCTTGGCACCTCTTCATGGCTCTCACCTTCAGTGGCATCATTCAGCAGCATGCACTCCTAGTGGGAAGCACTTCAGACAGCAAGTGAGGCACACTGTCCCCTTGCTCCGACTGGAGTGATCATCCCATTGTAGGAACCAGGAGCCTCTCCAAACTAGGTCATCCTGGGAGCTGGCTCAGAGGTCAAGAGCATTGTGTTGCATTTGCAGAGGACCTGGGTTTGGTTCTCAGCACCCACATAGTGGCTCCCAGCCATCAGTAACTCCAGTTCCTGGGGATCCAGCACCCTGTTCTGGCCCTGTGATCACCAGGAACACATATGGTACACATACATCTAGGCAAACCCTCATACACATTTTTAAGGCATCCAAGAGCAGAGATGGTCTACCTACCCCAGCCCCCAGTGTCTTTCATGCAGGTCTCCACTTTTGACAGCTATAAATACAGGCCATAGTGGTGAGAAGTCAGGTCCTTTCCTTCCTTCCCGTCTCAGTGTGGGTGAGCAGGCCCAAGAGCCTCACTGTCTTTCCAATACCTTGGAGCAATGCCAGCTCCTGCCAGTTTCTCTTTGCTTGCTTGCTTGCTTTCTTCATTGTGTGGAGAGAGAGAGAGAGAGAGAGAGAGAGAGAGAGAGAGACTGACTCTTTATGTAGCCTTTGCTGTCCTGAAGCTGTGGAGACCAGAAAAGCCTGAAACGTATACCATTCCTCATTTCAAGTTGTGAATTGGACTTAGCTCCACCTAATATGGCCTCCAGAGAGGTTGGACAGTACCCAAGCTAAAGTCCTTTACCATCCCAGGAACCCCACAAGGGCTGTGTCCTTGACCTCTTCCGGCTGGTGGGGAACCAGGTTCGGTCTAAATGACCCAGGGGGCCCACATGGTTGCCCAGAATACATGATCAACAGTGTGTGGCAGCTGGGTCAGGGGCTGAGGCTAGGCTCTAGATCTGAGTGCTCAGCTGGCTCCTGGAACACCCCTGCTGCAGTGATGGTGCCTTCCATGCTGCAGTGGGGCTTCTGTGGTCTCCTTGTGAAGGAGGTGAGAGGCTCTGTACCTGGGGTGGTACCCAGCTTTGGGGCCAGCCTGACTCTGGAATGGGGCTTCCGGAAGGAAGGAGCCCTGCCAGTGCATCAGTGTGGAGCCAGTTCAGTGGAGATTCCTGCCTACCAGGGAAGAGTTCCAGCCATCCTGGAGGTTCAGCATCCTGGGAGCCTGTCCAGGTGAGGATGGGTTAGCTGATTGTTCCGTCTTAGTGTTGACATGTCCCGAGCAGGCCACTGTGTTGTCCATTTGCACATACTGCCTCCTGCTCTACCTTAGGGCTGTGTGAACTGGAGAAGATAGGTCTGTTTATGAAGCAATTGGGGGTGTTGCAGGGAGGCAGTTGTGGGGGGCATGGCAGCAGAAGGTATGGGCAGGAGCTGGAAGCTTAGAGCTCACATCTTCAACTATGAGCACAAAACTATAAACTGTAAGTGGGGTGTGTTTCTAAACTCTGGAGGCCCTGAGCCTCCAGTGACAGTGTCTCCTCCAGCAAGGCTGCACCTCACCATAACCTCCCCAAACAGCATCACCAACTGAGGACAAGAGCTTCGATATGTACCTATGGGGCACTTTTCATTCAAACCATAAGTTAGTACAGTGCTAGCCCCGAACACACAGAGGCCTGGGATCCCAGCACTCCAGAGGTAAAGGCAGGGGAGATAAAATCAAGGTCATCCTCAGCTACACAGGAGTTTAGGGCAACTGGCCTACTTGAGACCCTGTCTGAAACAGCAACAAAGCAGTTGTCTGAAGGTTGAGGCCGGGGGTTTGATGAATTCAAGGCCAGTCGGGGCTGTAGGATGAGCTCCAGGCCAGCATGGACTAGAGTATGAAACCTTGACTCAAAAAACCTGGAAGCAAAACCAACAAAAAGGCAGCTAGGTCTTTATGCATGAGGCTGGCAAGAGCTTGAGTCATTCATGATCATCCCTGGGTGGGATTTAGTACACTGGGAGACTCAGGCTCAGTCTACACAGCTCTGCACCTAGTTTCCAGCTTCGTTTGTTGACATGTGGACTTCACCAAGATGAGCTGGGTCAGCCTGTCCTCACTTCCTTTTCCAACCTCAGCAGCCATCAGAGTCAAGGCACTGTTCTGCATCCAGGAGTGTTGGGGTGAGGGTCCCAGGCCTTGTGCCAAGGAATGCCCTGCAACCAGGAGTGAGGTCCGCCTCTCTGGGTTCTTCCTGGGTTTCTTCAGGGAAAAGGCTCCCAGACACCTTGAACTCAAGCTCCAGGTAGGTGGGTCAAACCCAGGTTTATTGGCAGTACTGTTACTAGGTGGTATTTGCTGGTTTTACCTTTTCATAGCACACCTCCCCCCTCTCTGCCCCCCCCCCCCCCCCCCGCTGGGGAGTGACTGGGGAGATGGAAGACTGCCTAGCATGCCTGAGCACTTAGTTCCTGCCTCAGCACCAAAGCATCAATAAAAATCAAACTATGCCCTTGAAGAGTACACATGGTTCCCCAGCTGGCTAGAGAGGGCCAGGGTGCCATGTAGGGAAGCCTGTTCCTTGTCCCATTGGAGAGAATGGGGGCTGCCTGTGGCATCAGGTGTCCTAGCCTAGTGGCTGTAGACTAGGGCATTGCCCCTGTACAGGTCTCCAGCCAGACACAACGACCAGTCCTTCCTCTGTCTAGATTAGGAAGGAGCAAGGGACCACAGTCTTGAAGGGAGGTCCGTGCCAGGGACCCGTTAGCAGGTCTGGGAAAGAATAGAGCTGCCAGTCAGCAGACCAGCTCCTCCGTACTCCCTCCAACACTGTTGTCCTTAACACCAGTCTACTTTACTGTAATTTCCCAGCAGCTGGCTCCCACTGTTGCCCCAGCTCTGTTAGAGCATTCCCAGCCCACAGGCACTCCTCAAGGGTAGATTCCTGGAGGCTGAGGCAGGTGACAAGTCCACCCTTGAGTTTCATCCCCATGGACCCTGCATCTGAAGCTTTCTGGGAGCCCATGCTAGCCTGTGCAGAGTGTGATGGAGTTCCACAGACCAGGGGCCCATTTCCAAGATCTGGAGACTGAGGCTCCACAGGGGTGCTAGGATGAACCAGAGCTATGAGTCTCTCCCCAAGGGCCCAGGGAAGAGGCAGGGAGTGAGTTGTTGCCTTCACCTAGGGGGATTCATTTTCAGTCTTGTTTATCTGACTGCCTGTTGCTCAGCTAAGCAGAAAACGCAAACGCTAGCAGAGGCAGCCGTGGCGGCGGCGGCGGCGGCGGCGGCGGCATCCCTGTGTCAGTGTGTAACAGCTGGCACAGCAGGCTGGCACAGTGGTTCCCCTCACCTGGCAGACCGCCTTGCCAGGCTTTTTGGTACCCTTCCACTGCAGCACATGGATGTGACTGTGCAGTATTTGTACACTGGCGGCAGAGGGCCCCTGACAGGCTGGGTGTCCCCAGAAAAGGCAGTTTAGCTCTGTGGACCTTATGAATACACCTTGGATATTATCAGAGCCTGTGATGAGAATTGAGTAAGTCAGTACATACCTGGGGAAGGTTTGGTGGCCCTGGCCTATAATCCCAGCACTTAGCTGAGGCAGGAGACTCAGAGGATTGACAGTTCTAGACCAGCCTGGGCTACAGTTGAGATACTGCCTCAAAGATGAAGAAACACAAGCTGAATCACATGACATGCAAAGCCCCACCAGCAGTGCCTGGAAAACGTGTTAACAGCTGTGAGTCATTCTTGTTACCCTGTGATTCGTTTGGCCAAATACAGGGACCCTGCCACAGCCCTTGCCTGGCTTGGCCTCCTGGTATGTGCCCACAGGGTGGTCTCGTGATTTCTGGCTCTGTGTGTGGTGATTTATGTCGTGTGACTGTGGACATCCTTGCTCAAGTTACTCTGGCAATGCTTTGACCTCCTGCAAACCCTAGGGGGGCCACAGGGTCCAAGTGCAGTACAGTGTAATTGAAGAGACAGGCCGAGGGGTGAGAGGGCAGTCTTTGCGAATGACCAAGACCTCCCACTTGTCCAGTGGTTGGCACAAGGCCTTCCACCTGTCTAAAGAAGCAGCTCCTCTCTTGTTTGTGTTGTCGACAGCATCACTAATGAAACATGGGTCTCTGGCTGGGGCGATGGCTTTGTAAGGAGGACATTAGTTCAGATCTCCTCCCGCCGTGTCAAAGCAAGGCACAGTGGCATGTGTCTATATCCCCATCCCTGGAGACAAGAAAAGTTGATGCTGGGAGCTGGCTGGGCAGCCTAGACAAATGGTAAGTGAAGAAAATCCCTAATGTTGACCTCTGGTCTCCACGCATTTGTACACACACACACACACACACACACACACACACACACACACACTGACTCTCCCTCTCTCTTTCTCTGGGTGTGATGACATAAGCCTGTACTTCCAGCTCTTGGGAAGCTGGGATAAGAGGGAAATTAGGGCCAGCCTTGGCTAAATATAAAGTTCAGGTCCAGCCTAGACTACATGAGACCCTGGTTGAAAAAAACGAACAACAGACCTGACGTGGGTTTGGAAAAGATCTTGGCAAAGAGAACAGTGGGCAGTATGGAGGTGACGGAAAGTCAGGATGACCTTAGGACACAGGCCCAGGATCTTAAGACCTGGACAGACAAGCTTTCCCAGGTGGGCTAACCTCCCACAGCTGCCTACTCACACCAGCACACAGTTTCAACATAGAAATTTGGGGGTGCATCCCTGCAGGCCATCAGCCAGATTTCACACTGCTAGGGCATTATGCATTTCTTCCTCTCTGTGACCCTTTAGGGCCACTTGATGTCACTATTGTAATATGAGGAGAAAATACACAGAATTGTGGTTCCATCTGTCTGCTACCTAGGCAGGAGTTGACCCTGCTCTGGCCTGGGCCTGGGTGTGGCCGCTGGAGATGAACGTAGAGTTCAGTGGAGTTGGGGACAGTGGTGTTTTGTAGATGCTCAGTGATTGGCTCACTGAAGGGAATAGGGTGGGGCCAGGCATCCATTCACACTTGATGCAGTCAAGAAGTTCTGCTCTATTTTCCCCAGGGAGCTCCACATTGCCCAGGCTTCATGATCAAGGAAGGAATCTGGTCTCTGGGATGGACAACTCCAAGCCAGACCCTGGGCTCTGTGCCTTTAGCTGTCCTCTCCCCTGGGGCCCACTTCCTACATGTATTGCCTCTAGTCATACCCAAGTCCCTTTCCAGGTGACTGTTCAATGCCTCAGCCTCTGTCTAGGGAGCCTGTCAGGAGAACCCTGCACTCTGTGTGTGGCTCGGCAGGTGCATCCAGGCACCAGCACAGAGGCCATGAGAACACTGAGAGTCAGCGGCTTATGTCGAGAGCTTTGTCCTAATTCTGAAGCACATCTCATACACACATAGTTCAAACCTCCGCACCTCTAACTAAGGCTGGGCAGGCTTGGTTGAGTACCAAGGGGACCAGGGCATGCCCTCCCTCTCTAGCTCACTACTTTAGAGAGTAGAGAGGATTTATTATTTGTCTGTTTACAGTGCTGGGGATCAAACCCGGCCTCACATGAGTTGCAGGGTAGAGGGAGTGTGCTTTACCCTAAGCTACATCTCCAGCTCTAAGAGAGATCAAGTTAAGTGATTCAGAAAGGCCAGAGCTGGGGACTGAGCCAAGCCTCTGTGCTGACCATGGGGCCAGAAGGGCTGTGTCTGCTTATCTCCCAACCCCTGGGTCTGGCTCCATTGTCATATCTCCGAGCAGTTTATAGGCAAGTGGAGCTCTAGGCCAGATCTGGAAGGCATGGTGCCCAGCATGGACATGAGGGGCTCCCTGGGCAGTGGCCAGATGTGTCTAGATACCAGCTTTCCTTGGGAAGCAACAACCTTCTAGGGAAGGGCCCGCTTCTCTAACTTCAATTCCTAGTTTGTGTACCTTTTCAAGGATAACACTGATTCTGTAAGACGTTAAGCTGAATAGGATAAAGAAATCAGTAGTGGTCCATTAATAATGTTCTTTTGCCCCCTAGAAAGCTTCATCTGAGATGTGTGTGAATGTAATTTATATGTGTGATAGAAAAATGACTAGGAAAGAGAACCCAGTCAGACTGCTCTTAAATTAAGGAAACTCCATTAGAAATCCATCTATCCCATTTAGCCTTGCCTTCCAGGAAGCTCCCAGCCAATCATGAAGTAGTGGCTTCCTTCTTGTTGGCCCAGGGCTTCATCTATGGCCCAAATTGTCTTTACAAGTCATTTTTGTTTGAATGGTTGTCACGGTCAGAATTCAAAGACCCTTGACTGCTCTTTAGAAAGTGCATATTCAAAAAGCTTTCTTTGGCTCCCTGATATAGAGACTTCTCTCTGGGTGTCACAGTCTGAGTGTGTGCAGGAAGAGCTGTGTCCCAAAGTGTGCCAGGAGTGTGCATCAGTCTGGAGGCCAAAGGAAGAATGTTCCTGACCACTGCCTTTCAGGGCATATGGTGAGCACAGAGCTGCTGGTTCACTAGAATAGGAAAGACTTCCTGAGAAAGTCCTTGACATGAGAGGAGTTTGCATAGGCACAGTCAGGTATTTCCATCCCTGCCCCCCTGTGAGAGCCAGGGCTGTTAGTCCAGCTAGTGCATCCGGGACTCCACCAGGATGTCACTTTTCTTAGGGAGGAGAGGCCGGCGCAGGGCTCCGCCCCACCCCCCCCCCCCCCCCCAGAGGCTGCTGTGTGCCACAGACTCAAGAGCACCAAGGGACTCTTCCTCATGCCTTTCCCAGCACTGTGACTGCCCAGGCTGGTCATCCTTCCGGCCCCCTGCTCATTGTCCTTTCATTTTACCAGAAGAAGACACACTTGGCACCTGTCCAGAATGTCACGACACTGCCCAGACTATAAAAGATTCAAGAGCAGCAAATGGACCTGTTAAGAACGGGCAGCCCTGAGGGGAGGCAGAGAGAAAAGCACAGGTCACCGAGAGGGCTACACCTCTGGAATTCAGTTGGCAAAGGCATGGCAGCACAGCATGTCATTGTATGCCTTTTTATTCATCCCAGGCCACTGCAGTCCATCCATCACTCACCCATCTGTCCCTACATCCACTCATCTACCCAGTCACAAAATCCCGAATCCCATAGACATGGTGCCTGGACTTTGCAGCTTAGTTTTCCTTCCTGGTATGTGGTCTGATATTGTGCAGATCCATTAGCTGCTGTGGTCAGCAGGGTAGATGGTGGATATCTGCCGTGCCCCGAGTCTCTCTAGGTGGTGGTATCTGGTAGGTTTGGGACCCACTGTAGGTGGAGGAACACTGTGATTTGTACCTGCTAGACTTGTGAGGCCATTTTGACTTAGATGCAAGAAACACGTGGCTGCCATGTTTTTAGGGGACAGAACTATTATTTAAAAACAGTCAGCCGGGCGGTGGTGGCACATGCCTTTAATCCCAGCACTCGGGAGGCAGAGCCTGGAGGATCTCTGTGAGTTCGAGGCCAGCCTGGGCTACCAAGCGAGTTTTAGGAAAGGCGCAAAGCTACACAGAGAAACCCTGTCTCGGAAAACCAAAAAAAAAAAAAAAATAAGTTTTGTGTTGTGGTAGTTTATGAAGTCCATAAAGACTGGTCTGGGGAGGATCTGGTACTGGACAAGTATCTAACCAAACAGTGCAAAGGTCACAGAGAGAGCAAGACAAACTCCATTTTAAAGAAAACATTTCTAGCAATACTCAGATACAAGCTGAATCAAGTTCCAGAGACACAGACACCCAGCTAAGACTCTGGTCAAAGCGACCTGGGGGGAGGGGGGACAGGATGGGTAGGCTGCCCTAAAACTAAAACAAAGGCTTAGTTCTGAGAGAGTCTGCAAATGTATTATCTTCTGTAGTTCTGCTCCTGGCTAACTGTTCCTGTTAACTGAAGTATGACCCTGGAATGCAAAGGCTTGTACCTCCTAGCTTGCGGTTTTTCCCTTTAAAAACCCTTTACTCTGAGAGCTCAGAGCCATTGTCCTTCACCTGGCTAGCCAGTGTGTTGGACACGGACCAAGCCAGGGCTTGCTTATCCTTTGTACTTGCCTTGGACGTCAGCTCTGTGGTAGTCTTGCTTGGGGGTCTCGAGACACCAGTCACTAGACCAGCAAGCACATCCACTCCCAGCCTTCTGGGAGGACAACAGATACTGCACTCCTTCCCTTGAAGGAACAGCCCTGTGTGCTGAACATTCCAGGTCCCCCAGTGTTTATCTGTGAGCACAGAGACCTCTGCCTCCTACACCAGTTCTGATAGTTCAGGCCTCAGTCCTTGGCTTTGTCTGTGGTGAGGCAGAAGATGGCGGCAGGAGCATGTATGTGGCAGAGGCTGCTCACTTCACGGCAGACAGGAAACAGGAAAGGGATGTAGTCAGGAGCTAGGGCAAGCTAAGGACAACCCCCATCGTCTTCAAACCAGGCCCCCCCAACTTTTCACTACTTCCCAATAACACTGGTCATGTGACTCCAAAGCCAAGGTGCCCAGTGTCCGCACCATTAGAAACACAGTAACTGGGATGGAAAGTTGCACGCTGAACACGGCTGTGATTTTGCTAGGGGTCCTGGGTATTTCATGAAATGGATGATAGAATCACACAGTAACTTCAAATGTCTACACGTGACTGGGCATACTGATTCATGCACATAATCCCAGCACTTGGGAGGCTGAGGCAGGAGGATTAACTTGAACTTGAGGCCGGCCTGGGACACACAGTGAGTTCCAGGCCAGTTTGAACTACTTAGTGGTACTTTCTCGAAACACTAACAGGTACTGGTGAGAGAGCATTGAGAGGATGCCAGGACTGCAGCCATCTTGGAGGAGGGTCAGACAGGGCAGCAAGCGTTAACATTCTGACCCTGTCCCTTGGAGTCACCCCGTGTCCTGACGTAAAAGCCTCTTTGTAAGGAAAACCCCCTCCCATTTCTCTCTCTCTCCTCTCTCCCTCTGCTCCCACAAGGTGTGCACCCCTTGACCCCCCCCCTCTGTCTTTCTCTCTGATATCCTTTCTATGCCTCTGTCTCTTTATCTCTCTATTAAAATAAACCATTTCCACGTGGATGCAGCCTCTGGGTTGTGAGTGTCCACCCTCTGCCCTGCTGCCATGCCCCCATGGAGTGGGTGGCCAGCAGGATACTCTTGGGGTCCCCCTCACATCATAATAATAAATCATAACAGCAAGTCCTGGCAAGCCCACCAGAGGATCTGCTGCCCCTAGACCTAGACAATTAAGAGACACATAAAAAACGATCTCCAGACATTTCCTGCCATAATAACCTCAAGGACATGGTAGATTATATACCACAGGTGTCAGAGGGAGCAAGTTTCCTGCAGAGAAGAAATGGGATGTCTTACTGCCGGAGAAGATGGGTCTGCGATGACATAAACTGCAGAGGAGATGGCAATTTCCTTGCAGCTGCAGCTCTCCAGTCAGTTTAAACCAGCCATCTCTGAGCTTGTAACTACATAGAGTTGGAATTTCCCCAGAGCCCCTACCCTAACCACTATAAAGATGCTTCTTGATTGGTACTCGGGGTCTCTCCTGCTCAGCTGCTGCATCAGACAGATGGAGAGACCCGGGTTAACTCATAAGTAAAAAGACTCTTGGCTTTTGCATTAGGGTCGGTCTCTCGGTGGGACTCTAGGGTCTTTGGGGGACTCTGGGTACAACAGCTTAGCGGGTAAATGTGCTTGTCCTGTAAGCCTGAAGGCCTCAGAATTCAATTTCTGGAGCCTCTGTAAGGTTGAAGGAGAGAATTCACTCCACAAAGTGGTCCTCTGATATACACATGCAGTCCATGGCATATGTGCCCTCCCCCACATACATCTCACACACACATACACACTATCTAGGTATGGATTCTATTGTTATGATGAAAAAACATAACCAAAGCAGCTTGAGGAGGAAAGGGTTTATTTGGCTTATACTTCTACATTATGGTCCATCACTGAAGGAAGTCAGGACAGGAACTCAAACAGGGGAGGAACTTGCAGGCAGGAGCTGATGCAGAGACCATGGAGGAGTGGTGCTTACTGGCTTGTTTCTCATGGTTTGCTCAGTTTTCTTCCTTCCTTCCTTCCTTCCTTCCTTCCTTCCTTCCTTCCTTCCTTCCTCCCTCCCTCCCTCCCTCCCTCCCTCCCTCCCTTCTCTCTCTCTCTCCCTCTCTCTCTCTCTTCTGGTTTTTTGAGCTAGGATTTCTCTGTGTAACCCTGGCTGTCCTGGAACTTGTTCTGTACTCCAGGCCTGGCCTCGAATGCAGAGATCCACCTGTCTCTGCCTCCTGAGTGCTAGGATTAAAGGTGTGTGCCATTACTGCTCAGTTCAGCTTGTTTTCTTATAGAACCCAGGACCACCAGTCCAGGGATGGCACCACCCATAATGAGCTGGGCTCTCTCCCATCAATCACTAAGAAAATGCCCTACAGACAGATCTTATGGAGACAATTTCTCAGCTGAAGTTCTCTCCTTTCTGATGACTCTAGCCTGTATCAAGCTGACATAAAACTAACACACACACACACACACACACACACACACACACACACACACACCACACACACACACACACACACACACACACACACACACACACACACCACACTGACAATGAAAACAAAAGTTTACAAGATGAACACCTATATTTCTCACTATGTATCACTGAGGAACTGGACTTAGAGAGACATTAAACCAACTGTAGGAACTTCTTCACACAGGAAGACATCCTGCAGAGGAGTGGCCAGTAGCCGAGTAGGAGGAGTAGGTCAGCAAGGGACTGAGGGGCTGGGTCAAGGATCAGAATCTGCAATCTGTTGACCACCTTGGTTGAGCCAAAGTGCCCTGGTGTCCTCTGATCATACATTTCATTGTTTCTGGAAGCCCCTGGATGCTCCCCCAAGCCAAACCCTATCCAGCTTTGACTGAGCTTCTCTCGTGGGCACCATTGTTCCTCATTCTCCCCTGTGTTCACTCCGCTGCTTAGCAGTCTCCCATGCAACAAGGGAGGACTCAACCATGGAGAATCCTCCCTTGGGCCTACAGTCCACCTATCAGAACATGGGTGCATTTCAGGGGACACTCTGGACCAGGGGCTAGCTGATGACCCAAAGGAGGACACCTTGACAGGACACTGACTTCTGAGATCAAGGCTGATGTCCACCAAGCCCAGCCTTCCAGAGGAGGTGATAGCCTGGAGACCAAGAAGGAATGTGCTGGGCACTTTGGTGGGGGCTGAGGGCTGGACCACCATCTAGGAGCTCCTAGATAAGGGAACATAAATCCTAGGGTGCACCATGCTGCCCTTGCCACTTAGGCCATATGCTTTACAACACATTCTGTGTCCTCAGAAGGCCTCCACATTCCTCATTTGATCTTTGCCATCGGAAGCCGGATACAGCATCCTCCAGTGAAGTGTTTATTGGGGTAAGAACCTGATCAGAGAAATGGCAGAGAAGTGAACAGTGACCTCCTCCTCTTTCCCTCGTCAATCCAAAAGGGTCAAGAATCGTTCTAAGCCCCTCCCTACTATTTCCTGTATCTCCCTATACGTCTTTGGTCCTCCATACCTCTATGGCTAATTTTGGTCAGCTAGTAGCTAGCCCTGCCCTCTGATTCAAAGTAAAGATTTGGAATGTCAGAGTGTGATCAAAATATCCCACATTTCCCCCTTTTTGTCTCGATAAAAAGGGAAGGTTTTAACTCAAACACAGTAAAACTATATACGATAAGAACAATTGTCAGGTAAGAATTACATTCACAACGTCCAGTTGATTTGCATTTGGCAAATTCAGAGAAAATACTCCATTATCTATCCTATTTTGGTGAGTCCAAAGTCTTGTACCTAATTCACATTCTATCCTAACTTGTATTACCAATCCAAAACTATCTTTTTAGACCTCAAAATATTTTCTTAGATAGACAATTTAAGCTTTTATGTCTTTCAACCTTATACACTTTATACCATTTTGGTGAGTTTCTTTTCTGAATTTGGTAACAAGAAAACTGTAACTATAACTATCTCATTTTCAACTCCATCAGTGACCCAAGAAGGATATAATATTACCTGAGTAAACAGGAAGTACAGAGTAAGCAACTTCCAAAATTATAGGAACAATAGAGACATTTGGCTGCCTGGACAGTCACCCAAGATTCTTCTGTAACTATGGGGTATCCATCTTTGGACTCCAGGCCTAGATCATCTGACAGACTTTTCTGTGAAGCAGGAATTTTGAGGGACTGCCCTATCTTGTCTTGGCAAAGTTTGGCATTAGCTTTCTTTTGTGTCCTGCTTGTCCAATATGGACAGCACACTGTCACCAGTCTATTTTCTTGCCCAGTGGCTAATTTTTGCCACAAAGAAAGGAAACTCCATATGGAGGTTCTTTGATGCCTATCATCTCTCTGAAGTAGATTGGTACCACCAGGAGCAAATGTGTCTCACTGTCATGAAAAGCCTTATGATATTAAAACATCTTAAATGTCATATTCAGTAGATTTCTGAAGTGTTTGAAGACCACCTGTCTATTTAAAATATATTTATGTTTGACCTTGAAAACATAGCTAAATGACTACAAGTTTGATTATAGATGTTTCTACTCTTGTTTAAGGTATTGTACCTATGTAGCTTATTTAAAACTGTTATCTATAATAATCAAACATATATATATATATATATATATATATATATATATATATATATATATAAATATATATGCAGCTCATTTAAAAATGTAATCTATAATAATCAAATATATATATACAAAATAACAAAAATAACCTTACATTTGTATCAATATACAAAAATCCATACCAATGTAAAATATTTGAGATTAATAGCTGGTTTTTAGTTTAAAAGTAGATTAAATAATCCACCCTTTTATCCTATAATTTCTACACTCCCCCCCTTTTTTTTTTCAGAACAAGATCCCTGAATTTTAATCTCCTTTGTTCAGCTTTCTCCCTAACCATGACCAACAACAACTTGACCAATCCCCCTAAACAATGATAAACATCCATCATACATTGAATGACCAAAAACCATCTAGCCCACCTCTTGGGAATGTGGGTGTCATATTCTCTAGACTGCTTCCTGTTGTGTGGGAGTGACAGCACCTTTAGGGGACCTTGAGAAAGTTAGGATAATAGTCAAGTCCTGAAAGAGTTAGCTATATTATTTCTTGTTTAGTCTCTATGTGATGAGAAAGTGTTGAGCTTATCTAAAGCCCTGGCTGGAGTCGTCTTTGAGGCTGGACCATCTCAGCTAACTGCCTTGAAATGGTCCTGAGCAGTGTGTAGTCTAAAGCTGAACTTTGTGTAGTATTTTTCAGCTTAATGGCATTATCACAATCAGATGGGATTGGCATTGTGGGGGGTCTCATCATCTTTTTGGAGACTTCAAAGGTCACTATTAGGAATGGTCACGGTTCACTGCAGAAAACGTCAACATTTTAAATGCCATATTGCAGCAGATCTTGGAGAGGTTAAAGGATTACAATTTGTTAAATACAGAACTGTAATTCTTAGTTATGTGCTTCAGACTCCAGCCCAAAGTCATGTACAGGAAGCTGGATGAAGCTTATTTCTAGAATTGGTTGGTACTCTATGTGACCATTAATATCACAATAGAAAGTCTATATATATGTATATAATAATCATTATTTTTGAGGTTATATTTATACCTTAAGAAAAGCTTTAAAGAGTCAAAATAAAAACCAAAGGATCATGAGATTAGTGGCAACAGAATAGTCCCTTAATTTTGGTTTTTCTTCTGTCTCATATCAGGTGGTTCTTCTGACATGAGACAGAGATTTTGGATTTTCCTTTAGCAAGCATGCTTAGGTTTAGAGAAGGAGAGAGCTATGCTCCAACTCCAAAGCCAGCTTTAATTTTTAATTGAATTGGGACTACATGAAGACCATTTGCCTTATATTATCTGTAGAGAAGAGCAGAAACAAATATTTAGGAAGATTTATGAAACTTTATCCTGTTGGAAATGTGCTATACTATTAGGCCAATTTACTCTTTTTTCTTGGGACATTTTCTCTGGATGATTCCCATCTTCTTCTTCAGATATCTCATTTGTCCACTGGTCTTCCAATTTCTTAGTTGGATGCTTTTATTCTCCTGAAAAGACAGAAACAAAACCTGCCCCAACCCTAACTTTAGGGAGTTTCCCCTTCTGGCAGGTTATATCTGATCAAATGAAAGGCATTTGTTAGTCTTATAAGTTAGATTAGATTGAATGGCCATGTTGTTTGATGAACTATTGCTTCTCCTAATCAAGGGGTCTCTCCTGTTTGAATCTAATCTTTATAAATTTTGATAGTATCCATAGCTTTTCTTCTCCTGTGGAAACAAAAGCAAAACCTCTTCCCCAATGTAACATATGCTGTGTAGAATATTATTTTAAAGTGTGTTATTTTTGTTTATGTTTGTTGCATTTGTTTAACTCTGTGAAGTTGTGTTACTTTGCCTTTCTAAAACACCTGATGATCTAATAAAGATCTGAACATCCAATAGCAAGGCAGGAGAAAGGATAGGTGGGGCTGGCAGGCAGGGAGAATATATAGAAGGAGAAATCTGGGAGGATAGGAAAAAGAAGTAGCCAGAGAAGGAGGAGGACTTCAGGGGCCAGCCACCCAGCTACACAGCAAGCCACAGAGTAAGAGTAAGATTTACAGAAGTAAGAGAACTGGAAAAGGCCCAGAGGCAAACTTGGGAGCTTGGTGGTAGGCCCCCAAAAAGAGCAAAAACAAACAACAACAGTCCTTGTTTCCATTTTGAGGTCAACACAACCTTAAAGTATGTACAGGCTGACTTAGTTCAGCAGTTTTTTTCTACCATCCAATGTCTCTCTATCATTCCAATCTCATTAGCATTAAAAATGAAGTTAATAAAGCTTTGTGTAATCTATCTCTTGGGGTCTTTATCACCCTTTTCTGTTCATTAAGCATCTATTTTAAAGTGAGATTAGATATTTCTATAACTGTGTATCCTGTAGGATTGTGTTGTATATCTGTAATATACTTGATGTTGTAATATGTAAAAAAAAAAAAAGGTTTCACTTTGCTAGAGACATACACTGGAGCACTGTCAGTCTTAGTTTGTACAGGTATCTCCATAATGGCCATAATTTCTAACAAATGTGTGATTACAAAATCAGCCTTTTCAGAACTCAAAGCAGTTACCCATTGAAATCCTGAATATGTATCTATGATATGGTGCACATAGTTTAATTTTCCAAACTGCAAAAATGAAGCATATCCATTTGCCAAATTTCATTTCTTTGAGTACCTTTTGGGTTACTTACTGCAGGTAATGGAGTTTGATTATACAAAAAACAAGTATGACATTTCTTTGTAATTTCCTTGGCTTGTTGCCAAGTGATAGAAAAGTCTTTCTTCAAATCTTTGCTATTAACATGTGTTTTTTATGAAATTCTTCAAGCACATTTCCTATCGATAGCTGATCAATTTTATCATTACTTTGTGCTAGAGGGCCTCGTAGACCTGTATGGGATCCAGTATGTGTTAATGCTAATGAGAGAGGGCTTCAGACATGCATGCAGGCAAAAACCAATTAACATTAAATAAAAATAAATTATTTTTTTTTTAAAAAAAGGAATGCCCAGGTGCCTCACCAGATCTGCTGCTGATGACAATGAAGTATGAGGCTAGCTATGGCTGCATCACAGGGCTGGGCAGAGAATGTGGGTGGTGCATGCACTGGCCAAGGGCTTGCGTGTAGCTGGGGACTGAGAGCATCTAGCAGTAGTGGCAGCAGCAGTAGAGGCCTGAGGGGGTTCTTGAGGCAGCCGCCCCGTGCTGCAGTGGCCTGAGGAGAGAGGGGCCAGGGGAAGCTTGTAACCCATACATAGGAAGAGGGAGTGAGCCACCTGAAAATCAGACACAGGGAGACAGTCGGAAGAAGCCCGCAGGTGGGAAGCGAGGGCACTGGCTACTTGAATGACAGAGCCGGCTGGCCAGCTAACTCTTTTTTTTTGTGGCGTTTGGGGCTGAGATGAGTGGCGGCTGTCAAGAGGCTGCAACGGGAAAACCCCAGACTTGCAGGGAGGGCCTGGGGAGGAGGGAAAGCCAGCTGCTATGGTGATTCAGGTGGCTGCAAAGCCCGGGGTGATCTTGTGCCCTGCTTTGGAGCCCAGAGCAAGCATTTATCTAATTATTCCTTATCAATAAAATCTCGGGAGTCAGATATTGGGGTAAAAACCTGATTGATTAGAGAAGTGGTGGAGAAGTGACCAGTGACATCCTCCCTCGCTCCTTCCTCGACCCCAAAAGGCCAAGCATCTTTCTAAGCCCCTCCCTATCCCTTCCTGTATTTCTCTCTATGTCCTCCGTCCTCCGAAGCCTTTATGGCTAATTTGGGTCAGCTAGTAGTTAGCTCCGTCCTCTGACTCAAAGTAAACTTCACTGGCAGTCTCAGGTGTGTCAGAGTGTGATCAAAATATCACACAACACTCCAGGTCAGCTGCTGGGACAGGGCAGGGCTGGTTTGTGCCAGTCTGCACCGTCCCATCACTCATTCTGTGGTCACGTGTGTAAAGAATGGTACACCAGCCTGGCCCTCCAGTTTCTCACCAACATCGGCTCAGATGAGCATCCTCCTCCTTTGGATAGAAGGAATGCAGGCAAAGCGTGGGATCGTAGTGTGAGGCGGTCCTGGCCCCACTTCATTCAGAGGCTGGGCAGGGTGGCCAGTTCAGGAGGCTGCAAGACAAATGACAGAAAGAGGGCTAGCTCTCGGCTAGCTGGTTCAAGAAGCTCCCTGCTGGGCAGACTGTTCCCAGGAAGAAATTGCAAAGAGAAGCCCAAGCTTCCAGACCAGTACAGCTTTGTGGAGTAATTACCATATGAAAGCAGGTGAGGGAGCGGGAACTTGGAAACCCAGGGATGGCAAAGGAGGGAGTTGGTGCCTGGCCCGCTTTCCTCTAATCTGGGGCACTCACCACTCCCTCCCAGGCCCCTCCCTCTTACACTTGGCACTCTAAGGCCTCAGGGGCACCCTTGGGGTGGCGGAACAGTTGGGACTGAGAGGTAGATTTCAGGCTTTAGGGCTGTATGTACTCCAGGTACTGGTTCTAGGCTCAGTTCTTCTGTTGTTGCTGTCAAGGAAATCTTAAGACCAGGCACATCAATCTGCCTTTCTCTGCAGACTTTCTTCCCTGGATATTTAGTCATTGTGGCTTCCTCATGTCCCTTTCCCACTGTGGGCTTGGGTTTCTGTTTGGCTGTGTGGGACACACCTGGCTACCCTTGCTGTGGGCAGTCCCTTGGGATGGGGACCTTCCAACAGTTATGGCCACTGTCATACATCATCAGGTGTTTGTGCTGTGGAGGGAGGTCCTATGCACAATGGCTTCCTCTAGGGGGTCAGCAGCAGGGGTGTACCACCCCTCAGAATGGCCACCCAGGATTCTTGGGGCCCTGTGCTTTGTGCCTGTTTTTCTTTGTGTGGTGCCCCCTTCCCCCCCCCCCCCCACGTCAGCCTTGATTCCCAGACCAAAGTCTGTCTGGGGCACAGAACCAGCTACAGTGGAGGTGAGGGGCTCCATGGGAACCACTGTTTAGCAGGCTGAGCATGTCCTGACCCACTAGGGTGGGACAGATGAGCCAAGCTGGCTGCCCAGTGGGGGAGGGGCTGGAGCACAATGAGGGTCAAGGGCCGAATATGTTGAAAAGGGGTGACTATTCCAGGGACTGGAGGTGGGTGGGGTAGCTATTGCTAAGGTTACACATGCCTCTGCTCAAACATGCGCGCACTTCCAAGTTCATGCCCGGCAGGGTTCTTTTCTTGCTGGTTGTTGGGAATGAGGTAGGCAGAGCTGGGATCCCAGGGAGCTTTGCCCACGGCTTCTCTACCACCAAATGGTGTAGTTCCTTAACGTCCAGAGGGAACTAAAAGGTCTTTCTGCTGACCCGGTTGGATGAGATTCATAGCAGAAGCAAGCCAGGGCTGGGGACAGCAAGCAGCCCCTGCTGGGTGTGTGGACCAGCCAGTTATACCTGGCACCCCCGTGCCGTGGTCCATGAGACAGGACTTGCTCTTAATTTTGCAGCAGCTGCTTGGGGTTGAGGGGAGACTGGGCAGAAGTCAAGTAGGATGTAGGTGTAGATGGCACGGCTGCTTGAACCTTTCTGTGTTGACTTCATGGAAGTGTGGTTTGGACTCTGACTTTAGGACAGATGGGTTCAGTGACCCTGGAGGTTTGGGGCCCGGCTCCCGGCTTTGCTTGGGGTGGGAGGCCTCTTCTTCTTGCACCCTGATCCCACCAGCCCAGGAACAGTTCTACTGGGAAGATGGTTCCTGCCAGGGTTGGGAGGAGAATACTTCTTTACCACAAATACGTCATGGCAGAGATCAAGATTTCAAAGGAAATTTATTATTTTTGAAAGGTCTGAGGGGTACTTTACAAGAGTCTTAAGCCAGTAACTACAAAGAATGATAAATAAAATACAAAGCCAGTATGTTGTGGCAAATTTCCAGAAAACACATTGAAAATCTTTACAGTTCAAAACTGTTTCACTTTTATACATAATTACAAATTACTATACAGCGCTTGGGTTTAACCCAACTTATTTCATAGGGCTTAGTACAGAAATGTTCATACAGCATTTGGAGACGAGAACAGAGGTATAGGTGTATCCTGCCCACCTTTTGTAGCGCCCAGGCCTCGGGAGGAAACCTGAGACAAACCAACTGGGTAGGCCTATCCCAGCAGCTGGCAAGCAGGGCAGGGCTGCTGACGTTCGTTCGTTCGTTCGATGGTCTAAGGCATAGGTTCTGTGCTTCCTGCAGAGGCCCTCAGGGGACTATGGCAGTGGCACCTGTCTGGTTTCGAGGAAGGACACACTTGAAGCAGTGGGAGCCACCCACCTTACACCTTAATGAGATGGAGAAGTAACTCAGGACCTGTCAATCTTTTGACAAGTTACTGAGAGTGCAGGAAAAGGCCTCTGCTGCCACCTCTCCCCTTCTTATGGCAGCATTAGAATACTCTGCATTTCTAAACCTGGCCAGCAGGCAACAGACTCCAAAGCTCTGGTTAACTAGGAATGTTATGCTACATGAAAGAAAACAAGGAGCCAAACACACTGTGCCCTGGGTCTCTGCAGGGATGGCCAGGGTCACCGCCTCACCCAAAGGCACCCATGCTCAGATGTCCAGGCACGGAAGCCCACTCTCCAGGACTGTCTTTTGGGCACAGGTCAGGGTCCCATGAAATACAAAAAACTTGCCAAGAGAGCCTTGAGGACAGAAGGAAACATTAAAGACTTGTATGAGAGAGACTCTTAGCAAGCTCTGGCCTATGGGCCAAGGTCCTGTCCTTTCCCAAGCCTGTGTACGCTAACATCACCCCAAGGAGTTCAACATTTGTGCTTACTGCTAATACGAGGCAGTGAAGAAAACCAAGGCAGGGGCAGGGAGGGGCTCGCCAAGGGCAGTGATAGTGGTGTAACCCACAGAAGATTCAATTCGTACCTTTCGAAAAATCAATCTTGGGAGGGCTTCCCTGCAGGTGACTCTCATGGGGTGGGGGTGGGGGCATGCTGGCATGCTTTTTTTTTTTTTTTAACCCTCCCCATCTTCTAAGAAAACAGTTAACATGTTTGATTGTCTCAAAAATGAAGCCAGCTGATGAGAGGCCATTTAAAGTGCACATGTCACCCAGATGGGACGACAACTACTGAGATGATTATAATTTTTGAGAAGATACAATCTTCTGGAAAGTTCACTGGATTCCACAATGCTGGGGCCAATTTGCACGCGTGCCCCAAAGCAGCGGTTTCTTTAGCTTGATGTACGGGCAAGAGGACAGGACACAGTCCTGGTCCCTGGAAAACTACCCTTCTCTTTGAGAATCCCACAGAAGGCTGTGGACTCGGCTGAAGCAATCCCCAGGGTCCTAAGCAAAGGCACAGCAGCAATTCCCAAAGTGCGGCAGACTGAGGGGCCAGATGGTGCAGCAGGTCAGTTCTTGGCGAAAGGTTCTCTTCCTGGGGGAGGCTGGGCAGCTTGGGGGGAACTTAGAGGTTTACTTTCTTTTGACCTGAACTTCTCCCAGCTGTCACTGATCATTATCTGGAGAGTGTGGGTAGAAGTGAGATTGGATTTTAAAAACAACCAAAGCAAGCAAAACACAACACTCCTGGTTGGGAGGATGCTTGAGGGCAGAATGAGGAGGCTTCCTGGGCTCGCTGGGTATGTCAGAGAGCCTGGAGGAGTCACTAGCCTCCCTCTGCACAGGGAAGAGGGCAGGGTTTGGTTTGATTGGCTGGCAAGTCTAGGTGTAATCAGACCCTTACCCTCCTAGCAAACAGGCTCGCTCCACTGTGGAAGGAAGGGTACAGCCTCTCAGAGGGGGCATTCAGAGGCAGGGACCAGGATTGCCGCCAGGCCAACCCTGTGGTGGGTCTGGGGCATGGCAGGCTCTGCTGTGACAGCAGTGTGGACTTGGAGAAGGAAGCAACTAACTTTTTGCTATTAAGGTTCTTGAGGGAAGGACATCATAGTTTTAGTAGGAAAAAAAAAAAATAGGGTTTAAAGAGCCAAACCGGCTTTATCAAAAAGAGGCAAAGGATGGGCAACTTTTAAAATCTCCAAAGAAGGACGAACGCATTCCTTATGAAAAAAGGGCCTGGGCGGGAAGGGTACAGCTCCCACCTCAACCCTCGAGTTCCCCTGGGGACCTCCATGCACTTGGACAGACACTTCATTCTCTGTACTGAGAAGATACTGAGAAGGTGGTTCAAACTCTTGGGCCAGTACTGGTTCACTTTCAAAATAAAATAAAATAAAATAAAAACAAAGCACAAACACAAAATAAATAAAACAAATTTAGGCTAACAAATTTCACCCAGACTCTTTCAAGTAAACTGAAAGATAAATATCTGCACCTGCAAGTCCAGCTTGCAGGGTATCAGCAAGCACCAAGTCACAGGTTTGTTTCTGCACAGCTCTGTTCAAAGCCCCGTGCTTCTGAGGGTGCAACCGGGAACTGAAGGCCGCGTGTGAAGCACAGACGCCAGCGTGTCCCCCACGGGGAGTACCCCGAGGGACAGGTACGTGAGCCTTCAGGGGTACATTACCAATGAACTGTCCTGCACACACGAGCTGGTGAAAGCCTCAAGCATGCAGAGATCAACACATGGAGATGGAGGGCGAGAGGAGAGACAGGCTTCAAGGGTAAGAGCACAACCAAGCGGACTGCATCTGAAAACCGTCTATGAGGAGGCCTTGTGACCCAAGAGAGGGCACCCAGCCTCATAATACAGAGGGGGCCAGCTCCCCTGTCTGTACTGGCAAAACCACCAGACAGACGTAACTCCTGCACCCGAATCTACTTTTCAGCCAGTCATCCTAGAGCAGGGCATGGAGAGGCCTCAGGGCACAGACTAGTCCTGGGCAGGCGGCTGGGAGCACCAACAGGGCGCATGCTTTCCCACAGGGAGGTCCGGGACAACTGGAAAGTGTCATACTGAGGACAGTGGTGAAGAGGCCTCTCTACTTCCTCTGTGCCCAGAGCATTTTGACGGGCACCTGGGACAGCAGTATGTTTCTTCCTGATTTGAATATGAAATGTGAGATAGTTAGTTCAGCCTAGACTAGAGATCCAGGTGGTGCAGGCTACCTGCTTTTTGTACACATCAGGCCTCTCGCTAGTTCCACAAACATTCTGCTGCTGTTCTTCCTAGAATAAAATGAGGAATACAAAGTGGGTGTGCACTGGGCTGTTTCCAGGGACCCCGTCTCAGGGGACCATGGGGTGGGGTGGGGGAGATACTCTATCTCCACATGCCACCTGGCCAGGTGCTTGCTCTTGGCCTAAGCTATCCTGATGTGTCCACAGCTGGTGTACTCCACGCATACATGCTGATGGAGTTCTGGTTGTATTCCCCCAAAGACAAGGCAAGGCTTCAGTCCACTCTTGGAGCCTTTAGGGAATCCTGACACGTCTCAAACTATTTCCTACTTCTAGGGTCACTACTTTCAGTGGAACACCCTGAGTGAGGCCAGGCCCACCCAAGTCCTGGGCAGTCACGGATCACGGCGGAAGTGGGGTCTGAGCGTCCTTCTCCACCCCGACACGCAGCCGTTTCTCTTTCTTGTCCAGGACCTGGGATAGCTCAGGAGGACTGGACGCTGAGCGGCAGTGGGCGTCCAGTGTAAGAGACTCGTGCACAGGGGCAGCACGGGTACCGCAGCCACATCACTGCCGGATCAGGGTCGGAAGGCGGCTGCCCCGGCAGAGGAAACGGGTCAACAGAAGATCTCCTCACCCTCTGCTGACACTTCCGAAGCCGGACCATCTGCAACCGTGAAACCGAGAGTGAAAACATGGCTCTTCTGACGTCACTTCCTATTCCTATCCTGTCAAGTTTCTGTGCTAAGACAGGTGACTGGGGTTCTCGGCACATACTGATTGGTTTGTAAAGTGATTAACATTCACACAGCACTAGTGTTCATGTTTACGAATAGGCCCAAGAAAAGTAAATCTCCCACACGGAAGCCCGAGTTCAGTCTTACTGTGAAGGCGGACATAGCAAGGGATTCCGGACAATGTGGAATACAGACAGGGAGGCTCTGTGAGCACCCTAGAGAACCTCTCAGCTCCAGTGCCTAACTTCTCCCAGGGAAACGAGTAGATGACCTGCTTATACGTCTGGGAGGTCAACACCCAGTCTTGCTATTGTATTGGTTACTAGAGTAAGCCTAGCAAGATATGAAGGCTTGAATGACTTCAACTAGGTGAGTGAGTTCCTCAACTGGGAGAACGCTCCAGGGACGAAACCTGCACCCCACATGCAGGACGCCCGGAACATTGGGTCTTGACGCCCATTGCACAAGCAATCTTTCTGAAAAAGAGTGTGCATGTTTTCCCTGCAGGTATGTTATGTACAACAGGTCCATGCAGACATTCAGCCCACAGTGATCAGAAGAGGGCATCAGATCCCCTGAAACTGGAGTTACCAGTGGTTGTGAGCTGCTATGTGGGTGTGGGGAACGGGACCTGAGCTTTCTGCAAGAGCAGTGCTCCAACCTCAGAGCCACCTCTCCAGCCCTGCACAGCATTCTTTTCACGTGTCACCACACGCAGGGTGCCAGAGGCTTATTATTATCGTTAGTGTTATCAATTTAGAGACAGGCTCTCTCACTGAACCCGGAGCTCACCAATGTGACTACACTAGCTTGTGGCTGAGTTCCAGGGATTCTCTTGCCTCTGCCTCCCGTCTCCGGGGAGAGAACTCAGGTCCTCATGTTTGAACAGTGAGCACTTTGCCAACTAGGTCATCTCTGCAGCAGCTCCTGCCAACAAGTATTCTCAGCAAGAGGGCCTAGTGGGCAGGGGGCAGCTTGGCTTCTGTACATCTGACCTGTTTTGTTTCTCTCTCCCAGTCCGTCACTACCCTCTCTTGTGGAATGCAGACGTTATGGCCACGGGGACAACTCACCACCAGGCTGAGAGCGGCCTCCTTTGCTCTTCTTTTTCTTCTCCTTCTTCTCCTTTGGCTTAGCTAACCCAAAAAGGCGGGTGGAAGTGGAGGTGCTGGGTGGGGCCTGGCTCTGCCCCTCTGGTACTTTTGTCTGGCTTGTTGAACTCAGTATATGAAAAGACCCCTTATCTTTGTGTGTCCGAGAGATGCTGTTCCTTTTAGGAGACACTGAAAGTTCTGAGTCCAATGACCCTGACTTGGTTATGGAAGGGGCCGATGGCAAGGAGAACTCATCCGGATTGGGCAAGAAGGACGGGACTCGCATCAGCCTGGCATGTTTATTCGAAACCTGCGTATGTTCAAGGGAAGGCATTTAAAATGTGAAGCCGTCAGCATCTTAGTAGCCACACTCTAAAGAACTTACTGTAAACAAGACTGCATATATCTGCCATCATGTCCAATACTGATGTCATTCTTATCTTTGATGAGGTAACTTAAAAAAGAACTCTCACTCCCTGAAGAAACAGGATAGCTGGCCATTTAAAGACCCATTCACACAAGAGTGCAGATATCACTTGAGGGCAAAGATTATGGACCTGGCCTGAGCGTTCCAGAAAAGCATCATCCCACCTGTGTTCTCTGCTGCCTGGGAACCAACCCTCGTCAAAATTTGTGAGCGGATCCACCCTTCTGCTGGAAAATGCAACAGAGCCACTGGCTGCTTCCTGCTATGGACTTGAGAAGTTCTTCTGAAAAAGCAGTACTGCCTGACTCTGGGAGATGTCAGTTTCCTTCCATGGTCCAAGGTCAATTAAAGGGCAACGTGACAGCAGTTTTAAAAGACAGGGAGATGTGCGCACTACCAAACTATCCATCTGCCTCCAGTGCCCGTGTTCCAGGGCGATCACACATTATCTCTTTCCAGTAACTCAGCATGTGGAATGACAGAAAGCCTTCCTGAACAAGCGGCGGCTGCTGAGAAAAGAAGAGCATGAAAGAACGCCAAAGCAAACCGTGCATCACACAGAGTGAGGTGGTGAATGTGCCTGCCCAGACATCATCTGTGACCACCTTCTATCTGGGCTCTTCCACCTGTCACTGACCCCACTGATCTGCTCAACAGGTTCTTTATCCTGCAGCAGAGCTAATCCTGCTGTCTCCTGACCAGAGGCATGTAGGTCCTAAGGGATCCTCTATCCTTGGCATGCTTCCTATTTATTGGGACACATGCCCGATCTACCATGTGCTACAGGACCAGGGCTAACTGCTACTCTCTCAGACATGCTGAGGCTATTCTGGCCTGGGCTGGTGGCTGAGAAAAGTGTTTGCTAGCTTGAAGGACCCACGGACTTCTCTGTGCTACAATCTCAACACATCTGCCACCCCCTTCTATCTCCTTGAGTGAGACTCCCTCCCTCCCCTTGTTCAGGGTAAGACAAAGCTGCTGTACAACACGAAATCTTTCCTCTGTTCTCTTCCACGTGGCTCCTATAATCACCCTCAGTCACGGCCTGGTCTTCACCGTGGGATACCCCTTCCTCCTGGTCTCCTGGCCCGGCACAGGCTCTTAGGTACCTGGCAAAGGTCCTGATCCATCTGCCTCTGGCTGAGCCGCTCTGCATCCCGCTTCAGCTGCTCCTGTTCTCTCTCCAGCTGTTTCTGGGCAGCCCGCAGCCTCTCCAGATCGCACTGGTAAGTGCCCTTCTTCTGCTGGAGCTCTTCCCGGTCCCTCTCCAGGTCCTGCTGCCTACGGCGGATTGTCTCCTCCCGCTCGGCCAGCCTGGCCTCACGGTCCCTCAGCTCCTGCTCCCGGGCCTCCCACTCACGCTCCCGACGGCGCTTTTCTTCCAGGTGCTGGGTCTGCTGCTTCTGCAGGTTGGCCAGCTCCTGGCGCTGCTTCTCCAGGCTCCGCTGCTTCTCCTGCTCAATGAGTGAGCTGGGGCGGGACGCACTCCTTGTCAGGACCTTCTCTGTCAGCACCAGCTTCTGGTCCTCAATGTAGCTGTCCTGTTGTAGCACAACACCCTGTCACGGTAGAGAGAACAGTCATGCAACTCAGGCCCAGGAGAAAAGCCACCTGTAGGGATCCTTCCCTGATCCCACACTAGGGTACTGGGACGGAAGGATGCCCTCTCCTGTTTTAAGGGTTTGGTCTTATAACACTATGCTCCAGGGCAACTTTGGGCAGTTCTCAAACCGTGTCAAAGACATGGGAATTCAATTCTGTCATGCCTGGTTACCTATTTTCTCTTTAAGCTAAAAGATAATTTCAATTTATTTCGCATGTGCATGCATGCATGTGCCAAAGAGAACGTGTGGAGGTCAGAGGACAACCTGTGGGAGCCAGTTCTGCCCTTCTCCCATGCAGGTCTTGAGGACCGGACTCGGGTAGTCAAGGCAGGCATGTTCACCTGCTGAACCATCTCACTAGCCCTGGTCATACAGTTTCTGGAATTCCTGGTGGGACTTTGGGGTCGGATGACTGTGTATGCTGTGCAGGAGGGAGAAGGTAGGAAGGAGACCAGAAAGAGGGTGGGTAGTCCCTGGGAAGTACCAAAGAGTATGAGAGAGCCACCCTATACAAAGGCCACGGAGAGATAAGGGGAGGTTTTCTGAGGTGAGGCAGCCTCTGGTGAAGGCCCCACACTATGGAGCAGGTCTGAGAGTCAAGCAGTTGCTCTTGAAGGACCACACGCTGTAACGTCTTCATTTCTCAACCAGAAGCTAATCTTACCAACAAGTAACTTATAAATCCCAAAGATGGAGGTCAATAAAATCTCTGTGCTATGTTCTCTGAAGAGTAAGTACACAGTAAAGAAGGCACAGTACCTGCAGCATGCTAAGGAGTTCATGGAGGTGGACAATGCTCCGGACAACCTGCTAGCAAAGGAATAAACAGTCGTTTCAGTTTTTCCAACTCAGAAACACCACATAGTTGTAACATCTTCACAACACAACAAGACACTACATTTTAATGAAATCTTTTAAAATTGAAAGAGGCTGGGCGGTGGTGGCGCAAGCCTTTGATCCCAGCATTCAGGATCTCTGTGAGTTCGAGGCCAGCCTGGGCTACCAAGTGAGTTCCAGGAAAGGCGCAAAGCTACACAGAGAAACCCTGTCTCGAAAAACAAAACAAAACAAAAAAAAACAAAAAAAAGAAAGAATCCAAGAGAGTAAATGAATGCAAGCAGCCAAGATTAAAGTGATCTGCGTGTGTGCACATGTGTATACATCTATTAAAAGGTACTACACAAAGCTTCTACTTTCTAAATTGGCTGACAAAGAAATAGTATATTCCTCAAAGTTAAAACAAAAGAATGTTCTGAAAATTTATACTAAGTTTATTAATAATAACCAAGGACAAAGGAAAAACATTCAATTTCTCTAAAAAAAAAAAAGGTCTTTATTTCTGAAAAACTTTGTTAGAAACCTTGGTTCATATATACACTGAACAAAAATACAATACATCCCATTTAAATTACAAGTATAAGGGCTGGAGAGATGGCTCAGTGGGTAGGAGCACTGGGTTTGATTCCAAGAACCCTCATGGCAGCTTACAATTGTGTGACTCCAGTCTCAGGGGTACACTGACCTCTTCTGGCCTCTGCAGGCACTAAGGGGTTAGTACCCATACACATAAAATAAAATAAAAAAAATCATAAAAGATTAGAAGAAAATGCAAGAGGAAATAAGGAATATCCAACAGGACAGAAATATAAATCAGCAATTTACAGAAGAAATACAAATAGCTAATTATATAAAACATTAAAGGTATTCAGGGAGGTTCTGGGTTCAATCCACAGAGCACATATATACAAATGCACAAGTCAAGACATGTTTGAAATGTCAATTTAAAAATGGTAGTGCTCAATGCTGGTGAAGGAAAACGAGGGATGGACACACCTGGCTACACATTAGCTCCTTTCACAAAGTAATGTGTTGAAGAAAATCAAAGACCCGTGTAATAAGTGCAATATGCAAAAAAGCAGAAGAGGGATTAACCACCAGAAAGCTCCAACTCCAGGACCCGACAGAAGCAGTTACCAAGCACTTGTTTAGTGGCGGGCATTGTGCTCCTGTGTCTTGGGAAAATGTCTGACACATCGAGAGACCTCTGGAAGGTCATACACACGAGCATATGATGGATAAGAAAAGGGCAGACACAGACACTTAACAGTTATTACTCTTCAGTGATGGGTTACGCTTAAATTCATTTGATTTCTGTTACTAGTCTTTACAATTTTTTTTTTTTTTTTCACTTAAGCCAAACTTAGTTCTGAGAACCGTTTCTTATCGCTCACACTGAATCTAAGCAGAAGGCTCAGAAGCCTGCAGACTGCAGCTGTGCAGTGGCAGTGTGAAAGCCAGGCACACTATTTCCCACCGGACTTCCTCAGTAAGTACAGGGGACCTCACCACATGGAAAAAAATCAGCTGACAGCTCATTTCAAGAGACAGACACAGAGCAGCAGCCTACAGGGCCCAGGCCCTGGTTCTTTCAGGGGGAGCCTCAGCAGATGCTGCTGCCAAGGAACACAGAACAACATCCTCTGGATGTTTTGAGGGGGGATGGGGAGAAGGAAGTCATGTGAAATTTCAAAACAAAACTCCCTTGTTTAATAAACACAACAAGGAAAAATGAAATGCAGGAACCCAGCCCTAGAAAGGCATGGGTTCAAGTATGCAGGACCCAAAAGCAAGGCTCAGCATGAGCGCCTGTCTGGGAGACAGCAGTGACCCAGAGGCTGATTCTAACAGGCATCAGGGGTGGGTGGGGCTTAGTGACAGCAGCACCCCAGGGAGGGGCAACGCAGCCCAGGCCTAGGGAGGACATCAGGCTCCCTGGCGGGAAGGGAAGGGTCCAAAGAGGCCACCTCAGTAAGGCTAAGAAATTGCCAAGGAGAGTTTGCCGCAAGTTTAACTCGAATGCTCTAGACCTGTGGCCACTACAGGAAAAGCTGCTACAGATTACACCCAGTGGGCCCAGACTGAAGGCACTAAGGGGGCTTCAAAGCTATATGGTGGCCCACGCCTTTAATCCCAGCACACAGGAGGCAGAGGCAAGCGGATCTCTGAGTTCAAGGCCAGCCTGGTCTACACAGAGAAACCCTGCCTTGAAAAATGACATAAGGAGAGGGAGAGAGAGAGAGAGAGAGAGAGAGAGAGAGAGAGAGAGGGAGGGAGGGAGGGAGGGAGGGAGGGAGAGAGAGAGACTGAGATAGAGATAGAGAGACAGACATAGAATCAGATGGGGCTGGAGAGATGGCTCAGAGGTTAAGAGCATTGACTGATCTTCTAGAGGTCCTGAGTTCAATTCCCAGCACCCACATGGTGGCTCACAACCATCTGTAATGAGATCTGGCGCCCTCTTCTATATACATAATGAATAAATAAATCTTAAAAAAAAAAAAAAAGAGAGAATCAGAGAGATCCAGTCATAGTAGACAACACTCTGGCAAAGTATCAAGACAGTGTCTTACACCCAGGAAATGTACAGCTATACTCTTCAGTTATAAAATATTAAAGCCACAGATACCTGTAACAGCAAAACAAAAATATTCTTAACCCAATAAATATCCTAGATAGTTCAAGGAATCCTTACCTCACTGTTTCTTTTAAGCATAAATACCAGGTTAGCATTTCCACCCTATAAAATAACAAAAATGCATTAAAATGAAAATCTTGATGTAAAAACTATATCAATCGTTTCTAAGTTACTCTGTACTTTTGTGTTCCTTTTTCTCCCACAGCATTCCCCTGGAGGGCATCAAGAGAAGAAGCTGAACTAGTTTCTACTGGAAAAAAAACAAAAAACAAAAAACAATCCTGCAGAGCAGGATCAGGATGGCATGGGAGCACCACACAGGCTGTTTAATGAACCTGGTTCTGTCAGGGCCCAGCAGAATTGGGCCTTGAAAGAGGACATGCTAAGCCAGGGGGCCCAAAGCACCAATAATATGGTCCTCTCAACTGTATGGTTAGCTCTAAGAATGTGCTTCCCTAGAAAATGAAGTTTCATTATGAGTGGCAAACTGAGTCCTGAGCCAGATTAAGGAAAGATACTTCAAAAGGGTAACGAAGTCCAAGGAGGTGACAAGAAGTTCACAGACGCGAGTGTTTTTCTAGAAAACCTTACCTTTTTCAGACCACTGTCTGATTCTGTTCTCCTAAGATCTTGGCCATCATCACCCTCTTCCTTCTCTCCTCCTGAACAAAACACAAACAGATGAAAACAATACAGTTTAGGGGTATTAATACTTCTGAATTCTATTAATACCAAAGATTTAAAAACAAACAAAAACAAAAACAAAAACCCCAAACAAACAAACAAACCAGGAAGCCACTCAGTGGCTTCGGCCACGACTTACAGCTTAATGAAATCCAAACAGAACAAAACGAAACCCCCACACAGCTTAGATCCCCTTATTTGAGTTTTGGATCTCTGAATCCATGTAATGAGAACATACTTGGAAGGTGGAGCTCTGTCCAGACACAGAATTATTGAATGGTTCACAGACACTTTTGCACACAGCCTGAAAAAATGTTACACAATGTTTTGAGCACACTTGTGTTCTTGGTGCAACTTTTCAAGTGTGGAGTTTGCAACAGTGACATGTCAGGAAGTTTTGAACTATGGAGCAGTTTAGACATCAAATTTTCAGATTGGAGGTGCTCAAGGCCTCTGGCTACAGTAAGCTCAGCTGAGGAGAAGAAAAAAAGCTTACTGTCCCAAACGAACGTGATTCTGACAGGAATTCTTGAGTGTCTAATACTCTCATGAAGACATTTACTGAGGAAGGGACAAAGGAGGTGGAGCTGCCAGAATCCAGGTCACAGTGAGCTGCGAAGGAATAATAGGTGGATCACCTTTGGAAGCATTCATCTGATGACAATCAAATCCTCCAAAGGTCTCTGCTCTCCGGGGCAAGGAAATGGGGCCAGCCATGACTTCCTGCTCAATAGGGCTGCTGACAGACTGTCCGAGTGTGCCACCAAGACTTCCACTCACCAGACCCTGGAGGAGCTCCACTGGAATAAAGCAAATAAAACACTTGGGTGATATCTACCTTTCATTAAGAGGAAAAAAAATGTCATGGCAACATGTGATATGTACAGACTGGATCAGAAAACCCCAAAGAACAGGTAAATTTTCCTGCCTAGAGGGTCTTGGGCCACTACATGTTTCAGTTGGGCTCTACTGGACATGTAGAGACAGATTTCACCCTTCTTTCCGAGGGCCTGAAAATCCGTAGGGAACAGGAGGGCAGAGTAATTGACTGGGAGGAGTATGCTTTCTAGAATTAGAGGCAAGTCAGCATAAAGGTCCAAGGAAAACTGAGCCAGTCTGAGGACGGCAAGTGAGTCTAGCAGGAGCAGGTGGGTGTCAGGGGCCGGAACAGCTTAAGCATCTGGATCTTCCAATCTAAGGCTGACTGTTAACTTGAGATCTTCCCTAGGGCAAGGCGAGAGGAAAGAAGAACAGGAGAGGAACAGGGGTGAGGGAGAAGGAAGAGCCAGATGGAATTAGCGAGGTAGAAAAAAAAAATCTCTTAACAAGCATCAGATTTTTAATAAGGCATAAAAACAATATAAAATATAATTAAAATGGTTTTTTGAGTCTATTTTTTTCTTAGTTTTTTTTTTGGAGAAATAGTCTTACTGTGTAGACCAAGCAGACATTGAACTCAGAGATCTGCCCACCTCTGCCTCCTGAGTGCTGGGATTAAAGGAGTGTGCCACAAAGCCTAGCAAGAAACATTACTTGAAAGTAAAAATTTCATGGGAAAAAAACTGAGCAAGTAAAAAATACAGAAATCAAATCCCATCAGAAAACACAAACGTAACTTCCTATAGACAATCAGAGCACAGCAGAAACATGTTTCAATTAAACAAACAAGTGAGGAAATGATTCAAAACACAAAAGAACTTAAGTCAAAATTAGAAACAGCAACCTTGGTGCAGTGGCCCCTTTGCCGTCTCAGCTCAGGAGACCGAGGCGCAAGGTGCAGGTTGAGGCCAGTGTGGTCTCCAAAACATGGCCTCAGAACAAGTGAAACTCAGAACAGGCAGGAAAAATAGTCACAGAACGTGAAATGGAACAAGCACATAAGAGAAATATACCCCAGAGAAGACCGCTTAAGCAGTGGGCAAAGGAATATTAAAAGTGACAAATCCTGACCGTAGGCAAGGAAGTTGTATAATACGGCAACTGGGCTGAAGAAGAAAACCAAAGCCAGAGAACAGAGAAACTACAAAGAATGGCAATTCAAGAATGTTTTTCTGAAATCGAAACTATTTGTCACCATGTAATTAAATAGACAGTGAGCCCACAACAACCAACCATATGGCATACTCTATAAACATATTTGGAGTTAAAAACATCTTTTGAGCATCTAGGCAAAAAACATGTGACTTGTATGGAGAAAATCAGATTGTTACTATCCTCTAAGAAGGATGGAAAAATGATTTGATATGAGAATCACTAGCATATTCAGATAAGAAAGTATGAGCCAAAGATTTCATATCCAGATTTTCAAGTAGAAAGAGCACAAATAAAGAAGTCAGAACTATTTTGATGGGACTTTGAGGACACTGACTGAAGGATAGGTTTCTACAAATGTGTGTTTAAAGAACCAATAATACAAGTCAGGCTAGGAGCAGAGTCATATGAATGCTGATAGACTAGATGTGTAGACAGTTTAACACTGAAGAAGAAACAGAATGGGAGACAGTCTTGTGTGTCAAACTGTATCGGTAAGAATAGCAGTATTATTCTTACACAAGTACCAGTGTTAAAGTAGGATTAAGACATTACTATGGGATATTCTTTTTAATGTATTTATAATTAAAAACATTATTTATTCTGTATGTGTGTGAGCCCATGCACATGGGGGAGGGGAGGCATGAGTGTGGAGGCCAGAGGATAGCTTGCAGCAGCTGGTTCTTCACTTTTATTATATGCCTTCTAGGAATCAAACTCAGGTATCAGGTTTTGCAGCAGGTACCTTTACCTTAACTAGGCCATCTCATTGACCGAGTAGAGGATATTCTAATTCCATAATGTATCCTAGAGAAGGAATGCCCCCATGTGGAAAGGACAGACATGTATAAGTGATTAGGTTATTAAAAAAAGGCAACCGGTAATCCCTAGTTGGACTAGCTACATCCAAGTGAATTTACATTAATTACTGAAGCCACTCTCTAGCTTGGTCCACTGAAAAGGACAACATAGTAATACCATGACTAAAAATCTCATAGCAATGACTATCTGCAGTACTTAAGTAAAGATCTTAAAATACTTTTCATTAAAGGAGACCAGAATTCTCGAAGAAATGTATGGATCAGCAAACAACCAAGTATGGCTTAACTCTAGCACACAAGGCCATGCCACAGATTCAGAAGCCACAGGAATACTAGTCAAGTGGCGAACACTGAGCTCTACATGAGGTTGATAGCTGGTCGGTGATCTAGAACCCATCAAGGACGTTTAAATCCATGAATCTGAAAGCAGCTCATTTTGGTGCTGGGCACTGAACACAAGGCCCTTCCCACATGCAGAGCTCTACCTCTGACTACACTGCAGCCTCCAAACAATGTGAACAACACAGAGCAAGCCCTACTGGAGGATTCACACAGACCAGTTTATTGAAAAGTGGCACATAACGGAAGGAGCCCCTTCCCTGCAGGATTCATCCTTTTATCCAACTGCTCCTATGTCACAGAAAAAGAACTAACTAGGGCCTGATGCTTCAACACCACAGGAATCTTAGCAAATCCATCAAGTCTGAGAAGTTCCGTTTCTGAAATCGGCTGTGACTGACAGACCATATGGAAAAATCTGACCAGTGGTTCAAAAAGTACAGCTAATCCAAAGGTTAACTGCACAGCAAGGATGAGGATGGTGGGCTTGTGGGATGGCTCAGCAGGTGTGTGGGACAGTTATAAGTCAACT
The DNA here is from genome assembly GCF_903995425.1 of Onychomys torridus. Lineage (NCBI taxonomy): Eukaryota > Metazoa > Chordata > Mammalia > Rodentia > Cricetidae > Onychomys > Onychomys torridus. The sequence goes on along the minus strand of NC_050443.1, from coordinate 56,062,929 downwards.
TGACACTAACTAAATTTACCTGAGAGTAGGAAACCTCAACAGAGAAAATGCCTCCATAAGACTGGGCTGTGGGCAAGCCTATAAGCAGCATCCATCCATGGCCTCTGCATTATTAGCTCCTGCCCTGTGGGAGTTCCTGTCCTGATTTCCTTCAATAATGGACTACAATATGGAAGTGCAAGCCAAATAAACCCCCTCCTTCTCAACTTGCTTTTGGTCATGGTATTTGATCACAACAATAGTAACCCTCTGTAAGACAGATGAAGGCATTCACCATGGAGCCCCGCCTGATGATCTTGAGTCTGATCTTTGGGACCTACATAGTGGTCCCAGATTCCCCAAGTTGTCCTCTTACCTTCATATGTATATATCATGGGATGTGTAAACCCACTCAGATGCACATACACGGTAAATACACTAATGTAACCTTAAGAATTAAAAAGAAGGGGCAAGCACTGAAGTGATTATGGATATAAGTCAGGGCAGCTGCTCCTGTTAGGAGGATGTTAAGTGTGATGGGGACATGCAAAGGCTTTCAGAGCATCTGCCACGTTTATTTCTTAACTTGGGTAGCGGCAGTAAGGGATGTTTACCTGACAATTCAACTACAGTGAAGTTGGGAAGATTTTTCATATTGGTGTTTTGTTTTGTAGTGACAGCAAACACTGGTAGAGACGTGAGTGTGCCAATCCCTCGAGGACAGGCTAGAGAGGGCCAAGGGGGTGAATTACCTTCACTTATTGCGCTTTTCATCAGCGGCCCTCCTTTGAGAGCCTCCTCTGTGTTGGAACGGAAGAGGACTCTCGGGCTGTGTGTTGGGGAGCAGTCCTCGGGCAAGGGAGCGCTGCACTCCGTCATGTCCCGGAAAATCATCTCCTTCTCCTCCAGCAAGAGGAGGATCTGCTGGTCCTTCTGTTGAAGTTGTTCTGCAAAGCAAATGGAGAAAACGCCTGACTTGTCTGGAGCTAGGGATCACAAGGTGGCTGAGAGATGAGCACCCCCTAGTGGCGGTCGTGGAAAGGCCCGAGACAGAGCACCAGTATAAGGCTTCTGCACTCTGAAACTGCCCTGGGTTCTTTTCTGCGAATGCCAGCATTTCTTGCCTAACTAGTCTGTGCTTTGTTTCTGCTTCTCTCCTGTCTATTTCTCTTCACTGTGGCTTTGGCTCCTTTCCTGCAACTGCCTTAATTACAGAACCCAAAGAGTTAAGAGTTAATTGGAGGTCTTTTCCTGCATGGACAATTACTCCCTTTCTGAAACAATCTCCTACATGTGCCACACTGAGGACATCAGTTTCTCCCACGGGACATTCTATGGGTCCTCTGTCCACGACAGAATGGCACAGCTGGCCTGCCCTCTATTCTCTATCCATTTTGCCCCCGGGGCTCCCATTCATTGTCAGCTGACTCTTGTAGGCTGGTGATCCCCAGCAAGCACCCCCAAACCTACTTTATTTCCTGACCATCAGAGTCAACTATCAGGTGACTATCTCAACCAAGAGGGTGCTCTTGTGATGTCAGAAGCCAATCTTCTTCAGATTACAGTCTCTTCTTTAGCCAGCAGTCTTTATTGCCCAGGTTATCCAGCTCAGAAAACTGGCGGATTCTCCTTCTCACTCTGTCCCATATCCCACACTCAGCTGACTAGTTTTTGTTTGTCTGTGCTTCTGTTTGTCCTTTGTTGACTTCATGCATGTATAAAGCATATTCTTTGACCCTAATGTTTTTCCTACCCTTAGTGTCCAGTTCCAAGCAGTTTTCCTACATCCATGACTTTGTTGTTTTGAGACTCACTGAGTTTAACCAGGTTCATCTGTGTGACATCCATTGCAGCCGAATGAACTCCTTCACGGGACTTAAGGCTACATTGCCCTTCTTCCCTGACCCATCAGCAGGGAGGGGGTAGAGCCCCGATCTATCCCAGACTGACTCTGGATGGGCCCAGAAGACAGCACGACCACCTTTCTCCTTATCCTGATGCTCTTTCTTTCCATTTCTTCCTCCACCACGTTCCCGGACCTCAGAGGGAGCGGGATAAATAAATGTCTTGTTTAGGGCTGAGCACTGGGTTGTCACTAACTTATTCTCAGCATCTTGAACAGCCATGTGTCTCTGCATTCACCATTGTTCTTTGCAGACCAACTTCTCCAACTGAGGCTCGAAGGAGCATTTTGATTAATAACCTCATCTCTTCAACTGTCCACTTTCCCACTCACCTCTCAAGAACCTATTCTAAGGATCTCCTAAGTGGTCCACTTCCAGTGGTACCTCTACTCCCTCAAGCAGTTCTCCTACAAGGATCCACAACTTGGAAACAAAAAAAATTACATTCAAAGTATAGCATTCCCAGGGCTGGAGAGATGGCTTGGTGGTTAAGAGCACTTGCTTTTACAGAGGACTTGGGCTCAATGCCCAGTACCCATATTGCAGCTCACATCTGTCTGTAACTCCCTTTCCAGAGGACCCGATACCCTCACATAGACACACCAATGCACATAAAACATAAACAAATTGTGTGTGTGTGTGTGTGTGTGTGTGTGTGTGTGTGTGTGTGTGTGTGTAGGTGTAGTATTCCCTTGTTTCCTTTGCAGACTGAAAGACTTGCAAGCTTTTGGCTCCTGTCACTTAGTCCTGACCCTGCGGACCTGCCTCTCCTTGGCAGACAAATTAAACTCTTTTTCACATAACTATCCTTAAGAAGCAAGATATATTTTTTTTTCAGATGTAATTTATGCAACAACTTCTGTGAAACTTAGAGGCAGAATGAACAGATCCGACATATTTTATATGGCCCACCAGATCAATCCATGGCTTGTCACTCATTAATATACCCTTTGAGTATGAGCACCCAAGGGATATATTTTAGAAATCACTACAACCCTAGTACCCAGTAGTACTTTTAGCCAGCTGCATAATAAATGTTAAGGGAGATTTTATCCCTGCCATCGTAATCACAGGCCACTAAGTTGATATACTAGTTTGATAAGATATGGGTGTAAACTTGGCCATCTTTTTCTCCTCTCCCATCCTTCAGGCCAACAGAATCACGGTACTTTGTAGTTTTCAGGACTGAGCTCTATGGCTACTGTAGTCATTTAACTCATGGCCTTACAGTTTTCAGAAAATTCAACTAGCATAAAGTGAAGACAAGAAGACTCTCAGCTCTAGTGTTTAATGAGAGGGAGTGTAGTCCCAGCACTCTAGAGCTGAGGCAAGAGCATCCAGAATTCAAGGCCAGCCAGGATTACAGAGCAAGATCTTGTCGCACAACAAACAGAAAACAAAACCAGAAAGGATAGGGATAAGAAATTGTGGCTCAGTCCTTAAGCAGACATACACATGGCCCTGGGATGCTTGGCCTCTGAGGGATTCAAGTGTGTCATCTACACAATGGGGGGCAGACAAGACTTCGCGAAGTGCTAAGCAGTGCTGCAAGCACAGTAGCCCCCCTTCCCTGAGCCACCTCCCAGTTCATCTGTTAATATAACAACAGAGGTGGCCAGGACTGCAAAGACTAGAAGAGACTAGCTGGAGAATCTCTTTCTCGTCTTAACCTTACACATTGACTATGAAATACAGCAAACTCTCCATGATGAGCCATAAACAAAGTCACCACTGTCCAAGGACAAACACCAAGTCTGTGCATCACATGCATGCCTAGTGCCCAGACACCAGAATAGGGCACCGTGTCCTCTGAAACTGGAGTTATAGACAGGTACTTGGGATAGAACCAGAACGTCTGGAAGAGTAACCAGTGCTCCTGACTGCTGAGCCATCTCTCCAGCTCCACCAGACTATTCTTATTGCCATTCTCTTTGGAAACTATTGTTTCTGCAGTTGAGCTGACTGAGACAGCTCAGGACTTGTGAAAAGACTGGCCATCTTCTGCAACTGCAGATAATGAGCTCAGACCATTTCCAATCTCTTACCTTTTAGCTCCCGGGCTTTGGTATCCAACAACTTCTTTTCTTCTTCATTCTCACTAGGGATCCCTTCATCCTCATCTCTGTTCCTAACGTAACCAAAAGAAAGCAAGATGAAACACACAGACAAAATGCCTAAGATGCCCGTTATGTGGTCACTGCCCCGTGCACACGCAGACACACAGATGCACGAGGAGAGAGGAAAGGGCAGGCCCTGGTGTCTCACTCACAGGGAGTTGATTGTATCCTGAATGATATGAATCCAGCTATTCCGCTCCTCTCTGGAGCTGGCGTGGACCTCCACCATCTCTGGATCTTTCACCCCCATACTGATGAGGAACAGACCTTTCTCCTCATGGGCCACCTCTCTTACGATCAGCTTCTTTAAGGAGATCACAGTTGACTTATGGTCCTGGACAGAGGAGAGAGGCAAACATAAGACATGCATGCTGTACACTCACTCTTGAAGACAACTCTAACCTAAGGTAAGCTCAGACAGCTTTAAATGCATAGGGACTAACAAACAAAATAAAATCAATTTAACCCTTTTCCAAACCCCCGCTCCCCCCAGCTTTCAGATAAGCATTTTATTCTTCTACTCAAATTCGAACAAGAGACTTCCACACTGGAGATGAGCGGACCATGGCCATTTAAATCCTATGTTTTCTGAGTGATGAATCTGGGATGAATTCCAGAAGAGGATTTCTATTGCGATCAAATCGTCAAGTGTTCAGGGCATTCGAAAGGATTTTGAAGGAACATAAAAATAATTTTGCAGGGGCTGGAGAGATGGCTCAGTGGTTAAGAGCACTGACTGCTTTTCCAGAAGACCGGGGTTCAATTCCCAGCACCCACATGGCAGCTCACAACTGTCTGTAACTCCAGTTCTAGGATACCCGACACCCTCACACAGACATACATACACTAATGCACATAAAAAAAAAACAAAAACAAAAACAAAAACCAAAACTTTGCAGTGGGACAGAGTAACAACAAAAAATACCACAAGGGGATGTAGGAAATGATTCCGAGGACTCTCTGGAGTCAGGTGGTTTTCAGTGGGCAGGTAAAATGACAGACACAATCATGCCAGCTGGTCAGACTTGACACCCACTCTAGCGGGCAGGGGTAGGGCTTATTTCAAACAGAAGAGAGTAACAGCTCAGCTTACCAACGATGCAAAGACATACTTCTGGTCTTTTTCTTGAAGGAAAACTAAAATGTCAGTGAGGAGAACTGCTTGAACCTCTGCAAAGTAGAAGTGGGAAAGAGAAGGAGAGAGCTGTTCATAAAATTGGTTCAGCAACGCACAGCAGCCGTGTCCAAGATCACACCCGACCCCGCTATGGCTTTGTGATTCCACAGGACTCAGAGCTGGTCACTGGATTTTTAGAGGTATTTTATTCTATCTTCAATGTGTAACTTTTAGCTTCACCTTCCTCGGATGTTTTGAGGGACATTACTTATCTATAGAACAGAGGATTCTAATATATACAAAGTTACCAGCAAAGTAAACAATTTCTTTTCATCCTAGAGGCATTTAAGGCACATTGTCATAAGTCGTGCATCAGAAAAGGTTTAAGTGATCAGTCCTGAAAAGATATATCCTGTACTGCAGTGTGTGTGTGTGTGTGTGTGTGTTTGAACTTTTGTGTCTTCCAGAGTTGACCTTGGGTATTTTCCTCTATTATTCTCTTTACCTTATTTTTTTTCTTTACCTATTTTTAAAATGATTTATTTATTATTATTAATTGCATCTCCACACACCTGAAGAGGGTACCAGATCTCATTACAGATGGTTGCTGGGAATTGAACTCAGAACCTCTGGAAGAGCAGCCAGTGCTCTTAACCTCGGAGCCACCTCTCCAGCCCCTCTTTACTTTTTTTTTTTGTTTGTTTTTTGTTTTTTGTTTTTCGAGACAGGGTTTCTCTGTGTACCTTTGCGCCTTTCCTGGAACTCACTTTGTAGACCAGGCTGGCCTCGAACTCAGAGATCCGCCTGTCTCTGCCTCCCGAGTGCTGGGATTAAAGGCGTGCACCACCAACGCCCGGCTCCCTCTTTACCTTTTAAAACAGGGGTTCTCTTATTGAACCTGGCTGGGGCTTGCCGTTTTTGGCTGGACTAGCTGGTCAGTGAGCTTTGGTGATCCTCCTGTCTCTATTGCTGCTCCTCTCAACTAGTGTGCATCATCACTGCATCTGGCTTTTATGTTGGATGTGGAGATCTGAATTCAGGTCTGTATGGCAAAGTTTTAGTATAAAATATTTTTAAGAATAAAGGTGAATATCAACCAATGTTAAATCGCAAGCAACCTTTACCAACATACTCTATGAAATATTCTTCAGTCCCCCTACCCTCCAGTTTTGGAGACAAAACCCGGGGTTCTATGCATGTTAGCTAAGCACTCCACCTGAGCTACACTCACAACCCATTGTTTGTAATCTTTCCCAATTTCTCATTATATTAATGGGAAACAGCAGAAAGAAAAGTACCCAGAAGGGATGTATAGCAATACCTAAGTATGATGAAGCAGAGACCTTTTCTGTACCCTACAGTGAACAAGACTGTTGGGCTCACACACATAAATCCCTGGGTTCAATCCCCAGCACTGCATAAATCAGGGTGTGGTGGTGAACACCTGTAATCCCAGCACTTGGGGGAGTTCAAGATGGACCCTCAGCTGAATTTGTGACTAGTCTGGGATATCTGAGATTCTCTTACCTGTTACCCCTCCAAAGCAGGACAGAGGCATTTTAAAGCAAAAGATTAGTAGGAGTCCCCCATCCCATCCCGGCCCCTACCGTCCTATTCCATATAGCTTTAACTTTGACATAGCCTAGAGCCGTCTGAGAAGAAAGCCTCCACCAGAGAACAGCCTAGATGAACGGGGCCTGTGGGGGACTGTTTGGATCATTAACTGCTGGAGGAGTGGGTGCCCACAGTGGGTGATACCATTTTCTGGGAAGGTGATCCTGGGCTATGTAACAAAGCTACCTAAGCAGGAGCCCATGATCGAAAGAGAGTGAATCAGCACCCAGCCGTCTTTGTGGTTCACTGTTCCTCTCCTGATGGACTTCAGTGACGGACTGTGCCCTGAAATGTGAGCCAGTACACTCTTCCCTCCCTGCTGCTGCTTTTGGTCAGTGTTTTCAATCCCAGCAGCAGAAAGGAAACTAGAGTATGTACACAGACATACGCTAGCTTCACAGCTAGAAGTGAATTCAGCTTCTACAGTTGGTAGTCAGCCCTCTTCCACACCATTAAAACAAGAACTGCGTGTATGGGGGAGGTTAGACAAAACCTCACGTTTATGCAGATCTAAACTTATTATTTGTAATGTATGACATGAAAGCTGAAGGACTATATGGGGCAAGGAAGGGACCAGCAGGAGGTGGTGGTGGGGTAAACAACCATGTAAGTGTATTAAAATATCATAATGAAATCCATTGTTTCATGTGCTAAGAAAATTAATTTAAGAAATATGTAGGGCAAAACAACCCATGTTTTGTCTGAATTCTCATGGTCAAACTAAGTTGAGTATAAACTGCAGAATAGAGACTATGACATATAAAAACCAAAACCAACAGTCTGGTGTGTAGTTCAGTGGTGCCCGAGACTCCAGCAGGTCCAGGTTCTACCATCATTGCTATGCCCAAAATGGAACAAAACAAACAACTCAACATCTTTAATTGGATCCAGGAACTTAAAAATTAATCAACTCAAGATCTGACTAGTCCTCTAGGCATACAAAAGGACATTTTCCCTTATTTCCTCAAGGATGATGCACATCTCCTAGCCAGCTGGTTAAAACTACCAGGCTGACCCTAACATGTTTTTCCCTCTGGAAAGCAGTGCCTATGGCTCCTTGGGAAATAGTGGGCTGATTTATATAGTCTGTCCTGCCTTCTTTAACCTCTGTAAACTAGAATCGCCTACAAAAACATGCAGCAAATAGAATTAAGAGAGGTCTAAATTTTCACACTACACAACAGTAATTTTCCATGCACTATCATTAGTTTTGACAAGTTATTATTTTTTTTAAAGTTTACTTGAAAATAATTCAGGTGGATGCCAAAAATAAGTTCTAAAAGCCCAGGTTTCAACTTTGTTGGATCCTGAGCTTTAGATGATCAGTGTCATGGATCAGAGGAAAAACAATCCCACCTGACCATGGAGTGTTCCAACCATGACTGGCTGTTCCTGGCAGGAGTCACGGGGTGTGAAGATAACTCAATACCAGCCCATTCTCACCAGCGCAGGCTTTCCAAGCAGAAGTCTATTGTTCTGCTATTGGTCTGACCACAGCTTTATTCCAACAGCTGGAACTTATTCGCTTTTATTTTGGGAATAAATTGCCATGAAAAAGAAAAGAATAAAGTCCTGGCTCCAGGCAACAGCAGTTCTAGCAAATCTAGGTCCTCATGAGAAAAACAGGTATTTCTGACCTGCCAGCCTGCTTGAAAGGTGGCTTCCAAGTAGAGGTGTGGAGGGGTGTGGAGGGGTGTGGAGGGGTGTGGGCTAGGGCCCTCAGACCACCACAGGCCTGGGAGGAAGGAGCACTTGGATTCACCACAAGGTATCTTAAACACTGCTGACCAGGGCGAGCGACACTTTAAGAATTATCCCATGCTTGGGGCTGGAGAGATGGCTCAGAGGTTAAGAGCACTGCTTGCTCTTCCAAAGGTCCCAAGTTCAATTCCCAGCAACCACATGGTGCCTCACAACCATCTGTAATGAGATCTGGTGCCCTCTTCTGGCCTGCAGGGATATATGCAGACAGAACATTGTATACATAATAAATAAATCTTTAAAAAAAAAAAAAAAGCTGGGCGGTGGTGGCACACGCCTTTAATCCCAGCACTGAGGAGGCAGAGCCAGGCGGATCTCTGTGAGTTCGAGGCCAGCCTGGGCTACCAAGTGAGTTCCAGGAAAAGGCACAAAGGTACACAGAGAAAGCCTGTCTTGAAAAACAAAAAACCAAAACCAAACAAACAAAAAAGAATTATCCCATGCTTCTTTTCCATGTCCTCCGCTGCTGTGCAGGGGCTGGAGGGTCTTTCTGAAACACCCAAGAGTTCCAATGCCTCTGTCACTTCCGATGGACTCTACACTACCCCGAGTTGTGCTGGAAAAAACAAACCCCCAAAACCACAAACAGCCCTTTTCCATGTGAAACCCTTACACTGTGAGCCTATTCCATGCCCCACAACCAGCAAGAACGTCGAGTGCCAGCTCCTCACTGTGTGCTGGGCTCCTTCGGCAGCTGGACCCAGGGGTTTCTCGTTTTTTCTCATCTCCTATCACTCTCTTAAGTCTGTCTGAAGATGTAACTTTCCCCGGGTTCCAGGCTCTCTCAACTCAATGCTTTCCTACCTCGAGCAACACCTTCCTCTTCATCCTCTAAGACTTAACTCAAGGGCCATTCATCCTTCCTCTTTATTCCAGCACCCACCACACTGGAGAAGTACCCTCTTCTTGCAAGGCTGAAGTCAGCTGCCCGAGGCAGCTGTCCTAAGCTGTACCACTGTCCCAAGCATGGTAAGGCCATGCTAAGGGCATCTCAGTGCTCGGACTGCAGAAGACTATGGCATCATGACTTCTCTGAGATGGGAAAGGAAACATTCCTTCTGATTATCAGTATGCTACTGGGACAACAGTGAACTGTGGCCTGTTCGTACCCTCAGCTCACTGAGTCTGGGACTGAGGCAGGAATACCGGCAGTTGCTGGGAAGTTAGAGCTCACATAGGCAAGATGCCTATCCAGCAAAGGTTTGATGAAACTGAGCATGTTCCTAAAAGTAAGATGTACTGATGAGTAAAAAAAAAAACCCTAACCTCCTTAAATTATTGCAGGTGACTGAGGAAAGGTGAGGAATCATAAACCAAATGATCGAATTACCTTTAATGATCTATTTTGCTTTAGAGAAAAATGAAAGACACGAATATCACAAAGTCATCATGAATCTAGTTGAAATACATTAGACTTGCCTTTCTTCAAGGTCTCAGAAGGTCTTTGGGAGTGATAAATTCTCAGCCTTACAGATTCACAGTCCCTGACTCACACAGTTCTGCCAATCTCACTCAGCAACTCCCCAACAGTCTGCTGTATGTACTAGTTTGATCCTTTGTGTTTTAAAACTTGAACTTGCTGGTTTTTTCCTGCGTGTATGTATCTTTTCTTTACTGCCACATTTCACAGGACTCCCTAAGCCACCTGAAATGAGTCCTTTTTGTTTTGACATACTACTAAATGGTTGTTGCCGTGGGTGATGTCTGGATATGGCTCTCTAGGAAGAAACCTGGTGGTGAAGTCCATTAGAATCTGGATTTTTCCTGTTCTGCCCAGGCACACAGACATGGAAGCAGTCTTACCTTTCAGCCTTCCTGTTGTACTCTTCAGAAACACACTCCCATCCCGCACCAGCTTCTTCCGTTTCAGATCCTCCTTGGCGAACATCTGCCCACTTTTCATCCTCATGATCGACTTGCTATCGGTCTTGGTGTAAATCTCACCGAGACGGACTTTCTTCTCATAACTTGCCACTTTGCTGTCCACAGCTCCAATCACATCCTTCACCAGGCTCAAGGACTGAGTCAGGTCTTCCTGCTCCACTTCATTGTCTAGGGAGAAAACCACCGCATGGAATGGTTCCTTGCACACCACAGCAAAGAGAAGGAGTCTATATCATCACATTTCTCTTGCTGTTAACACTTTCAAACTGGAGCCAGCACACCAAAGCACATGCCGACCTTTCCTGCCGCCATAAGCTTCATTCAAGAGGAAGTCAGAAGTCCTCAATGCTATGGATGATATGCAATTACATGCTCGGAAACAGAAGAAACCAATGCTTTGGGGGAGAGAGCAGCAGAGGTGTGTAATAAGTTACTTAGTTACACCTTTACCTACTCTTTAATGTTACTGCCTCCTAACCTTTAATGTAACTGCCTAGGAGACGCTTTAGCCAGAGAAGCCACCACCTCCTGGTGAAATGAGACAGAGTAACAATTTTAGCACTTACAGGAAGAGATGGCGGGAACTGCTGACCAAATCCAATGTTGCCAAAACTAGTTAGTGCTCAGGGCACATAACGTTTAACAGAACCAATACACAGTCCCTCCTTGATAGCGTCTACCCACCCTAGTTGTTGTGATCTGGCACTCCAAACTGGTGTTCTAGGAACTGAATCCAGGGCCGTGTGCATATCCAGGAAGCACTGTGGCACTCAGCTGCTCCTCAGTTTTTGCTTTGATACAGGCCTCACTGGCTGCCCAGGCTGGACTCAAATCTGCTCTAAGTTGTAGCAGATTCTAAATCTGCATCTCCCTTGCCTTAGCCCAAGTGGCTGACTATATTACTGGGCCCATTCCCTTCCTCTCAAGAAAACTATGTATCAGGTGGGTACAGCTTTGTTTCCCTATAATTCTAGCACTTGGGAGGCTGAGCAGAAGGATCATGAGTTTGAGACTAGACTGGCCTACACAGTGAAACATGGTCTCAAAAAACTAAAAATAGCAACAGAATAAAAAGCCATGGAAAGATGTTTATAAGGTCAGACACCTGTAACCTCAGCACTTTGGGGAGGTGGAGGAAGAACTGCTGTGACTTTGAGGCCAACCTGGGCCAGAGTAAGAATCTGTGTCCCCAAATCAATCAATCAGTCAATCAATCAATCAAATTGCTGAGCTAAGCACAGACACTCTGACAGGTCTGCAAGAGCATGGCAGAGCTCTGTTACAGTGGTTTCCAGGGCTATCTGGATCTGAGTTTACAAGGGGACTCACCTTTGGTACATTGCAGTATCCTTTGGAATAAAACTGGGTACTTGGTGATCCTCTGGGTTACAAGTAATATGCACTCTGGAATTCCAAGCCTTCTTACTACCGAACTGCTCATTTTCTTCTGCAAGGGAGTGGATAAACTGTTAGTCACCATGTGAGGAAGGTGGTTCTGGCCAAAATGGAGTGCTTATGCCCTGACCATGATGGGGACGCCTGTGTTATACAGGTCAGTACCTTCACAAAGGCTTGGAACCGCTTATCCTTTGTGTAGAGGTCTTTGAAGTAGTTGACAGACTGGTTGTGCTGCCCACAGAACTTGCCATATGTCTTCTTTAGGCGCTCTGCATTCTCACCTGAAAACTACCCAGGAAAGAGAGCAGGAGTTACACCACAATTCAGGGGCTCATGCTGTAGAAAGTTTATAGTCTTGTGAAAACTAAGAGTGCTTTCTAACAAACTCCCCCCAAAAGATCAAACGGACAGTAGCTTTGGCAAACAGTTTGGCACTTTATCAAAAGGTGAAACACTGAGATCTCAGAAGACCCAATGATTTCTTCTACAGGTTTCTTTGCTCACAATGGAGAGGCAGACGCAGAACTACTACCACAAACCAAGTGCTCCAAAAGGTTGAGCCCAATAGCGTCATACAGAGCAACACATGAGTGCCACAGGAGTAGTTTCCATCCCAGCAAAGACAAAAAACTACGGACGAGAAATATAAGTCAAGATGCAATACCTATACAGGTCCTGAAGTGGGGGGGAGAGAGAGGGGAGGGAGGGAGGGAGGGAGAGAGAGGGGAGGGAGGGGGGGAGGGAGAGAGAGAGAGAGAGAGAGAGAGAGAGAGAGAGAGAGAGAGAGAGAGACCAAAAATTTTCTTAAGAGAGATGCTTGGGGAAGATAGTAGTTCTTCATTTGTAGGGCCTCACATTAAGTTCATTTTACAGGACTATTGGAACATACATTTACTTGTATCATGTCTGTTTTTACAGATTTCCATGTAATATTCAGCTGTGCAGTTTTACCCCTGACATTTAATAGACAGCAACTCCCTTTAGAATGGGTGAATACACTGATAAATTATCAAGTGAGGGATGTGGGCTCAAGGATACCAGGGAAGGACAAGATTTCTATTTCTCAGCCAAGCCTGTAATCCTAGTTCCTTGGGAGGTTAAGACAGCCTCAGAATAAATGCAAAGACAGGGCTGAGGATGCAGCTCAGTGGCAGGGTGCTAACCTACCAAGTATGAGAAGCCCTTGGTTTAATCCTGAGCATTGCCCTCAGGCCCAGTCCAATTCGAATTCAATTGGTCCAGTAACTAAGCCTCTGTGTCTGCACAGAACCAGGGATCTGGTGAGGGGAAGGTCTAGTCACATGTGTCTGATACTCTTACTGTTAAGGTTTACTAGCAACATTTCCTTTTCCAAAAACACTTCAAAAATAAACATCAAAAGCTATTCATGACATATAATTAAAAATATAAAAATACTTTTTTGCTGAGTTTTGTTGGAATGGGACTGAAATAAAATCATATGTGGAAGAAAAGTAACACATTTTATAAAGTGTTTCACAGATAGCCTATTGGTCAGCTGCCTAACCTTTAGCTGGTCTTAAGGTAGATGGGGTCCTTTTCAGATGAGCCACAGGGAAGGCTCAAGACTTCTAGCAAACATTCTTAAATGGTACTGTTTCTGATGACTGTATGGCCTTAGAGAAAGAAAAACTTGACTATATACTTTCTTACACACACACACACACACACACACACAGAAAATATAGAAAAGGGTAGATTATTGTATCTACTCTGAAAAGAAAAAAAAGGGAAGATATAGAAATGATAAGATAAAAGGTAGATTTTTGAATTTACTCAGAAAAAAGAGAGAATATGGATATGATAAGATAAAAAGGTAGATTATCGAATCTACTTTTAAAAAGCAACTACTTGTTTTAAATAGAATAAGTAATGAATTTTTTGTCTGAATCTATCAAATGTTAATGGACTAGACACTGTTATTGTAATTCTTGTCTGTATATATTGTATATACTTATTGTATATACTTTTTCTTATATTAACTATAACTTTTTTATTTTAGACAAAAAAGGGGAAATGTGATATTACTTTCCCCCAATATATTGTGCCCCCTAATAAACTGATCTGGGGTCAGAGAACAGAACAGCCACTTAGATAGACTTACACACACCTTTTTTTTTTTTTTTTTTTGAGCTGAGGATTGAACCCAGGGCATTGCGCTTGCTAGGCAAGCGCTCTACCACTGAGCTAAATTCCCAACCCCAAGCACACACACCTTTAATCCTATCTCTTGGGAGGCAGAGATCTATCCGGATCTCTGTGAGTTCAAGGCCACACTGGCAATAGCACTTTAATCCCAGGAAGTGATGGCAGGAAGCATAAGGTGTATAAGGTATGAGGACCAGGAACTGAGGCTTTTTAGGTTTTGAAGCTTTTAGGCTTTGAGCTGCAGTTCAGCTGAGATCCCTTCGGTTGAGGACTCAGAGGCTTCCAGTTTGAGGAAACAGGATTGGTTTAGAAGTTGGTGAGGTGAGGTCAGCTGTGGCTTGTTCTATCTCTCTGATCTTTCAGAATTTACCCCAATATCTGCCTCTGGGTTGTTTTTATTAATAAGACCTTTTAAGATTCGTGTTACATGTATATACACACATACACATAGCTAATTTTCTAAAAAATAGTATTAGAAGAAAAACTCTTCTTTCCTTACTTTACAGAAAAGGAACTGAAGGTTAGATTAACTCCATTTGTTAAGTCTACAAATAAAAACAGTAGAAGTAAGACATACAAGCAGGGATCCAGAACTACGAAGCTTCTCTGCTACCCCAAAGCACGAGAAGAATCCAAGACCTTCCCGCCACTCACCTGATTGACAAGCACATCCCCTATCCTCTTGACAAGGAAGTTCTTTTCACTTTTGTCTACCAGAGACTCCTTCTTCCGCTCCAGGATCCTCTGGAAGAACTGGCTGTGGATGCTGATCAGGTCATCCAAACAAGGGAACAGCTTCTCCACCATCTGCTGCTCAAAGAGCAGCTCCGTCATCATCCCCCGGCTGTACACATCACTCATGATCTTGAGCGTGCGGATGTGATGTAACTCTGTCTGCATCAGCTCTATGAGAAGAGAGATCAAGGGTCTTTCAAAGATGACAGCTAAACTTGTAAGGTTAGCTTAGAGCCCAACTGAAACTTTAATACCGAGCAAACAGCCGTGTCCACGAGTGTCCCATCTTACTCTGCTGGTTCACTGACCTAACACCATTTTTCTGATGATAGGTATACTGAATTCGACAGTTTTAAATGGTTTTCAGTCTTCATTTGATTCAGTCCCTTTCATTTACTGTGTTCCTGCTCCCTAGAACTGAATGACATTTTACCTTTCTAAAATCCATTTCTAGAAGACATCTCTTTCAGAGACTGCTGTATAACTATGCATGCAAATATAAACAAACTGTTGAGTGTAATGAGAAGGGAACAGAACCGGACACTACAGGGCAAAATGAACAGAAGGACATAAGCAGTATCACCTCTCCATACCGCAGGGGTTTATGCTGCATATTTGAAAATTAATTTTTCACAGCCCAACAATCACCCAGTTAAACATGCTGGCAGGAACTCCTTTTCAAGTCCCCTCCCTGAGAGGTAGGGCAGAAGCCTCAATAACCCTCACTTGTGTGCAAGCTGGATGCAGCAGAACAAAAACAAGCAAAGCAAACGAAGCATCTTACCGTAAATCACCTCCTGCCGTTTGACCACATCTTTCTTTTGCTGTTTAAGGAACTTGCTGTCCACTGTCCGGCTCCAGGACTCCGCTTCTAGCTGTTTAGAGTCACTTTCAAAGTCTCCCATCAGCTGTCCTTCATTCATATCTGTACCTACTCCTCAAAATACAAAAGAAGCAACCTCAGGATCTTTGGTTTCTGACCTCTACAAGTCTGGATTTTCCTCAAGATGAAAATGAGCTCATAAGACAAATGCTCTGTCCTACTGTAGAGGACATTCAAGGGGAACATACCCGACATTAGGCAGGACCACTGTCAAGTTTAGGAACGAAAGACTCTATTCAAGTGTGGTTAGGAATGATAAACACAGGTAAACCAAACAAGACTGAAACAATTCCTATGTGAAGTTGGAGCTGGAAGCATCCTGCTGTCTTTACGTACTGCACGTTTATGTGAGTAGGCTTACAATGGCACAGACACAGAACTGAATGTGTACAAAGTCCAGAGGAAGTAAAGCATTGTTACTAGAGTATGCCTATGTGAAAATCAATGTTTCCTTCAATGGAAAGCCAACACCAGGACCGGTGCGACTGCCAATGCTTGGTACTGCAAGAGACGCTTTACAGGCAGTTTATAGACTCTTTCCAGGTAGGGGAGAGAAAAAGCAGGCCCTGCCATGCTGTGGGAGGTCTTGCTGTATGCTGTGAATATGTGTTGCTCTGACTGGTTGATTAATAAAGCCGATGGGCCTATGGCAAGTCATGTTACAGCTAGGCAGGAAACTGAAGAGGAGACAGGAAAAAGAAAGGGAGAGGCAGAAGAGAGGCTGCTAGCTGCTGCCAGAAGCAAGATGTAAAAGTACCGGTAAGCCACAAGCCATGTGGCAAAGTATAGATTTATAGAAATAGGTTGATTTAAGATATAAGAGCTAGCTAGCGAGAAGCCTGAGCCAAATTAGTTTGGAGATAATTTAAGCCTCTGTGTGTTTATGTGGGCCCAATCAGCTGCGGGATGAGGGTGGGAGAGATTTGTCCTGACCAACCGCAGAGCCCGGGCGGGACACAGAAAAACTTCCAGCTACACTGCTATTTGGTGATAGTGTGATAGGAGATGCACTGGATCTTTACAGAGATTTAGTAACACAGGCCAGAGTTTCCTCTTACCCTCATCAGTAAGTGATTCTGTTGACTCATTGACCTTGCAGATTTTATTCAGTGAGTCTGTTGAGTGAGACAGAAATTTCCAGGTGTTTGACATGTTCTCATCATTGCCAACTCTAGAGACAAAAAGAAGGACACACTGTCAAATACATTCTGATAAGCTGTGGTGCCCATTCTTAACTGAATCCCCAAAGAACTCTAAAAGACAGCTGTAGGTTTTATGATGACTCAAGACAAACTACTCAGCAAAAACAAAGTACACAGCAAAACAAGGCATTATTAAGAAGTTTACAAAGTGTTACCACTGCAAAATCAATCTTAGCCCAACTTTTTGATGTTTAAAAAAAAGGTGTACAGCATCATGAATACATTATATAGAAAAAGCTTAAAATTTGTTCTAGGGGCTGAAGAGCACTGGATACTCTTTCAGAGGATTCGAGTTTGATTTCCAGTATGGTGGCTTACAACCATCTGTAACTCAAGTTCCAGGGGATTCAATATCCTTTCTGGTCTCCACTGGCATCAGACACACATGGGCACAGACATGCATATGGGCAAAATACCCACACACATAAGATAAATCACTACTCTTTTTTTTTCTTTAAACTTCAAATTTTCTTTAAAACTCACTATTTCAGTCACAATGTCAATGAGTTTCGATAATATCACAACTCTGAAAAGAAGATTTATAGAGATCATAGAAATAGAGACAAAGAATACCTGAAATGTTTGTCTTGGGGAGAAAACCTTAGTTAATACAGAGCTAACAAAACACAAACAAAAGCAGACTTTGCTCTTTAGTCAGAAATTTTGGTCCAATCTAGGACAAGAGACATGTAAGACGTGTTAAGTCCTTCATTTTTGATGACATACACTTGATGAATGGGAGGGCGGGGGAGAATTTTACCCCAAACATTATAATTTTATATTTATAATTAGCCCTTTGCTAATAACCTGACTATCAATGCTGAACAATCAGTGGCCTCAGCAACATTTGAAGAGGCTACAAATGGAACTCAATGCAAATGAGTAAGAAGGAACCTAACTGGAATTGATGGCCCAGAATTCACCACCACTGGCTTTAGAGGTAAGGACAGAAACCAGACTTAAAAAGAAGCAAAACCAGGTTCATTTTAATAACACAAAGGTGTGATATCCAAGACATAGGTGGTTACAACGGCATATTCGTGATTAAATCATCTTTCCTATGACTCAGGTTCTTCCAAAACTGGCTGATCCTGTACAAACGCCCAAAGCAATCCAGCTTGAAAATGGAGCTCTCTGATAAACAACACTGGTCTGTATTATAAACACAAGTGTAATTACAGTACATTAAAACACAGCTTCCAATTGCCTTATCCTCAACATCCAACTGTGTACCAACCCATTATTTTATAGACCTACTTCCTTTTTATCAAATAAAGTGGTTATTATGTTCCTGTTACCCACATGTCAACTGTGGATTCTTTAAACCCACTTACCCAGTGATGTTCTGTATGGAAACACTTTTAGAGAGGGAGGCACTCTGCTGGGACCGTCTGCTAGTAAACAATGGAACAGCAGTGGCCTCATCAGGCAAGAGGACTGCAGACCTAGGGCGCTCCTTGGGCTGTGAAGCTGTAAGGGGAGAGAGGACAAGAACTGAAGCATCACCTTTCCAGACCCCTAGTGCTGACTTATTTGACAGATGCCTCAGAGACACAAAATGCTTTCAATACATTAGCTCTTAAAACAAAAACAAAAAACCTTAAAGACGGGGTCATTCTTCATAGCCTTGGCTGTCCGTGAACCCAGAGATCTAGCTAAGTGCTGGGGTTAAAGGCATGTGTCACCACAACAGTTGAAGCCCTGGAAATGCAAATCAGGTCCTCTGGAAGAGCAGCAAGTGCTTCTAACCACGGAGTCAACTCTCCAGCCTCTGCTCATTATTTGAAAGCATGTATTTTGATCAATTTCTTGAATTTTGGATGGAGGAAAAACTAATACCTGTTTAATATCATACAGGTTATCATGGAGTATTTTTCCTTAACATGACCAAAGATGAAACTGGAGTGCTAATCTAAAGTGATCAAACTGGCACATGAACACTAAACTATTAATTCCTTGGTAAGTGAATTACCTTGCCTTAGATGTAAATTTTTGTATCTCTCTATCCCCAGTAGGACCAAGAGTGAAGAGAAATAAGATATGGGGCTAGTATAATTTTACACTATTACAGGATACCTTTAATAAATAATAACACAAAAACTGATATCTAATTCAAATCCTATTTGGACAACAGAACACCAGAAACAGGGTATGCTACAATATGGCCAGGTACTTGCTGCAGGGAGTACAAAGGGAGTATAAGATGTGGGCCTCTTGGAGAATATGCTTAAGGGTTACCAGTCCATAGCATATCCTAAGTGTTTCAGAAGGGTGGACAGTGAGCAAATAAAATGTTAGAGAGGAAGAAACAGGGGTTCTTAGACTATAGTAAGGATGCAGACAAGTTAGAAGGAAACAGAATATTCTGATGGGAAGAACCCTATGAACGACGGGCAAAATAATCATATAGAATTAGCGCAAAAAGGAGGAGAAAGAAGTAAGTAGAGGGAGGAGGACACACACACACACACACACACACACACACACACAGACAGAGAGAGAGAGAGAGAGAGAGAGAGAGAGAGAGAGAGAGAGAGAGAGGGAGGGAGGGAGAGACAGACAGACAGACAGACAAAGAGACAGACAAAGAGACGGACAAAGAGACAGAGAGAAGGCGGAATCAGTGGTGAGAACCAGCGAGTTATGCTGAGCCCCAAATGTCCTAAAGAAAAACTTGTACCTAAAAGGCTGCAGAAGACACCAATACCATGCGATTTGAATCCACAACTGTACTCTTATGTGTATAAGTGTGCTTGTCTATGACAGTTCATGTAGGGATGTCTTCCTCAATAGCTTCTAAAACCTATTATGTTTTGAGAGAGGGTCTGTCACTAAACCTGTAGCTCAGCATTTTGGCTAGACAAGATGGTCAACAAGGTCCAAGTATCTGCCTGTCTCTGTTCCCCAGACATAAGGTTATATCCATATGCCAAACCCAAACTTGGGTCTTTATGCTTGTCCAATGAGCACTTTATACATTGAGCCATCTTCCCAGATCCAGAATTTATACCCTTAGTCACTCTAATCCTGACATTCCATCTTATCCTAGCTAGAATGGCTAGTCTCAAGAGAATGAAATCATCAAATGATGATAAGGATGCAAATGAAAAAGAAACTATATTATACTGCTGGTGAGAATAACTTAGGCCAGCCATCCTGGAAATCAGTACAAAGTCCCAAGAGATAAAAAACAGA
The DNA here is from genome assembly GCF_903995425.1 of Onychomys torridus. Lineage (NCBI taxonomy): Eukaryota > Metazoa > Chordata > Mammalia > Rodentia > Cricetidae > Onychomys > Onychomys torridus. Next base: position 56,042,974 of record NC_050443.1, on the reverse strand, counting down.
ATTCTCACATGATCCAGCCATACCACTTATAGATGTATACCCCCCAAAAAATCAGAGTAAAGCTACTATAGGGATGCCTGCACAACACTGTTTACTGTAGCACTATTCACAATAGTCAAGTTATGGAGCCAGCCAAAAATAATAGCGGATGAATGGAAAAAGAAAATGTAATATAATGGAGTTTTATGCAGCCAAAACCAAGAATAAAATTACATTATTTGAAGGAAAATGTTTAGGAAGACAATTCTACAAAGTCAGACTTACATGTTTTCACATATGAAATTGAAAAGGGGCAGGAACTTGAAGGCAAAATAAGGGATAAGGAGGATGGAGATTAGAAAAGTTAATGGGGGGGGCTGTTTTTTTTTTTTTTTTTGGTTTTTCGAGACAGGGTTTCTCTGTGTAGCTTTGGAGCCTGTCCTGGAACTCACTCTGTAGACCAGCCTGGCTTGAACTCAACAGAGATCCGCCTGGCTCTGCCTCCCGAGTGCTGGGATTACAAGCGTGTGCCACCACCGCCCAGTGTGGGGGTGGGGGTGAGGGTGGGGGTGGGAGTTGGGGGCTGTTCTTAAAGCACATCATATATATGGAAATCTCATAACAAACCCAATACACTATAAATTATTATCAATATAAATAAGAAAGTTATCTGTGAGGGTCAGAGGCAATCCACATAAAGGACCTTGCTTGCAAAAGGTATTTTAAAAGTTATTTTATCTGATGGGAAAGAAAACAGGCTTCTGAACAGTTGGTAACATCATGGAAAAAATGTTAAGATTAAAACTGTCCAAGGCAGTGGGATGACAGACTGAAGTGGGTGTCAGTCTAGTAGCTATCTCCATACAAGGATGGCTGAGAGCCAGACTTAATACGTCTAAAGGGAGTTCGTTCTTTGTGTGTGTACACACTGGCACAGCCATTTTCAAGTGCTCAGGAAGTGTGTAAGAGAAAGAAGGCACAAGTGGTGCTTCCAGGCTTGAGTGGGCATCAACACCACCCAGAGATCTATGACAGACCACAGGGCTCTACCACAGTCTCTGACTGCCAGGTCTAGTGTGTGTGTGTGTGTGTGTGTGTGTGTGGTGGTGGTGGGGTCTCAGGATCTGATTCTTCAGCACTGGCTGAAAGCATTGCTCTGGTAACATATCACACAGGTTCCCACGGAGCCAACTCAGAGGATAATTAGCACTGCATTATTTCTGGTAGCAGTTGGGAGTAACTCAAACGCAGTGTACACTCTTGAAATATATATCATGTAGCAGCCTGGAACAACAGCTACAGTAACTCTGCAAAGGACCCGAGTGAAGAAATGAATACACTAGACAACAGATCTTCTCACAGGGATGTGTGACCGAAGAGAGCAGATCAGAAGGATAGACATGGAAATCAAAGAGGATGGGGAGTGAAAACACTGTCAACCTAAAGTGAAACCTTACACGCAATGGGAAGATTAGTTTGGGTTAGTTTTCAGGTTTTAAAATTTATTCTGTCTTCATGTATGTACACACTCATGCCACAGAGTCCATGTGGAAGCCAGTGGACAGCCTGTAGAAGGCTGGTTCTCTCTTCTACCATGGGGGTTCTAGAGACTAAACTCTGTTGTCAGGCTTGGTGGCAAATCCTTTTACCTCCTCAGATCTCTTATCCAACCCAAAGCAGTGTTTTAAATTAAAAAAATGTAAAATAACATTTTTGCTATTATTATTTGGGGTGTGTGTGCACACACATGCATGTAGAGGAGGTCAAAAGACAACTTGTGGGAGCTGGATCTCTCCTGAATTGTGGGTCCTTGGGATTGAACTCAGGTAGTCAGACTTGGCAGCAGACACCTTTACCTGCCTGAGTCACCTTGCCAAAACCCCCAAGGTGTTTTTTGCTGCTGTTTTTGAAGTGTGAGTGGTAGAGTATGATTTACTCAGTTTTGTATAACATTTGAGAACCTTGGGGAAAAACAAAAAAAGAATCATTCCTATAATTTCACATGCTATAGGTAAGCTTAAGCAATAAGATCTCATCTGTGTCACAGTGATGAGAAGCACTGAAACCAACCATTTCCTCTGGTGCTGCAGAGGAGACTGAGTTGCAGGGGAGTGACTAGCCCGCACACACGGGCTCCAGTGCCCCTTTCAGCTGATGCACACGCTACGACGGTTACCTTCAAGAAGGGTTTGATGGTGTAATGCTAAGTCGCTGGTCAAGGAAGGTGGCAGAACCAAGCAGTGACCTAATGGGCTACAGAATAGGTCGAGGATCTTGCCAGGTAGCTTCAGCTAGCCTCCCTCAACAAGCAAGCCTCACAAGAGCATCAAGTTTGAGTGCACGTCTGAGAGGTGTGCTGAGCTACTTACACTTGCTTCTCATGATGACCGTGGGCAGCGACGATGTGTCATGTGCCTGGAGGCTCCCTTTCGGCTGCTAAAGAGAAAAGGAGGTTAACACACGAAGACTGCACTGACGACTCATCCTTCATCAAGTCTCCAGCAGCCTGGAGTAAAGAGGACATGGTGCTGGGCCAGGGCCACCCCCACCTGCCATCCCTCGGGCTCACCAAGCACTGCAGATGCTTAGGTGTGTCCCCATCCCATCTCAGGAATGCTTTTTGTCGCCTGCGCCGGTACGGCACTCTTCCATTTCCATAGGTGCTCTCTGTGCTGTCGTCACCGAAGCCTTCCTGACTTAGAAACTGCCTGTCCATATCCACACTGCACTATCAGTTACTGGAGAGGATCATCTGTGCCCTGTTCATTCTAGTTCTTTCTTCCCTTTTCTAAAAAAGATCTAATTAATAATTAATTAATAATTAATTAATTAATTATTCATTATGTATACAGTATTCTGTCTGCATGTGTCCCTGCAGGCCAGAAGAGGGCGGTTTTTGAGCCACCATGTGGGTGCTGGGAATTGAACTCAGGACCTCTGGAAGAGCAGTTGGTGCTCTTAACCACTGAGCCATCTCTCCAGACCCCCCCTCCTTTTTTTTTTTAAAAATAAATTTATTTACTTATTATGTATACAGTGTTCAGCCGGCATGTACGCCTATATGCCAGAAGAGGGCACCAGATCTCATTATAGATGGTTGTGAGCCATCATGTGGTTGCTGGGAATTGAACTCGGGGACCTCTGGAAGAGCAGCCAATGCGCTTAACCTCTGAGCCATCTTTCCCTTCATTCTGTTTCTTTGGTGACTAGCATTTGTGAAATGTTACATTCTTAGGTAGAATGCTAATTTTGGTTAAGTTTTGTGAAGGCATACACAAAACATAGTTTGAGAAATTATAAACTGAAGTATTTACTCTGAAACAAATCACGAGGAGGAAATAGACCACTTTCAATTTAAAATGAATACTTCCATAGGTACTATAACCATATACAAAAGGGATGCTAGTCTGTACCATCACTGCTGTACAGAGCCACACACTCACAGGAGCAGTCTGACCAGAGACCATGAACTTAAAGGACTGAGCGTCAGTGGCATAAGCAGGAGGGGGATCAGAGTCCAAGTGGGCGACTGGGATGCTCTTCCCTTGGCGTCCACTGAGCACCCACTCACTGACTGTTCTCCGACATACAATCTTTCAAATTCCAAGACTCTGTCATCTACCTGACCTTCTCCTAGGTACGCAGTGTACTGTATTAGTCAAAGACTCCTGCCTTCCTGCTTATCTTCTAGTGGGAGTAAGGTACAGATGGAAGAAAATAAAGAAGACAGAGAAAAATGGTCCCAGGAGATTGGTAACACTGGAAAAATGGGAAAAAGGGTAGGATGAGGAAAAGTGGGGCTGCTGGGTGACAGGAAGAGCCAGCGAGCTGAGGGATGCAGCAGCTTCCAGTTTTGGGGGAGCAAACAGAAATCCAAATTGGTATAAAGCCTAATTTCTATGTCTTTGCACAAACTGAATTTTTAAAGTGCAGCATGAGTTAAAATAAACATCCCTGAGCAGAGAAAATTCAGAAGTCAGCCATTTTCATTAGTCCAGCATGGCCCAGAGTGAGGTCTGAGGATGACCTATGTCAGCGGGGAGCTCCTCAGAAAAGCAAACTCTTCAGCCCACTCCAGAACTGGAGATCCTTTGTGGGGAGGGGTTATAGATCTTGAGATGATTTTGATACACACTCAAGACTGAGGCCACTGCACTAGGTAATGTGGTTGGTTACTGATGAGCATCTGTGTAGACACATCTGGAAATTCTCTAAGGAAAAACATTTTATGTACAGTTGACTCACACAACACTGACAGTCACACAGGCTACCTAAAAGACATGCTTCCAAGTTCGTATGGCACCAATATTGGTACCTCCTGTTCTGGTATTATGTCATCTCTGCTACCCTATGGACCTTTGGAGAAAAGACCAGGTCGGCTGGTTCTGAATGGAGTAGACCCTGCCCTGCCCATCACACATCAAAAGCCTCTGGTTTCCATCTGTTGCCCTCATGCTCCTAGATAAGGAAGCCAGAAATTTCAGATGCAGAGTATATTTGCAGAGCTAGTTAGGACTATCACTTACACAGAAACACAGAGAAATGTTTAATGTATGGAAGTTCTAAAACAAATTTCCTTTTCTTTAAAAATTTTTTTGAGATAGAGTTTCACTCTGGTACAGTGGCTAAAATCAAACCAAGGAAACCATCCTGGCTCAGCCTCCCAAGTGCTGCAATTACAAGTTTGAGCCTCAAGCTCAGAATTTCTTTTACTCAAAGCCTCAAATTCTTGAATGTGTTAATCAAGAAGGGGGCTAATCATTTTAAAGAACAATTATCTTTAGATTAATTTGGTCTCTAAAAATTGGCACTAAATGATTACAATAAGCAAACAAGCAAGCAAACCAACCAACCAACCAACCAACCTACCACAATCTAAATTTTAACACGTGGGTATATTGCTATTTTAAACCACTGGATTTTGAGCATTCTAGTAGCTAGAAATATCTTACCTTCATTTTGACCTTAGCACAGGAGGCTAGATTTTCTCTGCAGCCTTTGTGGACAAAAGCACTACAACCTGGAAAGGAAGCAGAAGGCCAGGTCAGAACAAGAAAGCCAACAGGCCCTGGGCGCTGACATTCCACCACTGCTGCATGGAGCTGACAGACTTCCCCACGCAGTGAAAAAGGTTACCACCAACTGAAAGGACGTTTTAGAGGTATTTACTAGGAAGCAGTGGTATTTCTGATGAACCAAAAGAAGAAGTCAAGAATTTCTCAGGCAGGAAAACTGTGAAGCTATCAAAACTGGAGTTTAAATGTTGGCCATCAAGATGTTATGTCTGCAGGGCCCAGAGAACCCTGAGCTGGAACTGACCTACAAGTCTCCTCTCTAAAGAGGGGTTACCAGAAGGGACCATGCAAGCACCCAAAGGAGTGAAGCATCCAGCGGCCCCACCAGGCTATAACTATAACACCTCTGAAGCACAATGACCAGCACAGCATGCTGATCTTCAGGGTGCAGCAGTGGCACCACACAACAGTGGCAGTGACTAACAGTTCACTACATGGACTGCAGACCCAGTCAACAAGAGGGAAACCTGCTACACCTGGCTACCCAAGTCATGGATCTTGGGGGAAAATCTACAACTACCACTTTACTAAAACCAGCATAATTCCTAACTATGCTTTAAATATTTGTCCTTAAAGCCACAGGTAAGTGTAGTCCTCATCTCTCATCAAGGAAACTCTTCTTTGCAAGAGACAAAGGCCACTATATGAAACTGTAACCAACCAAACTGCAGAGTTGTGGAGCTTGTCCTACAAAACAACTACAAATCTAGAGAACAACTCCCACACCTAAGGCTCAGGAACACTGCCAAAGACGGGGTGGAAAGACTCTAAGAGCCAGAACATCAGGGAATTTGCTATGAGGTTATGTCTCCTAGGATGTCAGAAGATACACCCATAAAGTGTCACCAACATGACTTTCTAGACATAAGCTGAACAAGGACAACAATAACAGACAAGTTAATGTGGACAAGGAAAGACCATGGAGGATTCAACCCTATACAAAGTACTATAAGCAACCAATGAATGCTGACATTGGACAGTCTGCTCAGGGAAGAGCACACTGATTGTTTATCCAATATCAAATGGTCAACCATGCAAACATACATACAAGTAACATTATACAGACTGAGTAGGTTGTATTTATATATTTAGGAACACATACATATACACACAGAAGCACACACATATTTAAGGAGGAAATGACATAATTATAATCTCAAAAATAAAGGAGATAATGAAAAAAGGTTATATCTAAATTATAAGGCAATATATAAAACTGCTAAAAGGAGCTGTAAAAATTTCAGGACAAAGACCTGAAGATTTACCCTTCTTGAGATCTCAAATATTCTGAACCTTTTGTACCCCATTCCCTGAGTCAGCAGCCATGGAAGAAAGGTGACTACAACACCCCAAAGCACCCCTGGGAACCCTGACTCAAGAGAATGTGGGAGATCTCCTGAGACAAAACAGATTCAAATTTACTAATGACACATTTTATCTCAAAGTATTTTTTATTTTCCATTCCCGTGGCCTACAAGGGTCACTGATGTAAAAACCATGCACTCTGTGCCTCAAAAAGGTCATCAGCTCTTCCTGCTGTGATGAAGTCATAAAAACAGACTGTGCCAAGAGGCCAGAGGCAAAGCACAAACAAGCAGAAGATCTGTCTTTGGGGACAGCTGAAGAGGCGTGTGTCTCCTGGGAAAGGCTCACTCAGGAAATCAGCAACAGACGGCATTTCACCCGGCACGGCTGCTTCAGGGGGTACCACAGGCAGACCTTGTCCTGGCCACTGAGGTCAAGATGCTCTTGGACTTATGGATGGCAGGGTAAGAGGAACTTGCTGCTATGAAGGAGACTGCCAGAAACCCAGATCCCAAAGACCTTCCCCATTCCTTCTGCAGTGGTTGTTCCTGCAAGGCCTGATTGGTCCACTGGGCCCTTCCTGGGCCCTTCCCCTTCCCAGCAGTCACACTGTGCTGGGGTTTTGTCGGGCTTTTCTCCTGCTCTGAGGAGCTTTAATTCTCTAGTGCAGTACCTGGATCATGAGGTATATTCCGATGTCTGTGTGTAAACCCACAGGCCATTGTGCATAAACCAAGTGCCCAGACACAACCTTCATTACTGCATTTAAACACACGGTGTCCACTTAGTAATAAGTGAAACAGGACACACAGCAGGTAAACCACATTTAACTCAGGTCCTGCTTCTGATTACCACCATGAGCCCCAAGTAAGTTCCTTTCCCACAGCCCCACTTTCCATGTCTACAGAACGAAAAGAACCGTATTCCCTGTTTTAACTACTGGGGAGATATGGCGAGGAAGAAACTCATCATCATCCATTTTCCAACATCTGATAAAGCTCGGGGTGTTTGCCAACTTCACAAATTGTCACCGAGTCTAGGGCCATACACAAGGATGCTCTGTGGCACTCTCTGTCACACAGACAAAGTGAAAGGGACCCCATATCCTAAGCAGTAGAATGGCTTGAAGTGTGTCAGAGAGCTAAGGGCCAGGGTCTGCATCTATGTAGCCAATATTTCAGTTCTCTAAAATAGAACATTGCGGGAATAACAAAACTGCAAAGTAGACGCACAGGCATCAGTAAACCAACTGTTAAAATGACATTTTGTTCATATGAGATGGCATTACAAACCACCGATTATACAAGTGCTCATTTGGAGGAAAGAATGAAGGAAGACTGGTGCAGGGAAACAGACGCAATGCTAACTGTGAAGGTTTCCTTCTTAAAAAGTGAAGGGGGAGGTACTGTGTTCCTTCCTTCCTTCCTTTCTTTTCTGCGGTGACAGGCGTCAAACCTAGGGCCTCACATAGTCTAGGCAAGCACTCTACCACCGAGTTATATTATTCCATTTGGAGTTGGGGTTCAACAGGTTCCTATTACACTGTCCATGTACAATATCCGTATTAATAACTTTTTAAATTAAAAACATCAGTGCATTAAACTTTATTACCCTCAAAGGTTCTTGAGATTCTCTTATTCTTTAAAAATAGTAACTGACCACATTTGTGATACATTATCACAAATACTAATTTCAGGATCACAGTTATAAAATGCATCTTTCCTTTTGTTTCACTCTAACTCTGCAATATCCGGGGCACTGACAAGAAACAGAAGAGGTAACAGTCTGTTTGAGAATCTGCCACTGTTTCTGATGTGTAGTGGGACAAACTAAGACTCCTGGCAGAAATCACTTCCAAGCTCCTTCCTCTTAGTCTCAGCATCCCTCAAAGGCCCAGGCAGCAGAGTGGTGGTGGGGCACTGTAACTTCTGAATAGACTCCAGCAGTTCTCATGTTCTTGGGCCACTGTTTGAGATTGAAGAACAAGTCCACTTCGTGAGTCACAGAAGTAGAAATAACATCTTGAAGTGCTTCCAGCAGGACTTTTCACAGAAATTCATGTTTTTAGTTAACTGCCTCTAAACCCACAACCTAGATGAAATTTTTACTATGCCCACTGTTACAGCTACAAGTCTTCACAATAAACAGTTCACGTGGCTGCCTGTTTACCACACTGAAGTACCTACTTGAAAAACACTAAACTCGTCACCAGCTGGTCCTGGACTCAATCCATAGAATGGTTTTAGTGCGAGGCATGAGTGATTTAGAAACTGCTAGCCCCAGTGACATCAGCCAAAGTCATGGGATTTAAAACTGTATCATCTGTTTTAAAACAGACAATTGCCCAAACACAAGACTTGAAGACAAGTCTAATAGATTTGTTTCAGCACATGGCCACAAACCATATGTTGTTAGGAAGATCAAAGAAAATTTATCTGGGCTTTCTTGGGAAGCAGGTACCCACACTGTCCTTTACCTAAGTACTTTTCTCTCTCAATGGCTGTACTTACGTCTATGTTAATGCCCCCTCCCCCCCTTTTAAAATAAACTTGTTAAATGCTCATAAAAAAGAAAAAAATTGATTTGGCCTTCTTTATATTTAAAACATTCCCTAAGAGTAGTTTTTTTAAAATTCTTAAAAAACAAAAAAGTCATAAAGTACAGTGGTTTATAGGCTCAGAGGTGACCCTTAATCACATTTCTTTGAAATTAAAGTCAACAGCTTAGCCTGCATCTATCTATACATCTATCTCCCCCTACAAGGAGGCATCCAACAACAACAACAAAAAAAATGGAGCAAATTTACATGCTGGGAGTGATCATTTATTTGTTGCCCCCCTCCCTCTTTGGTAAACCATCCATTAGAGATCTTTGGTGAAATGTTACATACTATGCACTTTGTTTTTTTCAGCAGAAAAGCTGTCATATGCAGCCAGACTTTTGAAGAAAGGAATATTCAAGTACTTTAGTGCACTGTTCTATCTACTAGCAACAAAAATCTCTGTGGAAAAAATAATTAGATCCTTTTCAAGGACACATGGAAGAATGGCCTTTAAGAACAAACAGAAACATTTTCCTCCTATGGGAAAATGGCAAACTCTAATTCTAACAAAAAGGAAAGAAACACCACCAGAAACAAAGCCAAACCAACCAACCACACAAAACCCAACCAACCCATGGAACGAGCAGTCACTTGGAAACACATGCTCCAGAACTCTTTCTGTAGCGTCGTGTTAAAGTCGCTGGGGACTTTCAGGCGCTGTCTGGTCTGGACTGATAGTGCTTGTATGCAAAAAGCATGTGGGAGCTTCTTCATAGCCAGCATTAATAACCACAATGCTGATGCTCAGAAGGAGAGGAAAGCCACAGAAAAGAGCAAAACCATCTTGACTAACTGCTCCTAACAGCAGTTTTTGTAAGAACACTGGTAAACAAAAACGAAACAAAGTAAAGTGTTCTTCTTGATCAAGAACTGAATTTATTGCATAAGCTCCTTATTTACTTTTTCTTCTAAGTATCAAGTATCTTTTCTTCAGGCAATTCATCTGTGTTTACTATCTCACAGAAGCAACTGAATTGATTCTAAATTACAGAAGCCATCCAGTTCCTGAGATGCTGCTTCTGAGGAAATCCAAAGGGAAAAAAACCAACCATTACTCCAGGCTTACTCACATTTCCTACTTAGGTTCGGTCTATTTACTGTTTTAGTCAACAGAAATAACCCACCACAAAAGTACTCAAAAGCTGCTCACACAACAGAATACAAATGAACAATAATCTCAGTGTCATTTCACAACTGTTAAAAGCAAACAAAATAAAACCGCTGGCAAGATTCAAAACTTTGAACATACCAAATTCTTTATTCTGAAGGACTCCACTGAGCTTTCCACAAAATAAATTATTTGTGGCAGCCAGAAAGAACAGTTGATTATTTAAAGGTAGCTTTACACACTTTAGAATGAAGAACTGCAAAGATATTTATTTCCCCCATTAACCCTAAACCTGGAGTACAGTTTGGACTAAGAAAAAAAAAAAAATTCTCCTAAGGTTTCTGCTAAGTTCATTTACTTTGAAATATTCCTGACCAGAGGTGTGGGCTTTCTCTGACCCCCAGGAGCAGACTGGTTGGAGCACACAGCCGATTTGCTGCTCACTATTTCTCGTGGCTATGATTATTACCACTTCTGTGTTATTCCACACCAGATTTCACTTAGTCTGACAGATTGGTCCGGGTGTAACCCCATGGTCTCAGTGATGCTGACTTCACTTAAAAGTCCATCCTACCAATTTCCCAGTATTTGGGATACGTGAATGTGACAGATGACAGGAGTAAGTCATTACAAACACTGTAATACATCTCCATCATGCCCTACAGTTGATCCTTCTAAATCATATGCCAAAGTCTGACAGAACAGCCATCTGGGATATGAAGCTCCACTCAGTGGTCAGCAAAACAGGTTTTTACTAAACAAAAAGAAAAGCTGCCTTTTCCCTAAAGGCACAGTGGTTTCCGAGTAGGTAGATAACTAACTGCAGTGATGCTACGTTTCTTGAGAATCTTGGGAAGATCCTCAACACGTGAGTGTGTGTGTGGGGGTGGGGTGGGGTGGGTGGGTGGGGGGTGGGGTGGGGTGGTGTGAAAGGAAAAGACAAAAGATTCCTGGATTACTCATATTTCCTGCTTCCTGCCAAGATAACAGATGGGGCTTCATACATACAAATACAAGCTGAAGGCTCTGTCCTTTAGGAAGCCAGGAGAATCAGCCTTCACTCCTTTGAAAAGATGACTATACACTAACCCATTGCTTTTACACTCTAGACCTCCTGCTCTCTTCCTCAAAGAAGGAAGCCGCACATGGTTATACACAAGCCTTACTGTTCCCAGCAAATGATTAAGTCCTCCACCACTACTTCCCCAGCAGGGTGGCGGCTGTAGCTAAGTCCCTGAACTCCTGCTTCCGATGTGCAATGACTCAAACCGCAAATGTATTTCTGAACCTTGGATACTTATCCAGGTAACAATCCTTGAGCTTCTCTGTTATGCTCTCCTGCTGTTCTGTCTGAGATGTGAGATGGGTCAATGATGTGGGCAGGTTTAAAGTGATAAGAAGACTGTTGGGAGCTGGCAAGGACATCGAGTCTGTCCAGAAAGCCCAAACGCATGTCATCCCAGCATCTGCCACTCCAGTCTGAACTATGTGCTTCAACTGATCATCTATGTTTACTAGTAAAACATGAAAAACGATAAAATGAAAATAAAATCCTCAGACGGGAAAGAAAATATCTGGTGGGCCATTTTGTATGTGTGTGTGTTTTACATAATAGTTTAAATAGTGCATTTAAAAAAAAAAAAAGATTTATCTATTTATTACGTATACAGAAGAGGGCACCAGATCTCATTACAGATGACTGTGAGCCACCATGTGGTTGCTGGGAATTGAACTCAGGACCTCTGGAAGAGCAGTCGGTGCTCTTAACTGTTGAACCATCTCTCCAGCCCACAATAGTGCTTTCTAATAAAACAACCCTGACCAAAAACCTGTCACAGAATTTTGAGATCCATTTAAAATACATATTAATTTAAAATACCCGTGGAAATTTCTAAATGTTGAGTTATTTTTCGTGTGTGAGAGAGAGAAGAAGGAAGGAAGGGGAGGGGTGGGGTGGGGTCAGAGTGAGCTACCCTGTTTGAGACAGGCTCTCTTTGTCTGTGCCACTGGCCCACAAGTTCCTAGGGCTTCCCCTGTCTCCACCTATTTCTCATAGACACACTGGGATGACTGACGCACAGTACCACACCTGGACTTACGTGGGGTCAGGATGAACTCAGACCTCCACATCTGTGTGACAAGCGTAGGCAATTCCTCCTTTCATTTTTAAATATTTAAAATGGCATGTGTACAAAGGGCAGAGGCCAACCTCTTCCTGTCACGTGGTCTCTGAGGATTGAACTCAGAGGTCTCCAGGAATCTTGATCTGGGGAGTCCCTGCTTTGTTTTGTTACAGGATCTTTCTATGTAGCCCAGGCTGGCCTCAGAACCCCCAGCATTCCGTCTGTCTCAACGCCCTGGCACACTCCGCTTTCATGACTCAGGATTGACTGCTCAGGGTGGGACTACCGTTCAGTGGCAGAGTGCTTCCCTAGCAAACACGAGGCTCCAGGTTCAGTTCCCAGCACCAAAATACTAGTCCACCACCACTAAAGACATGCAAGTATATGATCTTCAAGAGTTCCTAGAATACAGAGAAGCAGCCACTTTTTCTTTTGTAAACAACTGTAAATCTGAATGTGCTGATAATACCAACATGCCAGAATATCTGAAAATTTCTCCACAACAATCCTTTAAATGAAATGTTATGCCTGATTTATTGTTTAATCTTGTTTGTCCATTACCAATGTTACTCATTTGGGCCAGTTAGTAAGTCCTCTCTTGCTTAGTTATATATCTGCTAACTGCTCCTCATACTGGGTTACTTCTATCTGTGGCATCTATGTTTTGTTGTTGTAGTTCTTAAATTGTATTGTTTGACTTCACAGGACATCCACCCTCCTCTCTGTGGTACTCTCTGAGTATGCTGTTTGGTTCAGAGCAATTCTGTATTTTGCTTCAGCTGGGGATACTAATGTTTTCACTATTCCTGAATGGGGTTTCACACAACATCTTGTACAACTGCTTAGCTCGCATATCCCAGCATATAAGGATGGTGGAAACCTGGACCCCAGACTGACCATAGTAGGATTCCAATTAGGGTCCCGGGGAGAGGGCAGGTTGCTGCTTCCGAAGATCACAGAATGCAATTTTTCTATAACCTTAACCTTTGAAACTGGCAGTCTAACGTGGGTGTCTTACTTTCCAGTATTCACTATGTACCTTTTTCTGTTTTTTAATGTTTATTTTTGTTTTTCCCTTGAGACAGGGTTTCTCTGTGTAACCCTGGCTGTCCTGGAACTTGCTATGTAGACCAGGCTGGCCACAAACTCATAGAGATCTGTTTGCCTCTGCTTCTTTACTGTCAACTTGATTGGACTGACTGAGTGGCTCTCTATGGGCATGTCCACAACGTTACTAAGTAGGGAGGCCTCCCATAAATGTGAGTGGCACCATCCCCTAGGCTGGGGACTCAGGTAAAATGAAAAGGGAAAAAGCTAGCTGGTGTAGGCACTGTTTTCCTGTTTCCTTGGCACCATGATGTGACCAGCTCTGCTTTGACACATCCTTCCTGAGAAGATGAAATGAAACTATCAGTCAAAATAAATAGTGACTGCTTTTAGTTCTTTTCCTCAAGTATTTGTCAGGAGAGGCAAGTCTAAGTTATTAAAAAAAAAAATACTTGGTATGAGAACTTTTAAGAATTGGTATGTGAGCATTTCAAAAGGTCTGGAGATGCCTTATAGAGTTTCCAGATACTCGAGCATAATTTAGTGAGTGATTCCGTGTGAGTGCAAAGGCCCAGAATGTTGCCAGTAAAGGGGCAGGAAGACTGTTGGTGAGGTCTCTGATGGGACTGAGGACAGCACTGTCAACTGCACTAATGCCATTCACTTGAAGCTGCGGCCAAGAACTTGTCTGCATTTGGAGCAAACCCTGGAGACTTAGGAGGCTGAATTTGAAAGCGATGAACCAACAATTTTAGTGGAGGAAATTATGCAGTGGTCCAGCATTCAGGCTGTGACATGGGCTTTATTGGTTGCTTACAGCCAAGTTTTTTTTAAGTGATAGTTGTAAGCAAAAAAAGCACAGAATGAAGTTTAGAAGTATGTGTCAAGTTGGGGCCAAGGAAAGAGGAGCTGCTGAAGACATCACAGCCACTAAAAAGAAGCCAAGGACATCTCAGGAATTGGCTGGACTCCACCCATTCCAAGCCCTAAGGTGTAGAGGTTTTAATTCATTTGAAAACATTGTTTTGAGAAGGGAAGCCCAGGGCTACCTGTTGGGAATTGCTTGTATGGTTGATGTTAGGGAAACATGGAACCAAAAAAGGACTGGACCAAAGCAATCAATATCACACTCAACAAGGCCAACATAAATCCTGTAACTACATGTCAAGCATTTGGGGCACAAGGTGGCACTGGCACCTTGTTAGGGAAGTGTTTCCTCAGAGGCACTCTGAGACCATGCATCCATGTTTCAAGGGGATCTTGGCTGCTGTTTGAGCTTGTGGCAGTACCTGATTTTATTTATATAGTGTTAATTGTTTTTGTAGATAGGCAGAATCAAAGAGTTATGAAATCAAGGGGCTTCTGCCCTGATTTCAAAAGGAATGAATAGCAGAGTGGTAATCTTCAAAGGAAGTCCCTCAAAGGGCAATGCATTAAAACTGTGAAGGTGAAGCCAAGGTTGCAACGTAGACCCTAGGAACACGGAATGTTACCAGGGAAGGTGCAGTTAATTAGGGGAGCCTGCCTTAAAAAGAGGGCCACAGGAGTTGCAAACAGCAATGCCACAAGGGCAAGGCTGCTCAAGACCTCTGGGGCCCACATCATACCATTACGTGCCTCCAGATGCTGAACATAGAGCTATGTGATTTAACATTTACCATGCTGGGTTTTGATCTCGGTTTGGTTCAAGCCCTCCTGTTATTCTGCTGCATCCATCTTTTTGAATGGGAATGTATACTCTGTGTCACTGTTATTGCCAATATTCAATTTTCTTTTTAGTTTTATAGGAGCTCATAGCTACTTGAGTCTTTGAAGAAACTTAGAACTTTTAAACAACACTGTGAAGACTATGTGGATTGTGTAGGAGTCAGCCATGAACCTTTGGGGACCAGGGATGGAATATTATGATGTAAGGAGATGTATTTGGTTATCAGTTTGATAAAAGCTAGAGATAGTGTTATCAACTTAGGAGCTTTGGATGTGTCTGTGAGGGCTTTTTCAAAGAGGATTAGCTACAGAGGAAATTTGGGGAGATTCACTCTGAAGGTGGATAACACTATCACTACAGAGTAGGGCCAAGATAAAGTAGAAAAAGGAGAAAGTCAGGCAGCAAAGGCATTCTCTCTGCTTCCTGGATACCACGTGACCTGTTTTGCTCTACCATGCCAGTCTACATGATAGATGGAAACTACTGAAACCATGAACTGAAATCTTTCCTGCCTTAAGTTGTTTGTCACTGATTTCTGATCATAGCAACAAAGAATTCAGACTAACAATGTACGTGCATGTATGTACATAGTTTTCCTATCATTTTAATATTTTATAGTAGAAAGTAGTTCAGTTTGCTTTACCAATGACATTTCTTGGGTATTAACTTGATACTGCCAGTCAAGGATTATGGCCTTCTTTAACAGAGACCCTCAACTGCAGAGAGTAAGTGCCTGAGGAATGCTCAGTCCTAAATGAAGCATATACACCACAGCCCTCTCCACAAGGCTCAGGGAGATTCCTGGAAGAGGAGGTGGAGAGAGTGTAAAAGCCAGAGATGGCAGAAAATTTCAAGGAGATATTGTCTTCTGGACACAACAGGGCTGGTACATATATGCATAAGACTGTGAAGTTCAGGCCAGACAAAATCCTGCACAGATGAGCAAAGATGGGCACAAAATCCCACTACTAGCTGAGAAGCTATTGGCATGTGGCAGCTCCTGGAAGAGGAAGAATCATTTTTCTTTAATGATGTGATCCCTGGTAGGTAGACCACATGTCAGATTTGTTGGGCATCACAAACTGCACTAGATTGGGGCAGGGAGAAAACTCAAAGTTTGATGGGAAGGAATGGATAGATGGTTATGGGAGGAACTGGGAATGTGTGAATGTGTTCAAGATACACTGGATAAACTTTTGAAAATACTGTGGCCTTTTAATATTTTTCTGATACTATTCTTCCTCTCTCTCTCTCTCTCTCTCTCTCTCTCTCTCTCTTTCTTTTTACAGTTCTGTTTTTCTCCCAGTGATGGGGCCTGAACTCAGGTAGCACAGCTAGGCAAGGGCTCTATTAGTGAACTGCATTTCCAGGCACTGCAGCTTTCATTTACACTGATTTCTGTTATGAATGTGGACTGTGTCCTGTTGCTCCCCCCTCATCCCCCACAGAAATATGTTTTGGGCACTTGGTCTTTAGCTGGCTGCACTGTTTTAGGAGCTTACAGAACCGTTGGGACATGGTATGTAGGTGGCATAGTTGGTGCATACAGGTCACTAGGGAGGGTCTTGAAATTATTCCTGCCTCTGCTGACTCATCTACTAAGATGGAGAAGCCTCCTTCATAGAGTTCTATTACCACCAACTCTGTCATGCTTTCCCTACATGATGGACTGAAACTCCAGCCAAAATAAATACCCTCTATGATGCTTCTGTCAGGTATTCCGCCAAGAGAAAAATAATTAATATGAGTTCTTAACTTAAAACGAGACACAGAATCAATATGTAGATTGATACACTGGTACCTCACTCAGTATTTCTGCTAGGCAGCGTCTCTTTACATATATGCTGAAGATTTCTTGAGGGAAGAGAGGTGTTTCCCACTTAAAAGGTGGAGCAACAATACTGCTCTTTATCTGTTCATCTTCATCATGGTGTGATGAGTACCTTGTTTTTACATTAAATATAATGAGAAAGACAGCTGCACAAACCCTTTTAAGAAGCTGTGGATCAAGGACAACACCAATCATATGAATAATTAGCCAAAAATAAAATGGCAAACCTGTAGCTCTGATCCTTACAGTGTGCTCTTGTTAAGTATAGTGTAATCTGAATGTAGTTTTAACATTCAATGCCCCAGGTTAATATGCTGAAAATGTTTAATAATAGTTAACATGGTTAAAAAAAAAGGCGCTAATTGACTTCTCTTGTAGTCAACTAAATTAACTGCAGTACTGAGAAGCAGACTGTGTTCAGTGGACAAAACCCAAGTGTTGACATTTGACACTGAAGGAAAGAGTCCTTTTGAGAGGCCAGGCTCCAAAAGGACATCGCTGTGGGGACACTGGACACACCGGACAGAGTTAGTCTCTTGCTTCACAAAGCATACCTGAAACTTAGTCCTATGTGATGCAGTTCTTAATTTTCTGCTAAGTCAGACGTGGAGGACAGTGATAATGTGTGTGATCTCTGCCTAGAGGAATGCATACTGATTTAGGTAAGTGCTTTTCCCTTTAAAGAGTAAAATCAATAGCTGTAGATTACTTTGGGGGATATAATATATATCCTTCACATTAATTTTACGAGAACGAATGTGACTAAGCCTTTTTAAATTTACTTATGAACGTCATAATGGCTGTATCACAGGCAGCAAAGCTTCCAGGTTCTTTGCTTGTGGTAGCCTCACCTCTCTTCTGTATTAAGGAAAGCAAGTAAGCCACCATTACTACACAATGGTGAATGTGTCTGAATCAACTCCAGCACTTCTCATTTCAGTCAGCTAACTAATTTTAGTAACAGGTTACTTAGAATGCATAAGAAATGACTGAGAATGAGACATCGTCATGTCATCTGTGAGACTCACTCCTTTGAGGAGGACTTAGCCACTGTCTCTTCTGCATGTGCTGCAGGTCTAACCACCACAGCCTCCTAGCTGTGCTGCTGGGCCTATGGTGGCTGATTCCCAGCTTGCTCACCTCTGAACAAAGCAGCTTCCTTGTTTTCCCTTGGTATGCTTTTCAAATACAATTACTTCCTATGAGCGTACTGACATAATTCTGAGAAATATCGCTCTAGAGCAGATTTGCAAATTACAGTCTGTGTGCCAGATTTGTCCTGTTGCTTGATTTTGGAGAGCCCATGAGCCATGCATGGCTTTTTATATACTTTAGCTGGTTGAAAAAGAACTGAAAAGATGAAAACGACATGGCATGCAAAATTTTAAATGTCAGTGTCTGTAAATGAAATTTTACTGGAACAAAGCCATTCTTGTTGATGTATCTATGGCTGCCTCTGTGTTGCAACTGTAGAACGCAGTGGCTGTGACACAGACACTTGTTATCTAAGTCCTGTACAGAGAAAGCCAACTGACGCTTGCTGAGAATGCCTTATCAAAAGCAGAGTCATGCCCAGTTAATAGACTTGTCTTTCAGCAGATCAGTAACAGAAACATGGAGCATATTCGCACATGCAGACACTCCTCTGGTAGCCATCGTGATTTAATAATGGCAAATGGCCGGATAATATTACAAATAAGTGCACAAGAACTGGGGGGAGGAGGGGAGAACGGGTAGCTCAAGAGTAGACTGCTTTTCTATATCAGGCCCTGAGTTTGAATCCCTAAACTGCATGCGTGTGTGCGTGCGTGCGTGCGTGCGTGTGCGCGCGCAGTGTATAAAAATACATGTACATGATCTGACAAAGGATCTGGGAAGCTTTAAGGTTTGAGGCTGTGTACTGCTTTGATTTGCCAGGTTTTTGGCAATAGGAGGTCGTTTCTAAGCAGAGAATCTGAAATTAGAGATATCTGCCAAAAAACACAGATTATAAGTTACATAATTAAAATGAGAAGAAAAACACACAGAGTTACTTCTCCACATAAATGAGGAACAGATCAGGGGTGGGATGCACAAGAAACTAGAAACCAGCCAGCTTTGTTGAAGCAAGAGAGCCGCGTCTGCTGAAAGGAAGAAGCGCGTCTCTTACTTGTACAAGTGTAGGCGTCTTTGTTGGTGAACGGCTTCATGCACTGGCTGCAGCTGATGGGGCCCACAACAGGAATGGGACTGAACGAGTGCCCGTTAAGAGTCTTCTTCTCTTTATCCTTCTCTTTAGATTCCTTCTCTTTTTCCTTAGTTTTATCTTTCTCCCTTTCCTTTTCCTGCCAAAGACAAGCGTCAACAGTTAACTGAGCACTGGAAGGTCTTCCCCTTACCTGGACACACAGATGGCATGTGGTCACCAGAGGGTGGGGCCCAGTGTGGACAGAAATGAGGAACAGTGTTCTGGGCAATTTTTTTTTTTTTTTTTAAATTAATTTTCAGTCATGCAAGCTCCCAGTAGAAAAACTCAGGAGTTCTGAGTCATCAGGGGCTGCTTATACTAGCAGGCACTGGGCAGCAAGAAGGTTTCCTTAGCAAGGTATGGCACAGTCCACACCGGAAGCACTGAGTTTCTATCAGTCTAGAAAGGGAGCAGAAGGATGGCAGCAATTCTGGGATCAGCCTGAGGGAGAGAAACAACATCAGGTAGTCTAAAAAGTTCTGTGAGGCTCCTCTCTACCTTGTATGTCCACAAAACCACATGTATGTCCCTGAATTAAATGAGACTATGACATTTTCTTCCTTACTCTAATCAGAGCTATTAAATAACCCTGCATATATAGTTTTTACTAGCTAGAACTCAGTAGGTTACCAGACATTAATTTGGGTTCAGTGTTCAATGATGAGAAAGAGGGCAGAAAACTGCACAGAGGTTAAGCATGAAGTTGGTTCTAAGTTCTACTAATGGTGGGATTGTGGGCGAATTTTTTCTTTGAGCCCCCGTCATCTCATTTGCAAACTGGGAGAGGTACCGGCTTTACAGTTCTGTTTTTGTTAAAGCCTGGCACATACTAAGTATAACATTTACATTATAGCAAATATTCATACCTCACTGAAAACGAGTGTCATCAGCTTATTACTCAGCACAAAAGTGCAATCTTTTGTGGTGAAGGAAAGGAAATTTTGACTTTAGGTGGGAGGAGACAATAACCCAGGAGCACGTAAGGATGCTGGTGCAAAGCATGGAAAACATGGGGTACAGAAAAGGCAAGAAGAAGTCTTGTCAGTAACCTTCCCCAACCACCTTCTCTGTCTCCTCAACATCACCACAGCACTCACTTCCTCTCAGAAGCCCGGGGACCCAGGACAGGGAACTCCCCAGGCTTTGCTGCTTGCCCCAAGGCATAGTGAGACAGAAAGCCAGCCTTGTTTATGGTTGGAAGGGCAAGGCTCCCCAAGGCCTGCTGTCTTTGATTTCCGTTGTACAGCTTTCTTCTTGCACTATGGTTGCCCTCAGCTCTGTAAGAGGGAACAGGAAACTGACATTCACCTCATGTTTACTCTAGGCCGGACCACTATACTAGGGGCTCAATGGACTAATGAGATTAATGGAGTAATTCCCTTACAAAGCAACTAGACAAGAGGACCTCCAACTCATAGAGGTGAGCTTTACCTACTGTTTATACTATGACTACAATCTAAAGACACCCAAGGAATGAGCTTCTCGAAGTGAGTGACCATGCGGACCACTGAACATGTAGACATTATCTAAATAGATTCATTTGGCAGACGGGCATCATGCTTGCCATTTTACAAGACAGGACAATGAGTGATACTTAAAATGATGAATAGTTACTTTGTGCCAGGCACTGAAGTAAGAAATTCTTATGTATTTTCTTGGGACCGGGCAATGAATTACAGTTCTAATTATCTCCACTTTATATCTGAGGAGACTAAGGCTTAGAGATGGCTAATAATAATACACTTGGAGCACACAGAGACCGTTCAACCCTGAGGTGGTTCAGTTCTGGATGACTAAAGCTCAGCTCTCCTTCACCACAACTTACTGTAAAGAGGGTTTGCGAGGTTCCCGGAGTTGGAAAGAGTCAGAAAGCAATGATCAGTACCAAACGGGAACTCAAAATCTTCTGGTTTTCTAAAGTTCAGAACCCACCCAATGTGTGAAATGGGTTATTTGAAAAATCTATGATTCACATGATATTCTCCCTTAACAGAATATATAGAGCAAAACCCTCAAAGCCAAACTGCTGCATTTTAAAACTATAAACAGAAAGGATGGGGGGAAACCACTTTACAAAACAGGAAACTCTTCTGAACAAAAACTGGTAACTGCTAAAGTGCACAGAACTCCAATTACCAAACCTTCAGCATATCCAAATAACCCTTTAACTAATTCTGTTTTTGCTACAGATTTCTCTATGCATAAACTGTTAACTTTAAAATCCTCTAATTTTTCTCTTTTTTTGCCTGAAGGTTAATAGCATGCTCCAATGTCTAAAAAGAAAAAAAAAATCAAACAAGACAACTTTCTATGGCAGCTACACTATTTTCTGAAGAACTCTGCTGTTCTTCAGATCCGGATAATCCATGTTCTCACCCTTTACAGTAATTAAGACTAGTTCCTGTCCAGGGACAAACACAAAACAAGCTGCATTGCCACCTCCTGTTGTTCTGATTCAGTGCTTTAAAGAGTCCGGGCTCTTACCTGCCCATGTTTTAGTCCTGAGAATCGCACTGTTATGAGAGGAACTTCGGGAAGCCGACCCCATTTTACTGACATGATCTGACCCCCATGCCAGGAAATGGTCTTTCACGGAAGGAGGCGCTCATGCCGGCAGGGCAGACAGATCAGTAGCTCAGAGCTGCCATTAGCAAAACCGTAAGAGGAAGCCAGAAACTGGTTGAGAAAGTGCAGAAGGGGAGGGTTGAGACTGCTTGCTTCCTTGAGACAGTCTTAACTATTTGAATGCTGCTGATAAAGCTAACTACCCTACTCTAAAGAACACAGGAAATGAAAGACAAATGAAATAACTCTTAAATACATGTGTGGACAGCACTTGTACTGTAGTATGGGAAATCTGAAAAGGACAGAGGCCACATTTATCTAGCAAACTTCTAATAAAAAAAGCACAGTTTATACAAAAATATATTAGCTAAGTTGCCCATGGTAAAATGGGTGACTGGTTAGTTTTCTTAAATTTAATGTGTCTATATTTAATCATTGCCAACATGCTTTAATTGTGCTGTGGAAAAAGAATCGAACAACATTTAAAAATAGAAGCGACTGATCACAAGACACTAGGGTGCTACAAAAGAAAATCCGCTTTCATTTTCCTAAACCTATTCTTCTAGAAGTCCGGGTCCTTTGGACAACTATGAAAAGCTAATGTAATTAGAAATCTTGGAAAGGATGATGGGTCCAGTTCTTTCATACACAAGGCACAGAAACTAGGGACTGGGCTGAACGTCTCACTGTAAAGTTAACAGTTTATTAGTTGGGGAGGAAGTTAATCCCTTTTACTCAGAAAAAAATCTGAGTCATCCTAGGAAGTGGTCTAAAATATTTCCAGTATCTTCTAGTGGTCTTGTAGAAATGAGAGCCTAATAGAAAGAGACGGTCAGTGGCTCAAAGACCAGTCTGTGTGAAGGTGAGTACTACGTATGTAAGTACTTGACTACATGTACAACAAACACAATTCAGCACTACTGCTCAAAGACAATAAAACAGAAGGGGAAACTGCCCATCTTCCTCTTACACTTCCTGTTTGGGTCTTCCAGCTTTCTAAAAAGCATTCAGTATCTACATATGGCAACTTGTGCACGTTACTGATGTACCTATGTAGGATTGGTAACTAAATTCCTTATAATAATAAAAACTATATACATAAACACCTGGCACCACTGGGCA
Source organism: Onychomys torridus (assembly GCF_903995425.1). Lineage (NCBI taxonomy): Eukaryota > Metazoa > Chordata > Mammalia > Rodentia > Cricetidae > Onychomys > Onychomys torridus. Next base: position 56,020,282 of record NC_050443.1, on the reverse strand, counting down.
ACACATTACCTAGGGATGTGAACCATTTGCTGTCTAACAGCTACCTACCTTTGGTTACTCTGTCTAAAGACTTGGCAGTTCAGCTTAATATGTGGGATAACAAACCCACATTTCTAACTGTATTCTCACAGAGACATACACCATGTTCATACATAGAAATGTTCCTAACTACACTCATATACAGCTTATATGTATTATTTTAATATGCTATTAAGTGCTTAAGGTTTTCTTTAAAACTAGATGTTTATATTAGTTAGTAGTTGAATAAAACAAGAAAGATTAGACATTCTCATTAACATATATTAAAAAAAACAGTGGGGCAGTGGTGACACTCGGGAGGCAGATCCAGGAGGATCTCTGTGAGTTCGAGGCCAGCCTGGTCTACAGAGTGAGATCCAGGAAAGGCACTAAAACTACACAGAGAAACCCTGCCTCGAAAAACGAAGAAGAAGAAGAATAAGAAGAAGAAGAGGAGGAGGAGGAGGAGGAGGAGGAGGAGGAGGAGGAGGAGGAAGAAAAACAACAACAACAAAATAATCTCAGCACTTGGCAGATACTCCAGTGGTTACTGGCCTAAGATGTGCCAGGCCCTGTCAGCACTGAGAAGAAAAAGAAAAACAACAGGTTAAAAAGAGGTGAAAGCTCATCATTTTTTTTTTAATAAAAAAATTAGTGTTGCTATCTGTGCTATCACTTCCTTTTTTAAAAACAGCATGGGAAGCATTCATGGGAAAAACAGTAGATTGATACTCATCTGTGTATTTGAGTAGACATACGACTATTTCTCTCTCATTACCTCGGCCTATACTGACAAAGTGACAGTGTTCTTTAGCAGCTTGTGTAACAGTCCTATTGAAAAGTTAGCCTAGAACCACTAACTTAACTAGAAAGATGACGTGTTACCATGTCTGGCCACTGGGGCACTTGTAAACACCCGGTAAAGGGAACTGCATTACATTCTGAGGAGCTATGAAGTTGCACTTTTTGGAGTTTCCATTGCTGGAAGACAGTACAGCCCCTAAAGATCAAATCTTCAAGCTAAGTCTAAAAGAGGAACCACACCAATTGCAAGAGTGTTGGTCATTTTGTCTAAGGAGAGGAACAGAGGTAAGAGGTCAACTGGTTCTTTACCGGTGATGACACAATGACTCTAACACAGGTAGCTTTATCCCTGTCCCATCTCATCACCTCCCTCTTACCTAATGCTAGTACTCTGAGGTCAAACAGTATTAGATTTGGCTGAAGAGTAAGCACGCAATGGCAGGCAACACGTGTGGGCAGCTGGACCCCACGTAGCCCTGCCCGAGTATTAGCTAGCCGTACCATCTGAGACACATTTGATTCAAGTTTGTAGAGGACAGAAGTTGAGGTGAGATTCTGTTTTAAAGGTCAAGTTCCAGTTTCTGAGTCTGGACCCACATTATCTTTGTTGCTGTGTGTATTAGCCTCTCAGCTGTCATATCCACCATGTGGATTCGAAAGCCATGCCACTGGAGAGGTGGATCAAAGAGAAAGAATCTCCTCTGACTTGCCAGTCTTACAACTGTGTGTGTGTGTGTGTGTGTGTGTGTGTGTGTGTGTGTGTGTTTGGATAAGGTTCCATAGTTTAAAAGCAAAACAAAAACATTCTGAATTCATCAAACCAGACTAACATTTTCAAGGTTAAGACTGAGTATTACAGACCACTAAGCAGAGAAGTCGTTCAACAATATATGGCTAGTTTATATTGGTTTTTCCAAGGGAATTTTCTTTTGTTGATAGCAACTACTGACCAAGCAAGCAAGATAAACAAAACATGTAGGTTCTGCTGTTGCCAGTATATGGAATACTGATTTCATATACATACATGCCTAGGAATGAAGCCAATATTTAAACACATAATTAGGCTAGAAATCATTTACTAGATTGTATCTTCATTCTGTACTTGTAAGGAAAATGGTGACAAAGCAGATTCTGGTATAAGAGTTTTGTGGAAAGAAGTCCCCAAGAGTAATGACCAAACCCTGTACATGGTAAAAAAGACTTTATTTTCCAAAGCTGGTGTCATGGCCTGGATAGTAAATGCACCCCAAAGTTCCTTGTACTTGTTCCCTACACTACAACACTGTGTACAGATGGTGGAACACCTCTTAGGAAGTAAGGGCCTACTGGAAACAGCCTCTGTGGGAGCCTTTGCAGGGGATTATGGAGCCCCCACCCCTTACTCTCTCTTTGCTTGCCTCCAGCAGATGCTCTGACCATGGGCCCCACTATCACAGGCCCAGAGCAACACTGATAGGTGAACACAGGCTGAAACCTCCGAGATCAAGGTAAACCTTTCTGATTTTATCAGGTACGTTGTTATAGTAACAGAAAGCTAATACAGCCAGCAAAACTCACTGGCTGCATTTCTATTGGCTCACATGACCAAGTGCCTGAAGGCTTAGTTAGAAAAAAAGGGTACCTTTTTTTAATTGAAAAAAATTAAATATATTTTGATCACATTTCCCCCTCCCCCAACTCCTCCCAGATCTCCCCTACTTTCTTCTTCTTTTTTTTAAAGATTTATTTATTTATTTATTTAATACAGAAGAGGGCACCAGATCTCATTACAGATGGTTGTGAACCACCATGTGGGTGCTGGGAATTGAACTCAGGACCTTTGGAAGAGCAGTGCTCTTAACCGCTGAGCCATCTCTCCAGCCCCCTCCCCTACTTTCTTATCTCAACTGTATGTTCTTCTTTCTCTCCTAAAAACAAAACAAAACATCCAAACCCCCAAAACCCCAAAACCTCAAGAAATCCTGCAAAAACACAAAAATGAAAATCAAAACAAATAAACAAAAGAACAGCAAGACAAAGGGAAAAAAAAAGGTCAAAGCAAAATGAAACAAAAACACCATTGAGTTTCTTTTTGTGTTGGCCAACTACTCTTGGGTATGGAGCGTGTAGCTGCTATATACATTTTTATAAGTATTATTGAGTTCAGTACATATGATGCACATGTGCTTATGTGCATATATTTATATATGCAATGTAGAGAGGTATGTTTCAATGATTCATTTCAAGAGATCCTTAACCAATTATACCTTTGTATGCTTATTTCTCTGTGTATGTAGATGGATGGTTACAGGTAAGTAAACGGAGTTGGGTGGTGTGGGCTAGTGTTTCCCTCACTCCTTTTAAATGAAAGTAGTTTTGGTTTAGGATCAGGAATCAGTATAAAAAAGTTAAGCTTCTTTCTTTTTAAGACATATCATAGCTGGGTAGTGATGGCTCACGCCTTTAATCCCAGCACTCGGGAGACAGAGGCAGGCAGATCTCTGGGAGTTTGAGCCAGCCTGGTCTAGACAGTAAGTTTCAGGACAGCCAAGGCTACATAGTGAGATCCTGTCTTAAAAAAACGAACAGAACAAAACAAGATAAAACAAAACAAAACAAGAAATGTATCACAAAAGTACTAAAGATACATAAATCAAAATCCTGAGAATATATGTGGAGTAATTATAGATTTATTTCTTAATTTTTATATTTTATAGAATCCTGTAATGAACAAACAACTACAACTGGGTTTTTGAAACTGAGTTTAAATGTGATTGTGAGCCATCATCACATAGGTGCTGGGAACTGAGTCCTGGTCCTCTGGAAGAGCTGTCAGTGCTCTTAACCACTAAGCCATCTCTCCAGCCCAAGCTTAAGTGTCTTAATAACTTCTTAAGCATTGAAGAGGATATAGCACAAGTCTTCCTAAGTAGGAATAGATCGAAGTAAGTTTTAAAAGTTCTTGTAATTTTCTGAAGTATAATTTTCTTTCCTCTATATCTATTATATACATTTCAACCCTTAGCATAAAGTCCTTTGGATTTTAACCCTGACTTAATCATTTCTGCACTGAGGCTCAGTGTGTGGGATGAAGGGCTAAAGAGACGGGTCGAACCTTTTTACCACATTAGACAGGCGCCCCTTAAAGAAGTGGGGGGGTGTAGAACTACACCAGTAGGGCACGTGGAAGAGTTCAGTAAGCTGATGCATGGGCAGCCTTTGCCATGCAGTAAGACAGTGGCAGCATTTCTAGCTGCTACTTGCGTTACTGTTTGTTTTTTTCTTCAGACATGAGACTGTTGCAAAGCACCTCTAAAACTACTCCTGTTTACACCTGTTGTTTATATGCAGTGCTGACTGGCTGAGGTGCTTACACACAGAACGCCCAGAAGATACTCACTTTGCTCTTCTTGCTGCTGGACATTTTATTCTTGATGTAGCTGAAGGTGCGACTAACTTTCGTCCCACTCTTGCCTTCAAAATCCTTTTTTGAGGGGCTCGGGGGCAGGAAATTATAGTTTTCTTCTGTTATACTGAATGAAAACAAAAAGATGATTTTTTTTTGTGTGTGTGTGTGTGTGTACTAGAAAAGTTAAATAATGGGCTCAGTAAGAAGCAGGCAGAAGCTACTGAATGGTCTCATATACTATGAAAACAGGTCTGGAACAGAATATAAAGCAGCATTGGGTATATCAACTTTGCGTGAAAGGACATCCATGCATACAGTGGAAGGGCAGGGGGTATGCTGAGGGAGCTGGCAACACAGTCTTGATACAAGGATGAGCCCAGTAACAGCACAGGACACACATTTCTTTAAGTCTCTAGGCTTATTAGTAATCTGGGTGCCGGTCCAGAAAGATGTACAGCTCTGGGGTGAAGAATAAGCACATCTCAGGCAGAATGTAGACATTCATTCCAGAGATTCCTAGAGATCCAAATTTACTGATTTACTTGTTCAAGAAGTCTGTATAAAATTTAATTCCATCTAATCTGGACATGTTCTGACTGTCAGCCTCTGAGAGGGGGGTTTATGAGTAGAATCATAAAAGGACCCTCTTTAACAGCCATATTGATATGGGTGATGGTTGTAAGACAAAGGAGCCCATTTTGAAGAGAAAACAGAAATGGTATAAAAACCACTGCTAGAGAAAGAAAGGTAACACTATGAAAGAAGCATAAAGAGAAACAACCAGTGGAGGGCTCTAGATCACAATTATAACTAAGGTGAAAAGGAGGGCAACTCAAGAGTCAGGAATCCGGTGTTTAATTCATAAATCAGTGTTTAATTTCATAAACATGTAACAGGGAAATACAAACAACAAATTAATAGGGATTTTGTGCATGTTGTCAAGTCAAGAATCAATTCAAGTTGGAATGAAGCTCAATGATAAGGAACACTTATCATGCATGTAACTAGCATGCACAATCCCCAGTTCTTCCCCAGTATTAGGAAAGAAAGAGATGGGGAGGTGAGAAAAAAAGAAAACCTCAATTCTACATGGTCAGAGGTATATTCTACACACAGCTTTTCTCTTTTGGAATGGGATAGAAACCAGAGCTTCATGTATGCTAAGCATGACCACTGAATTACATCACCAACCCTTGGCTTTAACAGAACAGCATAATTCACATATACAGCACTCACACACACATACACACACTCGTATGCATACACATACATTATGACAATGAAATATTAAATGTATTCAAAAATTGAAAATCTCCATAAGCCAAGTAATATAAGTGTATAATGTCAAATAAGTATATTTTATGTGAATGAAAGCAAATAAATATCTTTACTATATACCAGGACAACATGAAGAATAAGAATATAAAGTGAGGGTTGGGGATTTAGCTCAGTGGTAGAGTGCTTGCCCAGCAAGCACAAGGCCCTGGGTTTGATCCTCAGCTCCGGGGGGGGGGGGGGGGGGGGGAGAAAGAATATAAAGTGATTGACTGTATTTTGAAAGATGAAACTTCATTATGAAATACTTTTTAATTATTTCAAGCTTGCCATTCAGAGCCTAGGTGAGCTCAAAGAACTTAGGGTATTTAATTAAATATGGTAAGACAGCTTGTATGTACTGTCTTCATTTCAGTTTGGGGGAAGGAGTGAAAAAAATAAATGCATCATACCTCTCGGTCAGGTTAGCACTGGTACTGTGGAAAGGCCGTGAATCTGGAGAATAAGAACAGTAGAGGTAAAGTTAGCACACAAAGACCCTGTCCTGATGACAGATAAACTACCTAAAAGGTCGTAGACAGAGTACAAGGTCTTTGAAAGTCAGTGCGTGGTGCCTCTCCTTAAAAAGTTTAGGATGAGGAGGAGGGATTAGACTGGAAACCTTCAAATTAGAATGGAAACAGGAGGTGAGGGAGTGAATTTCTCATGAAGAGAGCAAATTTAATCCAGGATCTGAGTAACTGAAGATACTAGTTTTTATGCTTAAATATATGTGAAGCACATTTAGTTTGTTTTTAATGAATGCTCAGTTCCCACAGGCCACCTTTCTGAGATGTTATCAAAATATATAAAAGAAGAAAGTAAATGTTATAGCTTTTACTCCTGATCCTATTTGTACATATTTCCATCTGAATAATCTAATACTGTCTAATACTTTCTTGAGAATTCCTGGAAATGGATTAATGAATAAGAGGAGCAAAGTGCTGGCTCAGAAAGCCCTGGCACCACCTCTAGTATGGGAAGACCTCTCCAGATCAGTTCCTCCACTATTTCTCCAGCACCATGTCTGCTGCACACTGCCATGTCCTGCCATGACGATAATGAACTAAATCTCTGAACTGTAAGCCACCCAATTAAGTATTTTCCTTTCTAAGTGTTGTGGTCATGGTGTCTCTTTATAGCAATAGAAACCCTAACTAAGACAGAAGTTGGCACCAGGCAATGAGGTATTACTGTGATAGTCTGACTGTTGTATTTTAAAAACAGTGGGAAGGAGACACACTATACAATAGGGCCCACATGGAAGTTTTATTGAGGGCAGGGGAGAGAAGGGGCAGAGAAGGGTCCCTGGGGATGAGAGCAAAGGAAGAGGAAGAGAGACACTATATATATATATATATATATATATATATATATATATATATATATATGGAAAAGTACTGAATGCATACAGGGGGTGCTCTTAGTGGCTGCAGCTGAGGATATATCCTGTCAGGACTCTAAGGGCAGGCCAGTACAGATGTCTAAATGCTAACATTGACCATGTTTTTGTTTGAAGGAATATGGACCCTGGGACTGTGGATTAGAAAAGCAGTTCACTTTAAGTGCTGCTTAATGGGCCATCCTAGAAGCATGGAAGAGAGTGATGCTGAATGTGATTTGTTGGACTATGGGTACCTAGATCAAGAGGTTTCAGAGAAGAATATTAATATGTGGCCTAGAGATTGTTCTTGTGATATTTTGGAAAAGAATGTGGCTGATTTTTGACCTTGTTTAAAGAGTCTGCCTGAGGCTGAAGTGAAGAGATTTGGATTAATTCCATTGGCAGAGGAAATCTCAAAACAGCCTAGCATAGACTCTGTTTTGTGGTTACTAGTGTTCATGCTTAAAAAAATTTATAATGAAAAATAGCAAGCTGAGAAAGGAAAAATATAAAACGTACAATTTGAGGAGAAAAAGAGTACTAGGAAGGGAATGGAACTAAGTCCTGTGTTTAAGGAGATAAACAGATTAAGAAATGGAACAAAGGGAGTGGTGACCTTAGGGCAAGATCCCACCCAGCTAAGTTTCCAACTTGTGAAAAAGAATTAAAGAAAATCTTAGGGCCAGGTGTAGTGGTGCACACCTTTAATACCAGCATTGGGAAGACAGAGACTGGTGGATCTCTGAGTTTGAGGGCAGCCTGGACTACTGAGCAAGTTCCAGAACAGCTAAGCTTAGGCAGTGAAGGAAACCATCAAAACCAGAAAGCTGGTAAAGATGTAATTGAAAGATCTCTGAGTTCAAGGCCAGCCTTGTCTACAGATCTAGTTTCAGGGCAGTCAGGTTTAAGATCGTGAAGGAAACTATGGAAAACAGATAGCTGGTGAAGATGTAATTGAATGAGGGGGGCATGTTCCAGCCCCAGCAAGCAACAGAACTTGGCAGCTTTGGCCAAGTGGTTCTGGCTTTAGTGTCAAAGACAGGGGAAAGAGGTTATGGAATATTCCTCCATGACTAAGGAAAGAAACTGAAGCCAGGTGTTTGTCATGGGTGTCCCTGAATGGAGGCCCAGAGAGGCCACTGTGTGAAGCTGTGGAGTAGAAGCTTGGATTGCCTTGGAGACTCTTAAAATGTTAGAGATGCCAGTCTGGGATATCTGCTGAGGAAAGCTCCTAGCATGGAGCAGAACCAGCTCAAGAGAAAGAAGTATTTTGTAGTCAACAAAGCTGAGAGGAGTTGGAGATCTGAAGAATATTTTGACATCAGACATGGAGATGCAGAATTTGGAGTTTACCCAGCTGGTTTTTGGTCTTGCTTTGGTCCAGTATTTCCTCACTATGCTCCTTCCCTATATTTTGGAATGGTAATGTATATCCTGTGCCATTATATGTTGGAAGTATGTGATCGGTTTTTTGATTTTACAGAGAATTATAGTTAAAAGATTGCCATGCATCTCAGAAGAGATTTTGAACTTTGGACTTTTAAACATTGTTGAGACTGTGATAGACTATGTGGACTTCTGAAGTTGGACTAAATGAATTTTGCATTATGATATGGTTACAAGCTTATGGGGACCAGGGAATGGACTATGGTAGCTTGAATGTAATCGGCCCTAAGTTTATAGGGAGTGGCATTATTAGGAGGTGTGGTCCTGTTGAAGTAGGTCAGGCCTTGCTGGAGGAAGTATGTCATTGTGCGGGCAGGCTTTAGGGTCTCCCATGCTCAAGCTAGGCCTAGTTCAGTTCACTTCCTGTTACCTGTGGATTAAATGTAGGACTCTCTGGGCTGGGGATTTAGTTCAGTGGAAGAGTGCTTGCCTAGCAAGTGCAAGGCCCTGGGTTTGATACTCAACTCAAAAAAAAAAAAAAAAAACCAAAAAAAAAAAAAACAACCAAAAAAATAAATGTAGGGCTCTCAGTTCCTTTCCCAGAACCATGTCTATCTGCACACCACCATGTCCCACCATGATGATAATGAACTAAACTGCTCAAACTGTAAGTCACCAAATTAAATATTTTCCTTTATAAGAGTTGCTGTGGGAATAGTCTAACTTTACAGTGATAGAAACCCTAACTAAAACAGGTTTCTTCTATTACATTTGCCATGTTTGGCAACAATAGCGTGGAAAGAAGGATCTGGCTCCTAATTCTGCAGAATCTAGTTGTGAAATTATAAGCATTTTAACCTATGACACCTTAGTTAGCTTTAAAACAAGAGACTGGATTAAAACAAACCTTTCCTACTCGAGGAGCCTTCTTCAATGGTGTAAGTATTCAATTCTCCTAGACTGCCAAGACTTCACTGTACATTTAAGCAACTTACTAAATTACCACTCTAGTGCACTATACAACGTAAAAGTCAAGTTCATAGTGCAGAAAAATACCCAACAAAAAACTTGGCTAAGAAAAAAGAAAAAAACAAAACAAAACCAGCTACTGGTTGATTTCTGTGAAGCAGTTGAAAACTAAACACACATGTGATTAGGTAGCAAGAGAATCCACGGGAGCACCTCTAAGAGTTCCCAATGGTTTTATTGCTGAAAAAGAATTTATTTCAGTTACTGTGATTCTTACATGTGGTTCTGAAAGAAAAAAAAAAAAGATTAATTTACCACTGCCACCAAAATTAGTGCTTCTGAAATTCCTGGAGTGTAGAGTATGCAATAACATGAGCCATTTCCATGACAAAATTATAAACAGAAGAAAAGAAACCTATCATTAACCCATTTAATATTATTGCAGATAAATAACATTTCAACCATATTTTTACTTTAAGACACAAAATAACATGCAGACCTGCTATATACCCATGGATTTGGGGTTGCAATCACTGAACAGACAAACAACAAAATGTGTTCTATAGAACAAGAGTCTTGGAGCATAGATGGTCTTACATAGTATTTTGGTTTCCTAATTAACAAATTTGGGAAGTACAGCATATCAAGTACTGCTTTGGGAGGCCACAACATGTTAATTAGCATTTTAAAGCGGCTTATCTGAGCTTCTCCATGTGTTAGACTACTCTCTCCCCATTACTCTCACTGGTATTTTTGAACTGAATGAACTAAGGTTTAAGAAATGCTAGACACTGGACTCAAAACACTCCTCTCTCTGCTTCTATAGTTTTACAATTCCAGTGAGACCAGTACAGTTTGTTCCTAGTGATAATGAAGTTCTACCGAGGTTTTGACTTGTTACCATAACCTCGCTATTTGCTATAGTTCTACCATATTTTTTTTTTTTTTTGTTTTTTTTTTTTTTTTTTTTTTTACCTTTCTAGAGCTTTATTGGGAGAAAGGGGGAGGGAGGGAGGGAGGGAGAGAGAGAGAAAGAGAAACTTTTGACCAGAGAAATTTGAGAACTTCTGAACACTCAAAGTTGAGATGTATTTCTGCCGACTACAAGGGATAAAATGTAAATGTCTCATTGTTTCTTTGTCAAGTATCTTTTAATAGTGAAAAATAGAGTGAATACTAATGAGGCTACCATTTAAAACTAAACCGTATCTCTACACCAAAGAAACTTTTCTTTCAATACAATGCAAAGTGGTGGCCACAATAATTTTTTTGTTTTTGCTTCTGTTTTGTTTTTGTTTTTCAAGACAGGGTTTCTCTGTGTAGTTTTGGTGGCTTTCCTGGATCTTACTCTGTAGACCAGGCTGGCCTTGAACTCACAGAGTTCTGCCTGGCTCTGCCTTCTGAGTGCTCGGATTAATGGCATGAGCCACCACCGCCTAACCCACAATAATTTTATACATCACTGCTACTTCAGATCACCAAGTGGAAGGACAATTATGGACATAAATGTTAGAAACTCATAATATTATTTCTAACACAACAATTCATTACTTTATGATAGAAATAGTTTGCCCATAAAAAAATGTAAGTCCCAGAATATCCTAGAAGCCCTCCAATATTGAAGTCAAGGTCTTCTAATAAAAGAAGACTCAGTTGCATTTCAAGTTCACTAAAACTGAATTTTCAAAATATTTTCATACCAGGTGTTACTAAGAACTTATTAAAATCTGTAACTACTGAGGAGTGTGGCATAAGATAGAATTTTAGAAGAAAAAATATATAACTTCTATTTCCTGAACAATGAGATCTAATCTCTGAGTTTTGTTTTTCAATTATATGAAAAGATTAGAAGAGAAACTTTTAGGTATTATTAATAGACAGTCTAGCTATCTGTCCCAGGAGACAGAGAAAAATGGATAACTGAAATTAAAATTGAAGTGGTCAAGCTCAAAGTTTTGTAAAACTAGCACTCAGTAATACGAAGGTCAGAAGTGGGATGGGAATACACACCTCACGCCTGAGGGTGTGTTCTGGAAAGATACCTGCACTGGCACCAGGAGGTCACTGAAACAATCAGTGTTAGTAGTCACAGATAAGACAACAGAAAACTGGTTTCATCAAAATCGATTTGCAAAGGCATGCAAGTCATGTGACTTAAAGAAGATAGCATACCAGGAGATAAAAGCCCTCAAAAGATTTAATTCTTTTAGTAGCAGGCCTATAGCATTTAAAAACTAGCCAGACTCTGGAGAACAGCCACTAAACACCAAATTAGCTTACTTACTATGAAACTCCTCCTCCTCATCACTGGAATAAGAAGAGCCAAAAGAAAAGAGAGTTTTAGATTTAAGGAGGAGTGGAGAAACGCTGACTGAAAAGGAGATCCACCTTGTTGGCTTCGTCTGCTGCTGAGCTGAGAAGTAGGTTAACAGAAAGACATTAGAGCACACAAAAGTTAGGCCAAGACAAAGAAAGAGGTACCTCCAACCTATGTGGAAACAAGATAATGTTGAATGCCTTAAGGATCCCAGGAAAGGCTATCAAAATTAACAATGTCTGTCTGCTTGCCTGCCTGCCTGTCTGGTTTTTTGAGACAGGGTTTCTCTGTGTAGCCCTGGCTGTCTTGGAACTCGCTCTGTAGACCAAGCTGGCCTTGAACTCAGATCTACCAGATTCTGCCTCCCAAGTGCTGGGATTAAAGTTATGTGCCACCACTGCCTGGCTAATGGTGTATTTTATTTATATATTCATTTATGAACACAAAAAATTGTAATGTAGTTTAACAAATCATCTAAATATACACACTTGTTATATTTGAAAACAAGAAGCAAACTTTTTTTTTTTTTTAAGATTTATTTATTTATTATGTATATAGTGTTCTGCTTGCATGTATGTCTGCAGGCCAGAAGAGGGAGCCAGATCTCATTACAGATGGTTGTGAGCCACCATGTGGTTGCTGGGAATTGAACTTAGGACCTCAGTGCTCTCAACTTCTGAGCTATCTCTCCAGCCCCGAAGCAAACTATTTTTAATGGTTATAATTCATAGCTTGAGTTTTCCTTCTTCTTGGTGTATAGACAACATCCAACAGTGATATTGCTCAGGGTTCAGTATTACTGTTCTTCTCATGCATCCCAATTTTCCTACGTCACTCCTACCTCTCCACAGTGTATGCACATAATATACTAGGGTCTCTGTTCTCTCCATCCTTCAAGGTAGAACTCTCCTTTCAGGATCAGACCCATTCATCTCTTTGCTCACCCATGTGTGGGTGGACACTCCACAGGCAGCTGAAACCCAACAAACACAAAAGGGAATATGTCTTTTCCTGCTGCCTTGCTCCTCCTCTAGTCCTTCACCAGTCAACTGGTATCTAACATCTACTTAATTACTCAGGGTACCAACCTGGGCACCATCCTTGGACCCTTACAGCATACCTCATTTGGGCTTCTTCAACTTCTCTCCTGAGGTCACTATTCTGAAAAAGCTGTACTGTGAACCATGCAGAAGCTTTCTAATGACCTGTAAGATTCTTCTTCCCAACATGAGCTCCTTTGTGGTTGGCCTGAACCACTCCAATTAACATGATTCTACTGCTTTCGAGAAGAAACCCTAATCCTCAGTTTAGATTTCCATATACCAATTTCTAGTTTCTTTTGGTCTAAACTTTCTCCAATTCTCAAGGTCTGATACTTCCAGAATGTTGAGTGTTGATTTTGGTTGCTTCATTTACTATTTTCTATTAGCTTCAACTTGTTCTCTTATCTATAATTAATAAATATAAGCCAAGAAAGAACCATCAGTAAGTTCATCCTTCTTCCACCACTGTCTAGTTTAGTACACAGTGAAGAGTTGGTATTCAAATATGGACTGAATAAATAGATACATGAATTTTCCTCTTATCATGCTTCTGGGGATCTTAAGGCCCCAAATCAAATCAGAGCAAATGCCCTGTACCTATATGAAAGCTACATCAACCACATCAGATTATGAGGCTGAGCTCCCACCAATGGGATAAAATGACCTCTTTGCCTCCGTGTGCTTGCTGGTCCAGGCAAGGTCACTGTTCTCTTCTGTAAAAGTAAACTGCCTTGCTGAGTTACGTTTGCTCTGTTTGCCCGTGTGACATCAGGAATATTATTTCCAATTTGGGCTTCTTGTTCAACACAATGGACAATGTTCTTGTTTCTAAAACTGCCTAAATTACAGAGAAAAAGAGACCTTGGCTCTATTTTGGGTCATTGTGAACTCCACAACTCCATGCTCATTATACAGGGAAGTAAGTACACTAACAGACTCTCATTCACATTATCCCTCCTTAACAGCTGAAGCTGAACTGCAGGTAAAGGGCTTCTGTAACAAGAAGTCATTTAGCCATTGTATGTGCTTACATAAAACAGAAGTTAAACTATCTTAAGAAATTTTTTCTGTCAACTGAGTGTGATGATGTGTCCTGTAATCTCAGAACTTGGGAGGTGAAGAGCCTCTTGCATGCTCAACAAGACCTGACTCCTTATTGCTGAATATCAGGCCCAACTGCCCTTAAAATAAAAATGCATGTGTGTGTGTGTATTTTTGTTCAGGTTTGTACACACAGGAAACCAGAAGAGAGTGTCAAGGCCTCCTTGAACCCTCACTTCACGTTTCTTAGCTAGGCCGGAAGGCAGCAAGCTCCAGTAGTCTTTGCTTTCTATAGCATGCTAGGGCCACAGAAAAGCACGAGAGCATGCCTAGCTTGTTATGTACGCACAAGGATCCAAACATAGGTGTTCATGATTACAGAGCAAAAGAATCATCCTTTATGCCATCACTCTACTGTGAAAATTTCTAAGATTAAACCTCCAGTTAGCCAAGATATAAGACAGAACCTTTCATTAATGAAGGACAGCTACATTAGTCTCCAGTTCTTTTGTATTAAATTGGAAGAGGACACTGAAAAAAGTATCATAGACACCAGAAGCTTGTGTTTAGACTTCACAATACCTGGCCTTATAGTGAAGAACAGGTTCTTCACTTTTAGATTTAAGTTTTGCATCATGATCTCACACTAAAATTACTCTTTGAAAATAGATATTCAAAACAGGTTCCTTGAGCTAGACAGACGGATCAGTGGTTAAGAGAAATGGCTACTCTTCCTGAGGACCTGGGTTTAATCCCTAGCATCCACATGATAACTCACAACTATCGTAACCTCTGTTCCAGAGGAGTCAATGACCTCTTCTGGACTCTGTGGGTTTGGCACACATGTGATGCACAGACATAGATACAAGCAAAACACCTACACACATATAATAAACAAATCTTAGTAATAATAAAAAAAGGAGGTTTCTTAAGAAACAAGTTGTGACAAACATTGGTACAATGATAATATGTTTATAAGCATTTTTATTCACAAATGCCTTGTGTTTACAGATTCCAGCTGCCAATATAACCCTCACAGCCAACTGACCTGCACCTGCACACAGTTTTATAGTTATTTTCACACTTAATCCTCTTGTACTTAAGTAAAAATGTCCTTCAGTTTTATATCCTGAGCTTGACATTTCTGAGTGCTCAGACAGTATTGTCTTTTGTCAAGTTTAGCAGAGACAAGATCACTTGAGAAATATTTCCAGATTTAAGGAGCCTACTGTGACATAAATACTCATTTCAACATCTGTTCTTGGATAGGATCCTGGACCCAGGAAAAGGTAAGAAAAATGGAACTGTGTCTATATTAGGTCAATCTGATTAGGATTAACTTCCTAATTCAGATAATTATGTTAATATAAGAAAGAGTATCTTTGCTTTTAAAAAACATTAAATTATTTAGAGGTTAAAAAAAACAACAACCCTGATCTCTGAAGGGGAGTGATAAAGTTATATTATAGTAACATCTGGGGACAGGAGGGAAGGATACACAAATTCTTTACACTAATTTTTGTTTGTTTTGTTTTTGTTTTTCGGGACAGGATTTCTCTGTGTAGTAGCCCTGAATGTTCTGGAACTGACTTTGTAGAATAGGCTGGCCCCACAGAGATCTGTCTGCCTCTGCTTCCCAAGGTACTAGGCTACCACTGTCCAGCTTCTTTACCTTTTTTTTTTTGCCACAGATTTTTCTTGCCACGTATCTTTCCAGTGAGAGTCATTTGTATCCATTTTCCAAGTATGAAATTATTTCAAAGCCCTTTTAAAAAATGGTGTTATACCCCACAATATAATGAATGCAATGCATGTATTAAAGAGATTTTTTTCTTAGCAAGAGGAAGAGCTGAAAGCTGATCTCTATATTAGCATTTCTGTTGAGTATGAAGTCAAAAGAAGAAGCAGACAAAATTTGGAAGTTAATAAGATCCCAAAGTAAGAAAAATGATAGGAAAAGTAGTTAAGATATATTTATTAAAAGAAAAGTAGTATACTCACTGTCCAATCCAGGATGACTAATTGTCATTAATGAGATGGATTTTGTCAATGGAGAAGAAATGGCTGATGTACAGTAATTAAATCCCTGTTGTTTGGACCTGTGAGATGTCTACGAAATAAAAAAAAAAAAAAAAAAAATGAAGAATGGGTTCTAAGTACATGTTCATCTATTTAGACATGTATAGAGTTTACACTGACCCAACCTGGTGAGGGGAGACTTGGAATCCAGTCTGCTTCTGCCACTGAACAGTTACTCAGCTTTTCTAAGCCTGCCTTTTTTCACCCGAAACTGAAAAGTATTCATCATTCATAGTGGTTTGACATCCCTCAGAGCATCTAAAAATGTTTCAAATTGAGTAAGTGAGCAGTAGGTAGCTGCTGGGCACACAATCCAGTAACTTCACCGGAAGTAATAGACTATACAGAGTACTGCTCCTCTGAAAAAAATCAAGACATCTTCACAGACACACAAGCAGGATATGTTGTCACTCTGATTATGAGGCGGTGGAAACTGGGATGTGGGTAGAAAGCATTTCAAGAGCATTAGCAAAGCAGCAATGCAATGCATTTGGGAAGGAGCTGAACCTCTTTCACTTCTTCTTTGATTCCACATGAACACAGGGTGACTATATTTTAGTACTTAACTTCCTCGGCAGAAAGGCAATTTAAAGCCATAGCGTTTTAAGTGCTGTGTGGCCCAAGCAAAAACAGAGGCTCCTTTAAGACCCCTGAAGGAATATTACTTCTGGTGATAAGGGCCTCTTTTTCTAACCCTCTTTCTTACAAGATGAAATCTGCCTCTTCCTGATTCAAATGCCTGGAAAGAGAGACACTGAACTCCTAGCATGCACTCACTCAGTCGGGCCAAAGACTTCTGATTATTTAGAGCTTGTTCCATGTGTAACCATGGAAGCTGAGGCAAACAGTTGCTATGTTGCAAATACAACTGTGAGGCCTGAAAAATGACCTCAGCGAACAGCGTAGAATTTCAAGAGGAAGTTGGCTGCAGGCAACTTGTCTAGATCAGAGAGATACATGCAGCACAACACCCACACTGAGGTTGTGCACAAGAGGAACTGAAGGTCAGATGAGAGTTCTAGGAAGACCATGCCTAGCACAGTACAACACAGCACAGCACAGCACAAAAATGCTGATGTTTATCTAGAAAGATTCAATCAGAAAGATAGCAGTGGTAATAAGTATCATTTACTAAAAGATAGGGTCACCTGTCAAATTTCTGGAAATAATTTGTCTCAGAAAAGGTCACACAGTTTTAAAAAAATTAAAATATTCTCATTAAAATCTGTCTATTTCGGGGTTGGGGATTTAGTTCAGTGGTAGAGCGCTTGCCTAGCAAGCACAAGGCCCTGGGTTCGATCCTCAGCTCTGGCAAAAAAAAAAAAAAAAAATCTGTCTACTTCTAAGTCATAGAAAGAAGTATAGGGGCTTCAGGCTCTCACAGTTAAGGAAGGGATCAATAGGCATTTCCTGAACAGCACAGTCGAGACAAAGAACATGTTTTCTCTAGGAAATAAACTTGGGGCATGCATGCACTTTCAAATTGGCAAATGTAATAATGACATACAATACACTTTAAAACTCAATTTACAATGACCTGGTAAGAGAACAATATAGACAGACAAAGGAAGTTGCATGTCCTGAATACTTTCCCAATCCTAAAGCATTATTTGTTGTGATGGAATATTTTAATCTGTGTATATTAGTGTATTCTTGAAGATTTTTTAATATTTATTTTTTGTATAGAGTGTTTTTTTTTTGTTTTTTGTTTTTTGTTTTTTTCTGAATAGATGTTTGTACACCATACTCATGTCTGGTGCCTCTGGAGCTTAGAAGGCACTAGACCCTTGGAAATGAAGTTACGGATTGCTGTAAGCCACTATATGTGAGAGCCAGGAACCAAATGCCAGTTCCCTAAGTGTTCTTAACCACTGAACCATCTCTCCAGCCTGATTAATGTATTCTTACATATTCAGGTTTAGTGATAAAAGCATGTTATTGCTAGACTTGAAGATATCATTTAATAGGTAAGTAATCACAGCTCTAGCTTTATACTAATACTAATAAAAAGCATAAATAATGAGATCATATTTGGAGGTAATGCTCCACTATCTCCCCCATTAGCAATATATACCTATTTTAGCCTTACCTGCTGATCAAACATCCTATGATGGTGTCTCTGGTCTGGCTCCAGATGCTCTTCTGAAAGTGACATCAGAGAATCCCTCTGTTCCTCACCACTGAAAGGGTTTCTGAGCTCGCTGGAGTTTGCAGAGCTCATTTCTAGAGACGAGGATGGCTTATTTCCACCACCAGCTTCTCCTGTCAAGCCTTCCAGACTGAAACTGAACACAGAGCACATGAGTTCATTCATTGTTTGTAGGTCTCAGAACAGGAGGAAACAAAATCCCTCTAATCCTACTCAAAATGTCTAAAGGACACAAAGCAAATGAGCATCACTCACCTTCCCCCACAGTGGTCTTGGATGCTAAGAAAGAACACCAGACACGTTTACTTCCCTACCTTATTCAACTTATCTGAATGGTGAACCAGATATCATCATTTTCTCAGCTGTTTTTCACATATCATATAGATAGACAAATTTATCTCACATTGTATATATGTATGGGCTTTCATTGATGTGATCAAATTAATCTTTCCAGACTCTAACTCATCTAATGTCAAATGTCACAAAGCACAATCATAAGGAGCTTTGAGAAGGAAAAGTGAGTGACATGGCTGTGTGCTTATGACATGGACCATTATGAAACTTTACACTCAATTATATTTTGGTTGACAACTTTCTGGGTACACTTCTACCCAGAAAGCCCTGGTTTCACTAATGAGCAATATCACCTGCGCACACGTGGCCAGATAGTTCCTGATGATGGCTTAGTGAGAATCATCAGCTGCGGATAGGCACATAAAACACAGGAGCATAAATGCTGAAAAGAGCAAACAGGGTGTGGAATTTTAAAAGGGAGATAGGTCTGAGGTACAGATTTTGTGGTTACTTTCTGAAAGTAAGAGACTAAAGAGGAAGGCCTGCTGACTATCCTCTTTGGAGCCACTAACTAGAATGCACACATCTGCTGTAACTACAGAGGGAACTTCTTTGAAAGAAGAATACAGTTGCAGCTAACACTGTGTTCTCAGTTAATCAGCTGGAACTGCATCTGGATGTATACTGAAGCTATATAGTTATTTCTGTTCTGGGAAAACTGTATAGCTCATTGCTACAATTAAGTTAATATATTCCAGCCCCAAAGGGCTTTTCTTCATAAATTACTTATGAACTGAAGCCATATGTCTCTATTTTCTCTAGTGGGTAAACTATTAACAAATTTGTTGTTCTTATTTCAATATGACAATAGAAGTCATAATGAACTGCAACCAAGTGTCTCTGTAGAACCCATTTTTAACACCAGGCATAAGAAGAAAGTTTAGACAAGTAAAGAAATTTAGTTTTCCATTGTGAATTATCTGAAAAGCCTGAGAAAACCTCATCTCTGCTTACTACAAAACTTAATCCTGAAAATATTTTAATAATTAAATCTGGCTGCTTAACTCAAAGACAAATATGAAATGATGAGGCATCTAAATTCAGAACTTGAATGTAGGACTTGAAAGTATAATAAAAACCAGGGCCTATTAGCTGTCTTTTCTTAAGAATCTGGGAACTTGGAAAGACCAAAACAAAGGGAAGGGCTTCCAGCGTAGACACAGGGTTCATGCAGAAAACACAGCCATCTATTGCTACTTGAGACAAACGATGCAGCATTGGGTACTGTTCCTAGGCCATACTCCTGCAATTGGGTTAGTAGCGTTCATAGCAAAGGCAGCGGTATACTATGCTCACAGATATCACAGGCTGCCCATATGCATTCCAGCCACAGAGAAGCCAGCTTTAGCCCAAGGCCAGAAATCTTACTTTACGGTTCCTGGTTTGGTGGCTGGACATGTAATACTATACCTTCTGAAATTAAAGTCAGCATTCAGAGCAGCCGAGTACTGCACACCAGAGGGACACCAGCTCATACTGGAGATGACATCAAAGGCAGAAACAAGAAATGGAGGGAGAAAAGAGGAAACAGGTTTGGGTTATTCAGTTTAAAAAGAAAGAATATAGAGATAGGCTTATGTAATCATTTATAAAAAAAATAGAAATGCAAGACTTAGAATTTAGGAAAGGATTTAGAAAAAGAACCACAAGAATTTAATATTGTTCAGTTGATGTCCATTCAGACACTGTTTTAGGAAAGGTCATGTGTGCTCTTTATGGGATGACTACTCCCTTGGCAAAAACTGCAGCCCACTCATGGCTTCCTTTGCAGACATTCCCAGAGAGGTGTTCCAAAACCCACTGTTGTGGCCAAGTGTCTCTCTGTATTCATCGTTGCTCCCACATCCCTCAACTCAGGACAGTCACTCCTGGGCCTGACTGGAAAGAAAACACTACAAACAGCTCAGAGGTCTTACTGAGAAAGCAGTGCTTTTTTTCCATATGTTCCCGTTAAGGATCCAGATAAGCCAGGTAACATCTTAAACAATAGTCAACTCACACTTCTTCTTTAGAAGCTATTCATTAGGCCTTTCTGCTTAAAATGAGGCAACTACAATAAAGGCCATACTTCCCTTACAGTTTTAAACTGATACGCAGGCTTATTTTTCTTAGAGTTTTATGGTATTAATATGGAAATGCCTTTATTTTTAATTTTGTATTCATTTTCCCCAAGATTTAAAAAAACATCCATTTGAGCAGTTGCTTCCTTGTTTATCCTAAGCAATATAGCAGGGGAGGAAAAGCTAGGGTGGAAAGGTTAAAACAAATTATATAATAGGCACTTTGTGACTAGAACTACATCAAAAGGTCAGGATCTTTGTTTGCTTGTTTAGTTACTTGAGACACATCCCCAAAGTGTGGGCCTAGGTGAGAATTTTTGACTAACAAGTACCATCACCTAAAAAATACTGATTTGGGAAGCCTCAAAATTCTAAGTGCTATGTTTTTGTCTTAAATAACAGTTCCTGGACAGCAGTTAAAGCACTGCTGTGGACAGCAAAACCATTCAGTGGTCTCAATCTCCAAGATCTCCAACACCTCTGCTTGATGGACAAGCCTTGAGACGAGGAAAATGGTGGGAAGGATGCTATGATAGTTTCCTCTACAGCTGTTCTAAATGGTATAAAAAATTTCAAATCTGATTAAATAACAGTGTACGGCTCACAAAAGGGAAAAGAAAAATACATAGTTTGAGGCATCTCTCATCTGGGAAGAAGGATTAGACGGACTCCAACTTACTTGTATAAACAGAAGTAAAACATAATTTATAAATATTTATAAGGCTCAGAAGTCCATTCTTTGAAGTTATTAATTTAATTTTTAAACTTCTAATTGAATTACCTAAGTATCTGATTTCATTTCTTTTCTTTCTTTCTTTCTTTTTTTTTTTTTTTGAGATAAGGTTTCTCTGTAAAGTCCTGGCTGTCCTGGAACTTGCTCTGTAGACCAGGCTGTCCTTGAACTCAGAGATCTGTCTGCTTCTGCCTCCTGAGTGCTGGGATTAAAGGCCCGTGCCACCAGCTCAATTGTGATTTCTTATTAAAAAATAGAAAATCATTAACTCAATATACATTGCCAAATCATTCTTAAAAATAAGAACAATCTTTTTGTAGAGTTTTCAATATCTCCTTTGCTCTGAGACTATGATAATGCTGTGGAATACATTTAAGGTACAAGACAGGACAAGCAAAGACCCATCCAAGCACTACTGGATCTGGCAAGCTGCAATTGGTCTAAGCCTTCCCCGACTCCTCTGCATTAAAGTGCATTTCTGAGAGCCTCCCAAATCATAAGGTTCTCTGGCTTTGAAGTTTAGGAGGTATGGTTTTTTATTTTGTTCTGTTTTTGAGAACAACTTTCTTCTTTAATACTTGTTGGAATATGTCAATTTTATAAATTTTTAAAATTATGAATCATGTTCTTTCTACAAAAATAGTTTTCATTTAGGTGAAACTGTAAAGTCAAGTTATAAATCTGGTGTACAGCTTGGGCTGCAGGCAGCAACCTATCGTCCCTTACCATGTAATCTAGTGCACGCTTCAGGTTGTTCATAATGAAGAGCTTTCCCAGAGACAGCAACAAATACATTGCTAGAAGTTTTACATACTGTTTACTGAAAAAGGTATTTTTTCATAACCTGTTTGCCTGAAGAGCCTAACTGATATCATGACCATTTAGATTCATGAAAATGTTAGAATTTAAGATCAAAACTTCCTTAAAATATGGAAGTAAAGGAAGATACATTTGAAAAATCATAGGAAAAAAGTAGGAAGATTATTAATTTTGCTTTTCTCACAAATATTCTGCAAATAGATAAAAGTATCTTTGCAAATGTCTCTTTATATGAGAAATACAATAAAAGAATCGACTTTCATGATTTCTTAATGATTTTTTAAACAATAGAGGAAAAGTCAGTAATAGCTCTACACAATAAGCCTTTAAAACATGAAGTAACTGAGTATGTATAATTAGAAATTAGTTCTTAGCTTATAAATATTAGCTTCACTTTTTACTTGATAAATAATAATTAAGTAATTCAAAAAAGGTATAAGCTTATGCCAGATTGCTTTCTGAAAATACTCTGTCAATAATGGAATGGAAACTACCAGGTTGCCAACTAATAAAAATCTTTCTTCATATTATTCAAGAATGTACTGGAAACATTTTAGAACCTATGTGTGAGTGACTACAAATATATTTCTGGCTATTCTCTTTCTTTTCTGGATACAGAAGGAAGAATCTCCCAAGGTCCACTAGTTAGATACAACATGAAAGCAAAACAAAGAACAAACAAACAAAACGAGACAAAGCCATGTGAGCCAGTAAGTGGGTGTGCGTATTATAAATTTAGAACTAGAAAAAGACTAGACTAAAGAAACTATTTTCTATCAGGTGGACAGAGCAACTAAGAAGCACCTATATTTTATTTGCCCAAATCAGAAATAAATGTTTTAAAACATTGGCCAACGTAACCAGAACGAGATGCTTGTTAGTACACACTCAGAGATGACATGGTTAGTTCAATTTAATGAACTCTGTACCTTCTCCTATGAATGGGAGGTCTCCTGACAACATCCCCAAGAACTTGCATTGAACTGAAAATGAATGATGGAAGAGGTCAATAATGGAGGTGAACCACAATGATACATAAACACACAAAACACAGAGATCACACCTTGAAGAAACATATTCCCCAAAGACCAACAGTACAGGAGGGAAGAGACCAAGAGAATGAAATGACAAAAATATCAGAACCCCAAACACCTGACAAAAAGGTAGCTTCTGTTCCCTCTCTACTCCAAGGAGTTAATTGGATGACAAATTATGAAGATTAGTGTATGTTATAAAAGTAAATTGGGTAGGGGGCTGGAGAGATGGCTCAGTGGTTAAGAGCACTGGCTGCTCTTCCAAAGGTTCTGAGTTCAATTCCCAGCAACCACATGGTGGTTCACAACCATCTATAATGAGATCTGGTGCCCTCTTCTGGCCTGCAGGCATACATGCAGATGGAACACTGTATACATAATAAATAAATAAATAAATCTTAAAAAAAAAAAGTAAATGGGTCAGAGAAAAGCGCCATTGAAAACATTAAAAGGTTTTCCCTTCAAACTTTAAAATTCAGGTAACAAAATATACAAGTAATAATATATGAATCAGCCAAACTATTAGGATGATAAAACCTAACCACTATTCCATTACATCTCAAAGTATTAAGATAGTACTAAGACAATCCTTTACACTAAGTTTAAACGGGCATGATATACAGGCTAAAAATACAAATAGGTAACAAGTCTAAGATCTCTATGTAATTTTGGACAAGTCATTAAATCTGGCTTCAATTTCTTCACCTGACCTACCTGACACAAATACACATAGCTCTGAAATCAGTCATTACAAATAGATCTATAGTGAGTTATATAGAAACATGGGTATTTATAAGGTAAATCCCATTCCCTGACTAGTTCTTTATCATTTAAGACAAGGACATCCTATCAAGAAGTTACTCAGGCTTCAGGGAGTAAATTCCTGCCTGCAAGATCATTCTTGATGCCTGTTTCAATGTTTTAAACGAATACAGCATGTATACTGGGAAGAAAAGCATTTGGAAATTAGTTTTTATATAACCTGAGATTTCAAAAGGATATAAACACAATACAGCAAGTTAAGGCACTGCTTCTTATTTTAGACTACTACCCTAATACAATGGAAGAATACAGGATTGTTCAAAGACTTGGCTGTGATTAGAAACCTAGATTCTACTGTAGATGATGTAAAGTGTCTGTAACAGTCCTCTAATCCACAACTATGAAAAAGTAACACCTGAACCATGGTGAAGATTAAAAACCAATGTAAGACAACTTGTTATGAAGAGTTTGAAAAAAAACTGGCAAACCAGTATAGACTTTGGTTCTGACCTCAGGGAGGGCAGGGATTAATACCTTGTTTACCTCTGTTTCTTCAGAACCCAGGATACTGCCAGACATAAAAAGAATGCCCAATGTGTTTTGGCTGATTAAAAGAATAAATGCAGGTCTGGAAAAATGGCTCAGTAGTTAACAGTACTACGCATTCTTCCAGAGGACCTGGTTTTGATTCCCAGCACCTATACTGTGGCTTACAACTGTCTGTAACTCCACTTCTACAGGATACGATGCCCTCTTCTGGCCTCCGTGGGCACCATGAACACACATTAAAACAAATTAAAAGAATAAATGAAGATCTGAGTATATGGTGGTGCATGCCTGTTATCTTAACACTTGTGTGGTAGAAGCAGATCAGGAGGACAAGCCTGGCTTTCATAGTGACGCTCAGGCTGGCCTTGGCTACATGAGACTGTCTCAAAACAAAACAAAACAAATCTGACAACTGTGATTAAGATTACATGTACTTACAGCCACAATACAATTAGGGGAAAAAACCCCAAATAACTGTGTTATTTCTAACAGCTGTTTGAAAGCAACTGTCAGTAGCTGAGTGTGGTGGCTCATGTCTGCATTCTCAGAAATTCAAAGACTAAGCTGGGGAGAACAAACGGTCTGGAGTTAACGGTTAGCCTGCACTAAACAATGAGTTCCACATCAGCTAGAGCTATAGAGCAAGACCCTATGTCAAAAATCAGTCAAAGGCAAACAGTACCCCCTTTTCCAGGCTGAGAGCATCTTTTTAGGTGAGTAGAGTGGCCCTGGGGCAAGCACACCTGTGACCTGTTAGATGCTGCAGCATTTGGTCTGAAGATTAAAGTCAGTGGTCAGAAGCCAAGCCAACTTCGTACAGGCTGCTGCCAAACTGAAGGACAAAAGCTGGGTAATACTTTGTAAATATTCCCAAACTGTATGACATACAGGAAAATACCAACCATTTCAATGTACATCATGAGTCCTGTGTCCTCTTGAGAATTACACATTGATAATTTAGACATTATCAAATGTCTGTATTAGAAACATATGGCTGTAATCCTCAGGAAACAGCAGACCACTTAGATGTGTTGAGACTGTAAGATTTCATATTACTTAATAAACAGAATTCTCTCTTCCACATTCATGAACTTCACTGGTTGATTGATTAACCTGGTAAGAATATGCCTTATCATTTACTAAATATTCACTCTATAACAGTAAGGTTTATGTTATCACAGTTATATTGAAAAGAAAGCTTACACTGCTCAAGTGGCTGCCCAGGGAACAGTCAGAATACACATCTGCCTGGGCTCAAAGCCTGGGTTATCTTTTTTCTACCAGTGTCTCCTTATTACATTTTTTTAAAACCAGTAACAATGCTACATCAGATACTTCTCAAGAGAGAACACACACTGAGTTATGAAATGATAGGCTCATCTTACCTCCGCTGGTTCATTTCTGCATCACTGGCTGCATTCTTCCCAGGACCCCAGCTATGTCTCCGGAAAGGGGAAAGAGAACGCATGGAGTTCCTCAGAAAGGAGCAATTTGCAGGCACTTCAGTGATGCTGTCCATTTCCTCCTCTTCCATTTCACCAGGGCCAACAGGCTCACTCTCACTCTCTCGACGCTCAGGTCCCACTCCATGGCTGAGAAAGCCATCAGAGCGTTGATGATTTCTGGACCTACTCAACTTTGACGTCTGAGGAAGGGACACATCACTGCCATGAGAAGAATGTCGGTCCAGGGAAGCTGTGTCATCTGTGGAGGAACTGGATCCGGTGGTGTCACAAAGCAACTGCTCTTCCTCGGGCTGTAATCGAGAGAGCACATAGGGTTAAAACCAACAGAACCAAGAAGATATCCTGTTCTGATAGACCACGCCAAAGCCTCAGAGTTGTCTGGACATAGGCAAGATTAATAAGACTTCAAGCTGTTCTTTTTTTTTTTCTTAAATCCATGACTGCAGTTAGATTATAAGTCCTCTGGCTTTCAATAGGGGAATGTTTTAGATATAACTGTCATTTTATTAAAGGGACTAGACTATATAGAAGATACATTAACTTTTCTTTTTAACAGAGAAAAAACAATTCTTAGTTTAGTTCTTTTAACCCACCATCAACTGAAGTGAAGAAAACTATTAGTCTCTAGGATTTCTGCTATATGAAACTGAAACAAGTCACCCAGTACAGCTATAATAAGGCAGAGAATTTACTCTTCCAAAGCCAAGTACAACTGTTGTTTACTTTTGAAAACTTCTTAATAGTTTTAATTCCACCAAAAGCCTGTCACAAGAACATAACAGAAGAATGCTACTGCTTCTTACTTTACTGCGAATTGGTTGAGTGTTCTGAAGCCAAGTCACATAAAATCATCCTGATAATAAGGTGTTTAATAAGGTGACAATGCTCCTTTCCTGGCTAAACTCTAGTATCTAGGAGGAATTATACAAATCTTGTCTTAGTAGCTTGACATTCTCTACTTATTGAGAGGCATCAAGTGCACAAGATGATGAGTGAAGGAAAGATTAACCCCATTTCGTATTATACAAAAGACCAAAAGGCTATTTTGCCTTTTCATTAGACAAGGAACAGGAAATAGGTAAAGGCATGCAGAATGACCCCCGCCCCCTTTCACAGTACACCTTAAGCAAGACATTTGGTGACATTAAAGAAAATCTTTAAACAGGCTCTCACTATAAAGCCCTGGCTGTCACCATAAACTCAGAGAATGTTGTGTCTCCTGAGTACTGAGATTAAAGGTATGTGACACTGAGTCCCCAGACTTTGGTGCAGTGTTTTAATAAGACTACCTGAAGGAGAAGTACCTCCTCTAAGTTGTTCTTTAACTTCCACAAGTATGCCACGGCACACACACCCATACACACACACAGTAATTGAATAATAAAATGTAATAAAAAGGTGAAGACATGTGATTTTTAAGAGAAAACTCTTAAAGAGGTTAAAACTCACAAGAACTAATAAGTCCTTTCAGCACCGGAATGGAAAATAGCCCTGAACTTGGAGTCTTTTTAAAGCCTATACAACATTTTAACCCAAAGCACACTACCACCCGTGAAAGGCGCCTTTATATACCGTGGGCTTCAGCTTACCTTCACTCTGAAAAGTTCAATTCCCTAGTATGCTTTTTAAATGAAGTGTGAGATGAATGGAAAGAAAAGACATTGGGAGGTGAGAAAACTTGAGTCCCAGATCACTGAGCAGTGAGCAGCAAATCAAGGCACAAATCCAAGTTATTATCCTACTGTGTTATCTCAGTTGCCTTTTAAAAACCTATGAGAACAAGATCTTGACGTCAGAATCCAGGAGTCCCTTCACTGGTTCAAGAGGCAAAATACAACTACCCCATCGGGTAAATTCTAATGGGCAAGAGGTTATTATTTTACAATAAAATTATTGATGGAACATAATGCTGTACAGCCCATAAGGTAAAGCAAAAAGATCAGGAATTTCAGGATAGCCTGGGTTAAAACACTAAGAAGGGACATTGCAGGAAATAAAAGTTCTGAGTTAAAGCTTATTCTTTACAAGACAGCTGTTCCCAGTATGGAACGACTCCCAGTCAGAATAACAGGTACTTTTCCACTTGGTACCTTGTCTGAAAAGGACATTTATTAAAGAAATAAAATAGTCCTGTCCACAGCAGTTTTGTGTGTGTGTGTGTGTGAGTGTGTGCTCTTAAAAAAAATGTATCTATCTTTTGATACAATATTAAAACAAAATGAGAAAAAAAAATGTGACTTGTTCATACACATATCCTCATCTCTCTTTCTAAAACTATTTTCATTTTATGTATACGAGTATCTTGCCTAAATGTATGTCTGTGTACCATATGTATGCCTGGTGCCCTTGGGAGACAGAACAGGGCATCAGATCCCCTGGGACTAGAGCTAAAGATGGTTGTGAGCTGCCATATGGGTGTTAGGAATCAAACCTAGGTCCTCTGGAAGATCAGTCAATGGTCCTAAGGGCTGAGCCATCTCTCTAGCTCCCACACATATTTTTAAAAAGGCAAACATCTGACAAGACTATATTCTCAACACACTCTGTGATGTTTACTTATTCTACCTCAGCTCTCACTGAGACATGACAAGGAGTATTCACAGTAACTACCTGAAGTCTTCAGTCTTGCATTCGTGGTAAGAGTAAATCCTATTCTTACACTAGAATATCTTTACTGAATTACTCCATTCTAATGAGTCTGTGGTCATTACTTAAAGGAAAAACAGAACACCACCCATAAATTGACACTAAGTTCAATTTTTATATACTAAGGCTAATAATAGTTTAATTTTAGAGTTAATCTAAGGAAAGCTTTAAAATACTTTTCCCCAAGACTTTTATGTCTTCAAAAGCACTTCCCAATTTTACCAAGCCCTTATATTATTCCTGTCCTACAGAAAATTTTGAGTGGGATGGTGAGATGGCTCAGCAAGAAAAGGCACATTTGGCCAGTAGTGATGACCTGAGTTAGAAGGACAGAACTGGCTCCCTACATTTTCCTCTCACCTCTACACAAGCACCATGGCATGGACACGCACAACCACACTCAAAATAAATAGTAACTAAATGTAAAAATAAAATAAAATAAAAGGAATAAGGAAATTTGTGAGTGCCCTAACCAGAAGTCAGATTCATATATAGTTATGCATTTTCTTTTCTTTCTTTCTTTCTTTCTTTCTTTCTTTCTTTCTTTCTTTCTTTCTTTCTTTCTTTTTTTCTTTTTTCTTTTTTTTTTTGGAGACAGGGTTTCTCTGTAGCGTTGGAGGCTGTCCTGGAACTCGCTTTGTAGACCAGGCTGGCCTCGAACTCACAGAGATCCACCTGCCTCTGTCTCCCGAGTGCTGGGATTACAGGCGTACACCACCACCGCCTGGCAGTTATGTATTTTCTAAGGTAGTCATATTTACCCTAACAGATGCATGACATTTAGCCATGCTGTTCTATCTAACAAGAATGCTGCCTCCTCTTTCTCTTAAGACAGGATCTCCCTGTGTGGCCCAAGGCTTGTTTTGAATTCCAAATCCTCTGACCTAAGCCTCCTGGATGCTGGCATTGAGGACATGTTCTCTCAGTATTCCAGACATACATTCATGGTCTTTGGATCTACATTGTTACTTGAAGGCTTATGGAAAGGCACTGTCTAAATCATATATGATACAGAATACAAGAAATACAAAGTTTTTAGAACTCTGAATTCTTTTCAAAATAAAATTCTAGTTCCTAGACCTAAGATATAAATCTTAGAGATACATAAAATAAGATGTAAAAACTATCCCTTTCACTACTTTATACCTCATCCCCACTGTATTTCTATTTGTACATTAGAAGGGAGAAAGTTACCATTTTTAACCTCTAACAAGATGTTCCAAGCCTAAAATCTGAAGTCTTCTTTAAAAGCTCTTTAGTATGTCAGTTTTTCTTTAAAGAGATCATGGGTCCTAAAATCCTTGCCTAAGGCAGCAGTTCTCAACCTGTGTGTCGCAACCCCTTTGGGTTCACAGGGGCCACATATCAGATATTTACGTCATAATTCCTAACAGTAGCAAAATTATAGTAATGAAGTAGCAACAAAATCATTTTAAGGTGGAGGGTCACAACATGAGGCACTGTATTAAAGAGTCACAGCAAAGGTTGAGAGCCACTGGCCTAGAGGAATGGGGTACCATGCATCAATTCGTGATACTTGACTTACAAAACTATTTTGGGTCTTAACATAGTTCAAGCCCTTCCCTCCCCTCTGCATCAAATGTTAAGAATAAAGAGAGAAAAGAACAGAAGGGACTGCGGAAGTACATTAAAGAGGCGGGAGTAGGGGGCATAGAGCATGTTAGAAAGAGGATGTTGGAGGAACTGAGACTACGTCTATACCTAGGCTGACAAATAAATCACTTCTTCCAGGAGTTTTTGCTCATGTTTTTCTCCTGAATGCAGGATTGGAAAACACACACACACACACACACACACACACACACACACACACACACACACACACCCTCTACCACCATCTTTTTCCTTAGACTTTGTATAATACTGAAAATCTGCAAAAACAATCAGGGTAGCTAAAGTCCCTACCAGTACTCTAATGAGTGTGTGGGTCACAAAACGGTCCAAAGACCCTGTTTTGCTTAAATTAATGGAAATTTAAATCCTAAATAAATGGACACTATCATATAAAATCTTTGAAACTATTACTACTATTAAACAATTATGATATAAATTTGAACCATAATAGGTACTTATCTCATGTGAGGTTTTATTTTTCATTTTAAAATTTTTATAAGTTCTTTGATAGTTTTGTACAGCATGTTTTTCATATGAGGCTTTAAGTGATATAGATACATTATCCTTTTTAATCCTTCCTATTATTTGATTTAGCAAATATCCTTATTTCCATTCTAGAGGTAAGAAAACAGGTTAACTCAAGACTCTAATTTTGCTAGTCAGCTCAAAGGGCCAGGGGCATCCACTCCACTTTTTAAGCTTTTTATACAGTTCTAAAAATATCTAGAATTGAATCCTTCTGAATAAACCAGAAAGCTGTTGTTAAAGTGACAAACAGAATACTGAGATACATCTTAATCCTGAAAATAAAAACCAAAAAGTATAAATCTTTACAGCAAAACATTGACACAGGCACAGAAAGCAAATGAGCAAACACACAACGCAGTCAGCTGAACAAGGGTCTGTTCAATTATCCCTCTTCAGATTAGCCATTTGAGCTAACCAAGACACTTTCACATAAGTGAATAGGCAAGTGATATAAGAGGAAATATTTGCAAATCATGAATCTAACAAAGGAGCAGTATCCAGGATATATATCATCCATTCCTCTCTAACAACAAATAATGCAATTATTTGAATGGGCAAAGATATGAACAGACACTCTCTACAGGAAGACACATGAGTTGCCAATGGACATGTGAAAATCTGTTTAACATCACCAGTTGTCAGGAAATACAAATCAAAACCATAATGAGATAACACTGCATGGATACCAGAAACATTAAAATTAAAACAACTGTATTTGTTACTAAGGGTGTAGAGTAACTGGGATTCTCAACACAAGTGAGAACACTAGAGATGGCCAGTTTCTTACATGACTAATAATTCTACTCCCAGGGTTGTACAGGAGAATACTAATTCCTCAGATCCCATTTATATGACTTTCTGAATCACAGAAAAAACATCTTTTGTGTTTCTTCTGGAGGGTTGAATGGTCACTGAAAAGGGTGTCATGTGAGGAGACTTCCCATAGTTATGCTTACAGCCTATACACTATGCAGCTTCCGGTTACAAAGGTGGAGGATGTATTCACCAAAAGTAACTGAATTCTCAGGATTTATATATAAATTATATATCTAAAACACACACACCCCCAATCTCTCAACTATAGAAAAACACTGCTTCTAAGAATTTATACCTGATGTGTATGGACACACTTGTAATTTGTTTTGAACTGTATCATCAAATTTAGGCAGACTAGTGGTAAAGAGAAACACAGCTACATACTAAGTAAACAATAAAAAAATGACGGAAGCTGGAAAGTAAGTATATGGGTGCTCTCTGCAATATTACACAGTTCTACTCTTTTTCTGTGTTTTTATAATACAGTATTTTTGGGGGGGATGCCTTTCTCTTAGAAAGTTATAAATTCTAAGTATGTATCACACATTTTATAGATTGATACTACACCCGAAGTAATCATGTTTGATACTGCCAAACAAATAGCCCTTCATTTATTCAACAAGTATTTATTATTATTTATTTTATACATAAGACACACAACTATACTACTATCTAGAGAACCACAGCTCACATTTTGAACACTCATCACATGCACCAAATCACATAATCTTTTTATGTAGAGCATTCTATCTAAGAATCTTAAGTCCTGGATGAGAGTAATGTACACCAACTATATTTTCTCAGCTTGTGCCAAAAAGAATCCCAGGATTTCATCTCATTTTAAAAACAAAGTATAAGTTTTATGCTGCTCATCTAAAATCAGGAACCAGCAAATATTTGTAAGAATAAACATGAAGCTCTCAACGCTCACCACAGAGTCACAGTTCCCAGGAGGTACACGTTGTTAAAGAGACTTCCTGAGGGCCAGAGATAAATAAATGGCTGCAGGAAGTGACCTAATGCACCACTCAGTTCACAGAAAAGCATGTTGCAATGGCTTGTCTAAAGACTCCCTCCAACCCCCAAGACTGAAAGAGTGGAGGGAAGGGCCCGGGGAAGACTCTGTAAGACTATGACATCGTGCAGCATGTACTGAAACTAAAGCAAGAGAGGGGTGACTTTAGGAGAGCAAGTGGTCTATCTACCAACACAGTCTCGACTGAAAAGCACTGGTTTTTAGAGCCACACTGAAGAGACTGAAAGCACAGTAACAGAACAGGAAGAGGCCTCAATTCTGTTACTCAGTCGTTCAGCTATTTCAGGCAGGCCTCTTTAGCAATTGTCACAGGGTTTCTATTGCTGTGACAGAACATCATGACCAAAAGCAACTTGGAGAGGAAAGGGTTTATCTCACGCTATAGTTCCACAACAGAGGGAAGTCAGGGCAGGAACTCACACAGGGCAGGATCCTGGAGGCAGGAGCTGATGCAGAGGCCACAGAGGGGTGCTGCTTGCTAGCTTTGCTCCTCATGGCTTGCTCAGCCTGCTTTCTTATAGAACCCAGGACCACCAGCCCAGGGGTGGCACCACTGACAGTGACCTAGGCCCTCCCTCATCAATCAACAATCAAGAAAATGCAGCATAAGCTTGGCCATAGTCCAACCTGGTAGGATACATTTTCCCAGCTGAGGTTCTCTCTCTTCTCAAATGACTCTAGCCTGGGTCAAGTTGACATAAAACTAGCTAGTACATACCAAACAAAAACTATTCCTTGTATGGTATAAGGGACAAAGCTACCTACCTGGTTGCTGGACATATGAAATTTTATATACATAGATGTATGTATGCATGTATGTATATAAAATTCAGGGCAGTACCAATAATTAGAACATAATTAACTAGCTCTTAATTTTATCAAAGCTAGGAAAATTAGTTATTCTGAGGACTCTTGGTCATTCACAGCTTTGGAAGAAGAAATGGGAGCAAACATCCCCTCCCCCACCCTCACCCGGCACCAGGCCATCTGGACATGCATGCATGCATGAGGGTGAAAGTTCATCCACCCTGCCTGGCTTTGCTCCAGGTACTCCAGTTTACAATGAAGGTGGAAGTTTGTCTGAGGTATATGTTTCAGCTTTAAAAAAAATATTGTCTACTCTCCCTGGAAAAATGTGCAGCATCTAGCAAAGGTTCTTTATATGAATATTTCATGCGTGATTTTAATAGCTTGAGTATTGACTGTAAAGTAGAGAAAATTCTCATTTCTTTTTTTTTTTTTTTTAAAGGTAAGCATATCATGTAATTTAGTGATCAGAAATAATTATCTCTCCGAGGAGAGGGTAACACCAGGGACAAACTGTCCACATGTTCTGTATCTAAGAGGTAGGCAAACAAATATTTCCTGAAGGAAGATTATTAAACTTAAAAAACAAAACTTAAGCTGGAGAGGTGGCTCAGTAGTTAAGAGCATTTGTGCTCTTCCAAAGAACCTGAGTTCAGTTTCCAGAATTTATGTTGGCAGTATATACAATTTCTAACTCCAGTTCCAGTGGATCCAATGCCTGCTTCTAGCCTCCATAAGCCACATCCCCAACACATTGACATATAAAAATAAATCTTAAAAAAACACAAAAACACAAAAAAAAACCTTTTTACTATTAGGATACACATGTACACATAACTGTTTGACAATTTTGTAAGTATTCCATACTCAGTTCTAGTCATTAGGAGCCAATTTTAAAGCTCCAGTTTTTATCCTTAGTTCTACAGGAACACTGAAGCACATATCCCTCCTCCCAAACTGTAACCTAAAAATGCACTTGTTAAGAGCTTAGAAAGAAAAGGAAGGGAGCTAGGTAGGAAGGCAGGCAGGCAAAACAAAAACTGGTTTTCCTCTTCCTATGTGACTTCAAAGGCAAATCCTCCCCTAAACCCCCACAAGACTAGGCCAAATTACTCTATCAAGTTCACAATCCTCCTGCGGTAACCTGGCCAGCAAGTGGCAAGACAGAAATCCCAAAGTCGTACCATAAATCTTTCCAAGAGCCTTCAGAAGACAATCAAAGGAACAGGGGAGAAAGGGTTCGGAAGGACAAGTGGAATATGAGGACTGATGGACAAAAATGAAAAGAGCAGAATTTTAGACTTTTATGACATTGTTCCTATACTGTTAAGAGTTAAAACATGAACATCACACTGTCTCGAATGGTTTAATCACACATGAATAAACTGCTCTGGGAACTTCTTCAGAGTTACAAAACCAGCAGGAGGATTCTTCTTCACAGCTGCTCCAATGTTTCTGCCCCTTCAGTCATTACTGTTAGGAAAACCGCTTGTGGCATGTAACTGAGCACTGCATCCCCTGCCCTCTCTGCTGTGGGGAAGGCCTCTTAGAGGACAGAACAGAATTTGCTGCACACAGAAACAACCCCAAGCTTCTAACCTCTATCTTCCTAGCTCCACACTAAAGAAAAAACCTTAACTTCTCTACAATAGATCTAGAAAGTTCCAATTAAGCAGTCTGGAGGAAAGGTGATGTCACCAGACTTAGCAGTGAGTTTCAGGCATCCACACATTAATCAGAATGACTCTATGGTTAGTTTATATATATGACATCATACAGTCTGAGTCGCAGTCCCTTCCTAACCACTGAAGGGTGTTCACTGTCATCTGACTTGGTTCATTCTAAAGGAACTCCCATGCCTTTTGACTTCAGTGCAAGCTTCAAGCCACTCATTTAACCAGCCATGATTTTTTCAGAAGGTAAATCTAATAAATCTGGCCAATGCCTGTTTCTAAGCCCTGGCAATATGGACTTTCCTTCTTTAAATAGAATACTTATGCTCCTTTGTGAGTGCTCCAGCTTGGCAGCTTAGAAAGAGAAGGAAGGGAGGGAGGGAAGAAGGAAAGCAGGCAAAACAAAGTGTCCCCACAGCCACTCCACAATACATGGCCTCACTGGATCACAATTCATTAGTTAGAGGCACACATTAAAGTCATGGGACGACAATGAGCATAAGGGGAAATCACAATAAAAACGGGTTCAGTAAGGCCAAATGAGGTTGGGAGAACTGCGGGTCAAAATGGACAGAAGCGCCCTCTAATACCTTGGAGAAGACGATGCTGTCCATTTCGTCACTGGGTGAGTGGAAGAGGTCGGACTCACTCCCTGAGGCTCTCTGAAGCACGCCTTCTTTTGAGGCACACTCAGTGCCCAGTCCAACATCTAAGAAGCTTTCACATTCTGAAAAAGAACAATTATTTAACCAATACTTGTTTGTTTGTTTTAAAATTCACTTCCTGCTTCATACCAACACATAGTCATGTTTTTTTTTTTCAATTGTTCATCCACCTTTTACTTTCTCACCCTTTCTTCCATTTTAGATATTTACAAAGTTAGAAAGGTCATAGTCTGGGAGCTTTCAGGTATATTAACTGACAGAGTTACTTTTTCTTTTAGGCATTTGGCTAGGTTCTGGGAAGACATTGAATATGTTCTTGCAGAATGGGCTATTCACAAGCTTGTGGTACATATGAACACAGTAAAAGACAATTTCATTGCAGAATTATATAAAGAATACTATAATAAGGAGGCAGGACCTATGAGTTAATCTTAAATCATTAAGTCACAATTATGAGCTCAGTGAATAATTTCACAATGTTAGTTCAATGGAAATAGTATGGTTTCTTCAAAAGACCGTAATTATGGGTATTTTAGCACCCCCATTCTATACACAATAACTTAGTACGGTTGGTGGGTTTGTGATATTTTTATTCCTGCCTTTTTTGCCACTAGGAATACACCAAAAAACTCCATATTGTGACTGGGGGAAAACGGGGGTGCTGGCTAAGGAAAGCAACGGCTGGAGCTGCTAGATGGAGAGCTACAGTCTGAAGACTATGTCTAAAT
This sequence comes from Onychomys torridus, assembly GCF_903995425.1. NCBI lineage: Eukaryota > Metazoa > Chordata > Mammalia > Rodentia > Cricetidae > Onychomys > Onychomys torridus. The sequence goes on along the minus strand of NC_050443.1, from coordinate 55,984,079 downwards.
GCCAGCCTAGAAAAGGAGCCCACACAATATATGTTCATAAACATCCACAGATTCACCTCTGGCAGGAGTACTTTACCCAAAGAATAAAGCCAAGCTAGCCTAAGGCTACAAGCCAAGTTTGGGATAAGAAGAGGTTCATGTGTGAGATTAAATTGGCTGTTTGGAGGAAAGAAGAATATGGAGGGGGAAAAGAGGAACAATCATAATCCATTACAGCTCCACCATGACCTTCACTGGGGTAGGGATCCCTAAAGGAAAACTTAATGTACACTCCATGTCATGTATGGTGGGATGTTTTCAAAAGAAATAAAATCCTTATTTTCTCCCGACACTCCCTTCCTAATGAATGAAGTGAAATATATTAAAGCATGAAGTGGAAATAAAAGCAAAGAACACTTATTTTAGGAGGTTTAGATGGCTCTGGCTTAAAAGAAAAATCCAGGCAATTTAACCCTGTGGGTCTTCACTTCTATACCAGTGAAATGGGATGACAAGTACATCCCTAAGAGTCACACTGACAGATAACAGCAAATTAGAAATGTAGTAACTAGACATCAGGCATGGATGGCGCACACTGCAGGTGTGTGATATGCCTAAATCACGTTCTGGCTTCATTAGTTCTTAATGTATGAATTAATTCTTACATCTGCTTATTCTTGGAGTTACACTGTAAAGGGGTGTTTTTAACAATTCATGATTATAACCTGACAAAGACTGCAACTCAAATCAAGTTCCTTAAAGAAACAGATTGAGCCATGAAGTCTAGAGGTCCTTCTGTGTTACGAATATTCAAATTCCAAGACTTTACTCAACAATTACAGGGCAGAAGTTTCATTCTTGGGTAGCTGGTTACACCTTTGGAAAAGTCACTGATAGCTAAAGGAACCAAAACACAGGTGTGGGCATACTTTTATTTCCAACACCTTTGAATTTGTAAGCTCTGCATATAACCATACATAATATTCTGAAATAGGCACTCTCAAGAGGTGTGAAAAATACAGAAGAAAACACTTTCCATATTAGTTTTTTGTTTTTGTTTTTGTTTTTGTTTTTTTTTTTTTTTTTGAGACAGGGTTTCTCTGTGTAGCTTTGTGCCTTTCCTGGAACTGTCTTGGTAACCCAGGCTGGCCTCGAACTCAGAGATCCATCCGCCTGGCTCTGCCTCCCGAGTGCTGGGATTAAAGGTGTGCACCACCACCGCCCGGTTCCTTATTAGTTTTCAATACTTCCTTTGTAATATGGTCAGAGTTGAGAAATGATAAAAAATATCCCAGGACATAAAAGACTAGGGCAATCTTTTCTCAACTTAAACAGCACTGCAAGACATCCACAGCTAAATTGTCCCTATTAAAGCCAGCAAATGAGAAGGATTCAATAATTTCTAAAGCAGATTAGTAAAAACTAGAACAGTAAACAGAGGCTTTGTTGGTAAAGCAGACTGGAGAACTCAAAAATGCAAAGTGCTACTATATATATATCTTTCTTCTGGTCTGCTGTGTACTGCACTCCGGAATGGCAGATTACAACATCATATTATTTCTTCCAGAGCAGGACTGTGACCAGGCCTACCTGAGCTCTGTTTGGAAGCCAGAAGAGAGGCTGCTTCAGGGCATGGCTCTATGGTACACCAGCTTTCTCGGTTGATCTGGAAGAGAAAAACAATTTGTTTTAGACAATAAGGTAACTTTATAGCTTTGGAAAGTCTGTGTATTGTTCACATCCTCTGACAGTATTTTATTGCAAGGTAGGTAAAATTAGGCCAAAAGAGAAAACAAACTCTGCTGTAATATAAACAAGGCGATCTACTTTGCGCTAAAAGCTCTGACTAAAAGTTCTGTCAGTAATAGTGGCATACAAAAGCAATGGGAAAAGATTCACAAAGGGCTAGCCACAGTACAGACCAAGGGTGAAATTAAACAAAACAAAACCAAGAAAGAATACTAAAATCATATATTGGGTGTTATAACTTGAAATTTTGAAGAGCATACAAAATTTGAGAATTTTAAAAATACAAAATAATCCCTATTTAAGAATACATCAGGTACTATGTTAAGAATTCATTACCTGACTGGATTACAGAGTGAGTTCAGGATAGCCAGGGCTGTAGAGAGAAACCCTGTCTCAAACAATGAAAAAAAATCCTGAACTCATTTTCTCATCAAATGATCCTAATAGCTACAGGAAGTTTGTATCACTTCTGTTAAACCAAAGGTGGGAGGCTCAGAAGGGTAACACAGAGGAACAGCATCCGGAGTAAGTGTGCAAGACTTGGAAATGCAAATGTACTCCATCCCTAAGACACACTGCTTAACTACTTTATTATGAGAACTTCCTAATGTCACTGATGTTTAAGTAATACATTTTTAAATTAACAGTAAACATTTAACATTCTGTTCTCAGTAACTGACAGAACAAGGAGATGGCTACAAGGATCTAGACAACGTCAGAAACTTCTAAGAGTCTGACGCAGTCAACACACAGAATGTGCAGCAGGGACATTCCTAAGTGCCCTTGCAATGTTCATATGGCGACACACAAAACAACACATAATAAAATGAAACTTCTGGGCTCTAATACATAAGATATGCTGCATATTTAACAGTTTTAAAAACCACAAAAACTTTGCTTTTTGTTAAACACAACACTATTAAGGCTGAAACCCAAATCAAAAGCCTGGAACCCCACACAAATCTTAAAAAAACAGAAAAAAAAAAAAGTTTTTTCAAAGAAAACACTATTAAGTAACCTAGAGTTCATATAAGAAATATTAAAAAAAATATGTTGAACTGAATACAAATTAAAGTTTCCATATAAAAATTTGCAGAATATTACTAATGCATTGCTCAGAACAAAAATTGAATACTTTAAAATGCCTTCACTAGAGAAGTTCTAGGAGAAAGGTAAATAAACACCAACCCAGCCACAAACCCTTAGATCAATAATGATTTCTTGCCTGTAAGACATGCTAATGTAATGGTGGCATAAAGTTTGTGAGAGTAACCAGCCAACATCTGATTTGACTGAAGGCCACTCCATGAAATGGAACCTATACCTGATACTGCTTAGGTGACCAAGAAGTTGAGACTAGATAGCCCAGACACCCAGAGTAAAACCAAATACTATTGGTCTGAAAAAAAAAAAATGGCTCCTAATGAAATTCTGCTCTGCTCATAGATTGGTGACTTATTCAGCCATCATCAGAGAGACTTCCTCCTGCAGCAAATGGGAACAAATACGGCATGGTAGTTGGAATGTAACTGGCTCATAGGGAGTGGCACTATTGGAAGGTGTAGCCTCTTTAAAGGAAGTGTGTCACTGTGGGGCAGGCTTTGAGGTCTCTTTTGCTTAAGCTTCCCACGGTGTCACAGTTCACTTCCTGTTGCCTTCTGGTCAAGATGTAGCCAGCACCATGTCTGCCTGCACACTGTCATGCTCCCCACCAGAACTGTAAGTCACCACCCAACTAAATGTTTTCTTTCATAAGAGTTTTCTGTGGTCATGGTGTCTCTTCACAGCAATAGAAACCCTAACTAAGACTTAAGAGAGCCATAGCCAGATATTGTGCATAGAGATCTTAGAACACTCAGTCCTAAATGGGATGCCGCCATCAAATCCCTCCCCTAAGGGCTCTGGGAACTCTGCAGAAGAGGAGGAAAGCATGTACAAGTTAGAGGGGATGGAGGACACCAAGGAATCAAGGCCTTCAAGATACAACAGGTCTGGCACACAAATGAACTCACAGAGACTGAAGCAGCATGCACAAGGCCTGCACAGGTCTGTTCCAGATGGGGTTCGAGAGCTAAATGGCGAAGTGGACACATGCCCCGATCCCAGAAGCAATCTCCAATTGATAACCACTTGCAAATGAAAATTTAGTTCCTTCCAAGGAAGTCTCACTGCAGAAATAAACTATTCTTAAGAGAAGGCTGCATGCCCAGCAGGAGATGACCAACAGAAAAAGGAACACAATGGCATCTTTGGAGGTTCCTTGTCTCATAATGATGTGTGATGGGTTTTCCCATAGGCAAGTGATCTACTATTGAACTATATCCCTAGCCCACTGAATATTTTACATATAAATTAGACCCTCAATGACAGTATAAAGTATAAAATGGTTTTTACAAGCACTTTAATTTTCTAATCTCACTGAAATTCAACTGAAAATTTATTTATTTATTTTTGGTTTGTTGAGACAAGGTTTCTCTGTGTTACTTTGTGCCTTTCCTGGAACTCACTTGGTAGCCCAGGCTGGCCTCAAACTCACAAGATCCACCTGCCTCTGCCTCCCAAGTGCTGGGATTAAAGGCATGCACCACCACTGCCCAGCTCAACTGAAAATTTAAATGATATGAACAAATTATAATACAGATGAATAATTAGAATGCCAAAAGACACAGGCCATAATTTTATTTAGTGGTCTCTAGAATATAGTATATACTGATTATATTTGTGATCACTAGTGAGAAAATACTAAACCACTGTGATGATAAAAATAATTACATTTAATGAATACCAAGTTGGATGAGGACTTTACTAAAAGACATCTTTTCTTCCTATTTTTGACAACAGGAGAAATAAATTACTTGTAAGCAACTGCAAGTTTAGACACCTATGAAATGAAAACCATTTGCCCATTTCTGCTCATTAGCACAGAAAAGAAAGGTAGAGAACGATGTAGTAGAAGTGGAACAATACTTCAGTAGCTTCCCTAGCGTTGTATAGAATATCCTCCCCAGGAAGGTAATCTGGCTGTGCAACCAGCAGTGAAGTCAGTGACTTCACAAAACATTATCCGTATCTTTCAAAGAACCCAAGAGGCATGTGAAAAAATTTATTCTCATTCTCATTCTCATTCTCTCCCTCTCTCTCCCTCTCTCTCTCTCTCTCTCTCTCTCTCTCTCTCTCTCTCTCTCTCTCTCTGTGTGTGTATGTGTGTGTGTGTGTGTGTGTGTATACACATGTAAATGCAGGTGCCTGAAGAGGCCAGGGGTGTTGCATCCCCCGCAGCTCGCATTTGGGAGACTTGACATTGGTGCTGGGAACCAAACTCTGCAAAAGTACGATGTGCTCTTAGCTGCTGAGCCATTTCTCCGGCCCCAGAAGATTTTCTTTAAAAACAAAACAACAACAACAAAAACCAAACAGATTAAGCCAAACTAAGAAACAAAACCCAAGAAGTGGCTCAGAGAATTTTCTGATTTTTAACCTGCATCTCATTTTTACTGTGTCTCTTCAGCCAGCATTTTAGAAAAGCTAACACTGTGTGACTTAGAATTTAACCCTTTTCAATATCATCCTGTTGCTCCATGGCCAATGTGTAAAAGAAACATTCTTCCTTGAATATACATTTACTACGCTCTAAATTTCTCTCATTGTAGGTCCTGGTATGTTACATTTAGTGAGCACCCTATTTTGCAAAGAATATATGAAGATGAAAACAAAATTAAAATAAAATCATTGTTTAAAAGAGAATACATTATGTGATGACACACTAGTGTTAAGAAACATTCTTCCAGAAGCCTCAGGCATGTCTGCAGGTCTGGTGACTGAACCTTTCTTCTAGACTCTTTCCAAAGCCGAGTGTGTGTCAAACAGACATGTTAACTTACTCAAAGAAGCTAAAATCTCAGAACCACCACATTTTTAAACAACCAGTATATATTATTAATTTTTAAAAATATATGTATACCTGAAATATGGTCAATATGACCATATCTTTGTGGCAAAAAGAAATTCTAATTTGAATGAACTTTTAAGTGAGCTATTATGCTGGAATGATCATAAACTAACATTCTTTTCAACGTTTCTATAGTTTCTCAACTTTATTTTATGGTTATAGTCTAGTTTTACTTAGTAATTATTTTATAACCATGGTAGTTGACAGAAAGAGACTTAAGTCACTATAACGAATTTACTTTACAAAGATAGTAGAGAAGTTCCCGTTTTCCAACATCTGATATTACTACAGTGTCCGTGCTGTGGGATGTTCTGTATGTCAAATGTGTTGCTCTAATTGGTTAAAATAAATAAAGTGCTGATTGGCCAGTAGCCAGGCAGAAAGCATAGGGTAGGCGGGACAAGGAAGAGGAGAAGGCAGGGAAGTGAAGGCTGAGGGGAGACGCTGCCAGCCACCGCCATGAGAGAAAAGACATAAGGTACTGGTAAGCCACGAGCCACGTGGCAAAGTATAGATTAATAGAAATGGGCTAAATATAAGAGTAAGAGCTAGACAATGGTAGGCCTGAGCTAATGGCCAAGCAGTTTAAATAATATGAATGTCTGTGTGTTTACTTTATAAGTAGGCTGTTGGACTAATAGGACTTGACGGGGGCTGGAGAGAAGCTCTCCAACTACATGTCCGTGTTAAGAAACCAACGGTGGTACAGTGTGGTTAGTTAAAACCCTGAATAAAAGTTTTATGCCTACCGACTAGCATTCAGGCTCTTAGAAGGTACTCTGCAAGCTACCAGAGGATAAAGGTAGTCATTGGTATCACCCAGCCGCAACCCTGAGGTTTACAACAGTTAGCTGAACGTTTGACAGGATTTAAAGTCTGAGATGGAACCTATACCTGACAGTTCTAAAGGGCCAAGAACACAGGACTAGGTAAGTCATGGGCTTAGGGGAAAGGAACATAGCAATAAAATATCTGGTGACCTGCTGCTGCACCCACAGATCAGTGCTTCACTCAGCCCTCATTAGAGAACCTTCTTCCTGCAGTAGATGGGAATTAACACAGAGACCCGCAATGGCACGAAGCGCATGAGACTGAGGGATTTGGGGCAGTTAGCCCTAAACAGGATGCTTTCATTCAATCCCTACTTCAAGGCTCAGGGATGCATCAGGGGGAAGAGGTGGAAAGACTCCAAGAGACAGAGGTGGTGGGTGACTCCAAGGGAAGTGCTTTCCAGCCACATACGGACTTATGGAGACTGGTAGCATGCACAAGATCTGCACAGATTCAAGCCAGCTGGGTCCCAGCACTGAGAGGGGCACGTGGACACAGAAGCTATTTGCAAATGATAACTGCTGGCAAAGGGAAAATTAATTTTCTTCAATGAAGTGTCACTGGGTATATAAAATGGGGCAGACCCCATGCCCAGTAGCTGGCCAACACAAAATGAACTCTGTGTGTGTGTGTGTGGGGGGGCTTTTTGTTTTAGCTTAAAAAAATTACCACTTTTTTTTGAGAGAGAGGGGGAAGGAGAGAGAGAGAGAGGGAGAGGGAGGGAGGGAGAGAGAGAGAGAGGGAGGGAGGGAGGGAGGGAGGGAGGTAGAGAGAGATAAAGTTGGGTGGGTAGGGAGGTGGCAAAGATCTGGGAGGAGTTGGGGAAGGGAAAAAAAAACATGATCAAAATATTATTGCATGAAAAATAAATTTTAAAGAAAAGAAAAAAAGTTATCTGGATTCACTTATTTTTCCACTCATGCTCTTTTTCTCTTCCAAAGACAATCCAGGATGCCTACTGTATTTATTTTGCATGTGTTTGTGTGTGTGTACACATGTATGCAACTGTAAAAATTTGCATTTTAACATCTTTATTCAAATTCTCATCCCACAAAAATCTAGTCATTTAGACCATATAATTCCATGTTTTAGACTAGTCACAGAGCTATATAATCATCATCATCATCTAATTTCAGAGTACCATCATGTCGATAAAAAGAAATCCAACATCCAGATCTTTTCTCTTGGTCCTGGACAAGCACTATGCTATCTCCTACCAACTTTAAACAGTTCTTATAAATGTAGCCACATACTCTTGCTCTTCTGTGATGTTTCCTTCACTCAGCAAAATATTTCCAAGATTCATCCATGTTGTAGTATCAGTGTTTTATTAGTGCCAAAAATATTCCATTGTATGGAAATATCTCCATTTTACTTATCTAGTCATCAAGTAATGAACATTTGGGTTGTCTTGACTTTCCAGCTGCTATGAATAATAATACTACAAACATTTTTCACAAATGATTTATATAAGCTATTTTAGGGACACATGTTTTTATTTCTCTTGAGGATATACCTGGAAGTGGACTGCTGAATTGTGCACCTGATTAAAACCTTTTAGGAAATGTGGCTTGTTTTCCAAAGTGCCTATACCATTTGACAATTTTGCCACATTTTTGCCAACATTTTTATTCTTATCTGTGAATTTTCTTGTCATCATAACAGATGTGGCCTTGCTTCTCTCCTGAAGCATGTTTTTATTCTTTAATAGAAAATATTTTTTATTTTGTTACTTTCTTGAAAAAGGAGGTACTACAGGATACTCATCATGGGTAGCTTCATTCTTTCTTCCTTTCCTCTTTCTTCCTTTCCTTTCTAAAAACATACAACACATGTTAAACACCTTCTATGATCGCTCACTGTACCAAATCTTAAAACTGTAGTTAAAGCCTTGTCCTTAGAGAACTGAGAGTTTATGTGAGAAGCTTGTCAGTGTGGTCAGTAAGCTTGCCTCAGCATCTTTTTCTGTAACCACCATGTGTTGATCAAGACAATGTGTGTTACTGTGCACAAAATTTCTACCCCTACATACATCTTTTCTGGTCAAGCTACAAATGTTATATTTAAGACAGACAGACAGACAGACACACACACACACACACACACAGACAGACACACACACACACACACACTATAGCAGATGGGCCAACTCAGAGTTTATACACACTAACCTAGAAGCTACAGAACTGTGGGATACTAGTTTTTCTGAAGTTAAGGAAGCAATAAGCTAAAAGGAAAGCCATATCCACACTGTCTACTGTTAGAGAGAAGTAAAAATTAACTCTCCAAAAGCTGCTACTTGGCTGGAGAGAAGGCTCAATGGTTATGAACACTGGCTGCTCTTCCAGAGCATCTGGGTTCTATTCCCTGCACTCACAAGGTAGTTCACAACAGTCTGTAACTTGAGCCACATGTGAAAACAACAACAACAACAAACAATGAGCAAAACAGTTAAGACACATCACAGCATTCACACAGACTGAGGCAGCAGCATCGGGTCTGCACCAGATGGGTCCTAGAAGTGAAGGAAGTGGACACACTCCCTCATCCCTAATCCAACTGACAACCACTTGCAAATGAAAATTTAGTTTTCGCCAAAGAAGTCTCACTGAAGAACAAACTACTTTTTTTCCCCCTTCTTCTTTTTGGTTTTTTGAGGCAGGGTTTCTCTGTGTAACAGCCCAGGCTATCCTGGAAATTGCTTTGTAGATCAGGCTGGTCTTGAACTCACAGGCCTCTGCCTCCCAAGTGTTGGGATTAAAGGCATGTGCTACCACACTGGCTCAAACAAACCACTCTTAAGGGTAGGCTGCATGCCCAGCAGTGGATGCCAACGGAAAACAAACTCAATGGCATCTTAGGATGTGCCTTGTTCATAGTGTCCTGTCAGGGTCTTTTATTTGTTCCTTTCTAAATCTTATTCTTTTTTATTGTAATTTTATTTACATTTTTTCTTCTTTTTACCCAGAGGTTCTTTGCTTACACATTATCGTGTCCAGTCTAGCATTTTTTATGGGATTCCTGAATGTGCAAATGAGTGGATCTCTGTATCTGTATCTATTTCTTGTGCCCTTTCTTGGACTCTTTCCCCCATTTGTTTTGTTCTATTCGGATGAGTTAGGTTTTGTTTTATCTTACTATATTTTATTTACTATTATCCCTTAGAAGCCTGTCTGTGTTCTAATGAGAGACAGAAAGGGGTGGATACAGATGGAAGGGGAGGTGGGGAGGAGCTGGAGGAGTAGAGGGAGGGAAACCAGAATCAGGATGTATTATGCGAGGAAAAAAAGGTATTTTCAATAAAAGGGGGGAAAAGACACTTCATAGCCCTTTGAGTGACAAGACTGTCAGGAATCTAAGGGAAGCTACGGAATCCTTGAATCACAGGTCTAGAGCTTATGTGTATAATCCAGATTAGAAAATTTTACTTCAGATAGTTAGTAGAAGCAAAAAGGCCCAGTGATTTTTCACAAGTAGTTTCACCAAGCAAATAACAGGAGACAGGGCTAAAATGAAAGTATGCTTTATTCTCTAGGGTGGTAGACAAGGGTGACAAGTTCAGTACTGTGCTGAGAAAATCACTACAGAAATACAGAAACAAAAGAGGAAACTGGAGAATAGGCGGGGCATACTGAAGATGAAGACCAGAGAAGACGAATCTGAGCCACGTTGGTCTAGAGACAGCGCATGTAAATGGAATCAGGTTTCCTTTAGAATACAGAAAGAGATGTAAGTGGAAAATTGAGGACAAGGCAGAGAGATGCAGAGGGATCCACAATAAACAGATACAGAAAACTTAAGAGGAGAAAGATGTACATGATTCAATTATGCTGAGTCTGAGATGTAACCTGCTTTACAAAGGGCTCGGCGAGGTGAAAGAGATTGAAAGGAAGTTTTAGGTCTAGTTTCACATACTTTTGAGGCAATGCTAAAAAAGAAGAGTGTAAGAGAGCCAAGATTCTGCTAGATAACACATACTTAAAGGTGAGGTTAGCTGAAGACAGCTCACACTCACTGGCTTCTTACAAATACAATCAGCGTACTAGAGAAACACAAATCAAAACCAAAAAATATCATATTGGGGAAACACAACTCAAAACCAGAATGTGCCATCACTTCATAATCATTTTGCTGCTACTTAAAAAAAAAAATAACGTAAGTCTTGGGAATGCAAAGAATTTGTAAGTCTTTTGAACTGGTGGTAGGATGTTACTGGTATAAAATGTTAGAGCCATTGTGGTAAACAATGCGGCCATTCCTAAAAACCATAATTATGTTGGCTCATCAATTTCTGATAATATACCCCAAAGAATAAAAGTGGGGTTTCAAACAGATACACACAATGGTCAGACCAGCACTATTCACTACAGTTAACACAGCTCTGATGGTCAGGGGGGTGTGTATGTGAACAAGCAAAGTATAAGATACTACAAAGACAGGAAACTCTGACATATATTATAGCTTGTATAAACTTCAAATATATTATGCTAAGTGATACATATATAAGATAGCCATAATGGACAAATACTGCATAGCTCAACTTATGCAAGGCACCTGGAGCAGTCAAAATCAGACGAAAGCAGGATAATGGTTTCCAGGGAAGAGAGGAATAGAGATTTATTGTTTAGCACATGTAAAGTTCCACTTTGGGAAAACAGAAATGTTTTGAGCTATCTAGTAGTGAGAGTTATAAAAAAGTACAACTGTTAATACCACTGAACTTATACTGTTCCTCCAAATAGTTAAAATGGTAAATTTATTATATGGTACTATATAACAGATTAAGAAGTGAGTGTACATCAGCTAAGAGATACAAACTTATTTAAACAAAAGTTGACAGGCATCCCACAAAGCCAAAATCATAGCCAGTCATCTGAGCTTGATGCTACCAATCATGGTCAATGCCATCAGCCAGAGGGCAATCTCCATGTTGCTGCCATGAGTAAAGAATGTTAATATATGCATTGGCATTTTCAACCACATCCTGTATAACACCAATGCAGTGGAGCATATCATATTCATGTATGAAGAACATTGTGCTCAAGAGATAGAATCTGGTTTACAGAAGAACCCTCCTCCTGCCCCACTTCAGAGTCACTGGTGTGGCGGACAGGTCTGCACCACTCTCATTCAGGTCTAGTCTTCATCCCCACAGCTGCATTCTTGTGCCACACCTAAAAGCCACAGTATGTGGCTCCATTAGAAATATTTTCATACAGTTGTTAGATCAGATATAATGCCAGGCACTGAGCACACATGTGCCATAGGAGATCAAAAGTTAACAGGTATTTCTAACTAAAGCAATGCTTAGTCACCTATTAGTCCCTTTCCCCAAAATTGTCCCTACAGCCAACATGTTTACATACTAAGAATAAACTGGTTCCTTGCACTACACTCTTCTTAGTTATTTTTTTTAAAGTCAATTCTGAGTAGGCTTAGCCAAAGGTTCAAATCAATGGGGACACCACTAAGTATTTTGAGATTATGAGATTTCCCACAAAGATTTTGCTCTCATGCAACCACACAGCCATGAGTAAAATACAGGGTGGGTAAGTGACTCAATGGCTAGAAAAAGTAGGGACTAGTTTAAGATGATTCAGAAATTTCACTTAGCAGGTAGCTAAAAATTAGAAACAAATTTTAGTGTCTGTCTCACTTGGAGAGAAGCCACTCAGAACACAATGGTGATTCTTCAGCTAAAAAACGTCACGGGTTCTGCCCTGCTGATAAGTACTGCCATGAACACCAGCGTGGACACCACAGGGACTCAGTAGTCCAAAAGTCCAGGGAGTTAGTGTGTACTGTATGGTATATGTACATAATGAAAGTACATTGTAAGAAATGTCAGACCCACTGGTTTTTTTTCCCCATCCATTCAGTGTAACCCAAGGACCTCTGTGGCAACCTGAACCACCCCACTGAGACTCTACAGTTTGGAAATAGAGGTACAGATTTTCAAAATATCTTGTTCCTGTCAGTGTCAGTGGTACTGTTTATAACTGAACATCCTAATAATACAGGCTATGGTAACACCCAATCTTCCCTCCTGGTCACTACCAATACTTATTTTCTCTGCAACCTTCTTAGGCAATCTAGTCAAAGATATGAGGCTGAAAAAGGGAAGCAGAAATCCACCATCTGAACACATAAGCCAACACTTGGGTCAAATTTCTATCAGGTAATCCGTACTTGAGAAACTATGCCTGGCTGTCCTTAGTCCTGACTTCCTTATATCCTTCCGTTTGGCTGCAATGTGCCTGCAAAGTTTTAAAGGATGCAGATTTCCAGAGGATGAGGATTTCTCTGGAAAGTCTGCTAGAGCTGAGGTTGTACGGCCTGTCTGAGCACTGAGCATAGAGAGAGGGTCATTTTTTAAGTATTTTCATTTGCCATACAAAAAACACTTGAAAATGCTGTGACCATTCAACTAACATTCTGAACTTCTAGCTACAAAAATGGTGCCCATTAAACTTTCAGTAACATTAGGATTACATTACTATTAATCTGTAGGTTTTTTGTTTTTTTCCAGGTACTCAAACTTATTAAACTACTAAGACACAAGTGGGTCCTAAATTCACCCCAAATCAAGAATTAATCTTACATTAACAAGTCTGGTCACATAAGCTAGTATGGGAGTAAGCTTCAAACGCTTGGTTCTTCTAGGAATGCTCTTTATTTGTCATAGTCTAGCTATGGAAGGCTCTCATCAGTCAACACATGGGTTCAGTATTAGTTTCTTGAAGAACAATAGGGAAAAGGGCATGCTGGTACCAAAGAACCCCTGCCAACAATTGAAATGATCTCATATCCCATTTTAAACATATGGATTTACAGTTACAAACCATTTACCAAAAGAGCCAGAAGCCATGTGTGTATGAAGAAAGAGGAGGCAAGAGAGGAATGTCATATGCAAAAAGGAAGAGGGATGTCTATGAGTATGCTGTGTTGGGGGGCAGGGAACACAATCCTGGTAGGTTCTATTATTAGGTCATTTTGGAAAGCCTACATGGAGTGGAGTCAAGATTGGTACACACCTGTAATCCCAGCACTTGGGAGGCAGAGGCAGTACTATCAGGAGTTTAAGGTCAGCCTTGGCTATGTAGTGAGTTCAAGGCTAGCTTGGGCTACTGAGACCTTGACTCTGACAGACAAGACTAATTATACAGAAGTGATAAACAATGTAGATGAGAATTTAAAGTAAGCCACAGAAAGTATGGGTATATAACACAAATGAGGAATGCTGAAGCTAATTCACAGAGAATTATGAATGTCATGGTTAGGGACTGGAGTTCTAAGTATAGAATAACAAAGTAAAAGGCTCACAACCTAAACCTTGAGATTACTGCTTTATTTAATTTCTATATTCTTTTTAAAAAATTTCTATATGCTTACATTAAAGTTATTAGTACAATTAAAAATTATGCTAGCACAAGGCTTATGAATCTGCATTTATAGATCTTAAAAAAATTCATTTGAATCTAGAAATATCTATTAAAGCCAGGTATGGTGGCACATGCCTTTAATCCCAGCACTCAAGAGAGCAGACGCAGGTGGATCTTTTGAGTTCCAGGCCAGCCTGGTCTACATAGCAAGTCCAATGCCAATCGGGGTTAAGGCAGTAAAACTGATTAAAAAAAAACTATAAAGTTTTTAAGTAGGATTAAGATATCTCATTCTATATGCATAAGTACACTGATCAACATATGAAAAGAACCAACTTCCCTGTATAAAAAAGTAAACTTCTATGTAAAAGTAGGGTAGACGATCACTTGAGAATTTAAGTGATGCATGCATCCACTGTAATGTCTATGTGTATGTTTGCACATAGGTGAGGAAGCCAGAGGTCAATGTTGGTATCTTCTCCATCATACTCTATTTTACTATTTAGACAGTCTCTCACTGAACCTATAGATCTTTGTCAGCTAGCCTGGCTAGTCAGCAAGCCTCAGGAATTCTGTCTCTGTCAGCGCAGCACTGGGATTACAGGTGTGCCCTGACATGCCTGACTTTTACATGGGTGCTAGGGACCTAAACCCATGTAAAACTTTTATCGACTGAGCCATCTCCCCAGTCTCCTAACATAATTTTAAAACACTGATAGAAAGTACTGAAGTTCAAAATACTGTGAAAGTAACTAGGGGGACATTACTGAGAGGGAGGGAGAGAAATCAGCACAAGAATTAATTATAGAGAGAACCTGCTACAAACTGTGAGGCAAAATGAGCCCATATGCTATCATGCACCTACCCAAAGTTCCAGAAAAAGGATTCCCACACTGGGAAATAATTAATCAACATAATGTCCAAGACTTCTTGCAATACAAGTTTATGACAGAAAATAATGTACACTTGTGTGTGTGTGTGTATGTGTGTGTGTGTTGTGTGTGTACACACTCATGTGATAAAAGGAATGGATCAACTCAAAGGAGGCGTAGGACAGCAAGACAATGCATGGGCTGTGAAGAGTTTGACCTGGGTTACAGCCTAGCATTGATTACATAGGAAGTGTGACATGCAGGGAAATTATTGGTTACTCTCATCTGTTTTCTTGTGTGTGAAAAGAGATAATGAATAAGAATGCAAACGTTCAATGCTTATGTCTCCTGTCGATTCTCTCCTTATTGCCCTCCACCACGAAGTCACTTAACTATGTTGGGGTCTGCCCCAATGGGATTCCCACACTGCCAGAATGATCTTTTTAAGAACAAAGTGAGAAAGGATTCCCACCGCGGCTGCCTGCTTTTGGCATCAACTCTGGCTCCAGCCTTCTTACAATTAACTTGCTGCTTGCTATGCAGAATGTTCCTAGCTGTCAGGTGCACCTATCCGTTTCTCTCTTCCTCGGGACTCTGCCCATTCTTTCCAGAAACTGCCCTTCACCCTTCATACAGCCATCTTCCCCTCCTCTGGAGTGCTGTCCCATCACACAGTTTGCCCTCGTTTCTCTGGTTACTGCTGATACTATGAAGAGTCCCTCAGACTCAGCAGCACCTTTCTGCCCTGTGACAGGTATTTAATGTGTTTATAATGTACAGTTCTCAGTCATGTTTCTAGTATTTCTTCACAGAAAATGGGGTAAAATAATCACTGCCTGATAACTACTCTCAAGTCAAATAATTCATAGAAAGGGGAAATATAAAAATAGCGTCTCCAAATTAAGAACCCTGAACTTAGTTAGCTTTACTCACATACAACTTCCATGCTTGACTAGGCTGCATGATACTACATATTTTTTTGGTTTCTTTTTATTTGATTTTATTAAATTTTTTTAGATTTATTTATTTTACATGTATGAGTGTTTTGCCTACATATACATATGTGTACCAAGTGTATGACTGATGCATGAGAAATTCAGAAGACAGCATTAGAAGATGTCCTGGAACTGGAGTAAGGGATGACTGTAAGTCAGCATGTGAGTGCTGGGAGTCAAACCCAGGTCCTCTGCAAGAACAACAAGTGCTTTTAACTGCTGAGCCTCTCTCCAGCACCTATTTATTATTTTATGTATAAAATAATGGTTTTCATTATGACATTTAAATATGCACATCATCGTACTTTGCTACTTGCCCCCATAATATCTCTTGTCCTTTCTCCCCACTTCTGCCATGGAAGCAGTACCCATCCTCCGAGATGGGGAAGGAAGATGGAGACAACAGGAAAGGAGGAGAGGGAAAGAGAGATTCCTTGTGACACAGAATGAGAGTGTTCGGCCCTTCCCTGGCCTGTGAAATCAAAAGGTGTCATAAAACAAAGATCCTAGAAAGTAGTCTCTCCACATTTATTATATAAAGGGGCAAAATATCAAAAGATAATTATTATTTCTCAGAGGAAATGACTTTTCAGAGAATGAAAACCAACAACATCTTTGGAACAAGTTCAAAACACCAAATTACAAAGTAGGCCTGTCAAGTCAAACCACCTGAGAGTGATTACTGAGGGACAAGGACACCACCACACCACAAATCACAGCTCCTCTTAGTGCCACACCCAATGTGGGATTTCATTGGCTTCTGAGCTCATTTGCCAGCTTCTCTTAGGGAGAAGATGAGGTAACCCATACCTGAAAAGCCAAGGGAAGAGGGTTGGAGTGTTGGGCCAGCCAGAGATGCTTTAGCAAGTTTAGTAAGTGCTTATCCCGGCACAGGGAGGAGGGGCTCAGTGGATTAGGGTGCTTGCCATTGGATCCCTAGGACCTGCTAGGTGGAAAAACAGAATAAAGCCCCCTGAGCTGTCCTCTAACCACAACAGGTGAGCCCCCCCCCCACATCAACGAATATTTTAAATGTAATAAAATAAAATCAGTTATCTCAAGTACTAAACTGAGTTGATACCAATAATAGACTCCCACTATTTCCTTAACCCAGACATTATATTAGCATGTTATCCAAAATACTCCTTTTCTGCTTAACCCGCTCCACCCTCCCAAATTTAGATGTTCAGGTTCTTTGGCATTAGTGAAGTACTTGGTTGACTTCCAATTTCCCTGCCTTTGCCAGAAAACTGCTAAACTTCCAAAAAGTACTCTATGAGTTGTCCAACATTCCCAGACTCCGGTCTTACCGAATGTAGAAGTTCTTACTAATTTTAGATTCAAGGAAGCCTTCTGTGAACGATTAGGCTGTCCAGAGTCTCCACCCCCTTCCTGCTTAGACACCCAACATCACTAATGATGTGAACTCAGACAAATGCAGCTGACCCACAGTCAGAAGCGACAGCAGAAAAAGAAGCGTCAACCCAAACCAAGAACGAGACAGCAGGCGAACAGATAGGAAGGACAGACACAGACAAAAGGACCAGAGACAGACAGGGACGCTCACAGAGAAAGGGCTTCAGTCAGAAGGGAGGTAGAAGTGGGGCGTGGGGATGGGGCAAGCAACAGAAGACAGGCATCCAGCAAAAGGGAAGTCAGAGGGTGTATTCTCTCTTTGTGACTCTTCAATATGAGGCTCTCCTGAACACAGACTCTACTTTAAAGCAAGTAAAACTATATTTCAGTAATAAGTGATTTGATGTACACACACACACACACACACACACACACACACCACACACACCACACACACATGCACACACACACTGCTTCTGTTCAGATATTTCTTTAAAGAATTTGAAAATCACCCCCTCTTGCTCTTTCTTCACTGTTAGCCCAGGCTTTTTTACACTTCATCCCAGTTTAGGAAGGACCAAGACATGGCTACTGGATAGAGAGAGAAAATAGCCTGGAGACCCTTTCAGCCTGTGTAAGGTGTGGCCCCTTCTTACCTTCAGCAACACCACATCGACAGTCCTGTCCACTTTGGAGATGTCACACAGACTATAGCGCCTCTTGTGCCGTTCATACATTTTGTCCAGATGCAGAAAAGAAGAGACAAAATGTAGATGTATACCTACTTAACCCAAGGACCAATGTGTTCACACAGGTCCAGAATTCCAAATTTCTCACAGTGGGCGGGAGGAGACTTCTGCTTCCAGATTCCTCTATATAGAAAATTTTTGGGTTACGAAAATTAAATTAAAGAAAAAAAAAAAAGCAGAATCCAATTCCATGAACGGGGTGAGAACTTTCTGGCAACTTGAGAGCACTGGCGGATGAATTTAGAATTCATACTATAGCAGTAACTGCCTCGAGACCGTTGCTGTGCAGATCTTGACTGAAAGAGAAGCACAGATCTTTTCCATCACCGCCGAAAACTCCCGTAGAAAAATTAAGAATGCACTGGCTAAGCATAATGGTTGGCACATGTATCCAGAAAACCCAGAGCCAGTCATAAAAACCCAGTATGCACTCTGCCACGAAGAACGGAGGATTTAAAAAAGAAAGATAGCTATTTCAAAGGGATGGCATGAGAGAATTTCTTAAAACAACAAAGGCAAGGAAATCCATACAGGACAAATTTTTTAAAAGACAGAAAAAGAACAAAAAGCTGGAAGTACTCTCTAGAGGATCCAGTTTTTTTTTTAGCCTGTCTCCAGCTCCTTCGGTGGCAGGGCTGGATTTCGACTTAAGTTGAAAGTGTCTAAGGCCGGCAGAGTACAAGGAAAACAGACCACTCCTCCAGATGTCCTCCTTCCTTCCCTCCCTAGCTGGCTGCCTCGAGCTAGCCCGGCCCTCGGCAGCCTCCACACCCTTTACCCTGCTCTCTCAAGATCGTCATTACTTGCCCTTTTAGATCTGTACCAGCAGCCTTGGAGGTTTGAAAACCTAATTGCAGTGGTGGGAACATGATTCATCTACAGACGAAGAAAAAAAACAAGGCTTCCTTTTCCAACAGGCTTCCTCCTGCTCCTCCTCCTCACAAGTCTCCAGTGAAAAAGGCTCTGTCAGACATTGCAAGAAGCAACCTCAGTCCCTTTGATGTCAGTAGTATGCTAATAAAGCAAGGGGGTGTTATCCTAAACACTACAAGTCTGTACAACAGCCTTAGTTATTCAGGGGAAATGCAGAACACTGAATTCAGCTACAGCACACGCTGCATCTCCTTGCAGAATGCAAAGCAATGATTTAATATCAGAAAAATGTTAGTCAAATATTTCAGAGTTATGTCTCTACGATGTAGAATTGGCTATGAAAATGTCTGGCAAGGTTTAGAAATCACTAAGAGTTAAGATTTTGTTTTAATGTTGGGTTTGAGAACGCTTTAAAAAAAGTTGGAGAGATGGTATAGGATAAATGTATGCATGTTTCCTAGTACTCCTGTGACTAAGAAGAAGCACCTGGCTGAGACTTCCTTCCCCTTCACATCTCTCATTCACATTAACTAAGCCCTGTGCAGAACACTGTGACTTCTTTTGTCTGTGTTCCTGCTACTCCAGACCTTTCCAGTTGCCAACCTACTACTCCTCAGAGCAGCCCTAGTCTAGAGAGCATTCGTTCACTTCAGACGTTTTCTAAGTATAACCTACTCTGGAGGGGGAAGGAGCAAGAGGAACGGAAGAAGCAAAAAGGAGGGAGGGAGGGCAGACAGATGGACAAACAAAAAAGTGGGCTGGGCATGGTGACGTACGCCTGCAATCCCAGCCCTATGGAGACAGAAGCAGGAAGATCTCTGTGAGTATGAGGCCGGCCTGATCTACATGGTGAGTTCTATGATAGCCAGGGCTACATAAAGAGACCCTGTCTCAAAAACAAACCAAAAAAAGGAAAAGAAGGCATAATTAACTCTTTTCCAAGAAGCTGTCCTATATTTTCTCTGAGCTGGACAGAGAGCAGTCCCTTATACAAATGTGGAGAATGTGAATGTACAGTTTTCAATACCACAACAGAAAGGAAGAGAAGCGATTAAATATCCCAGTTTCTGTCAATATTGCAAGTGAAGTTAGTAAAAGGTATTTTCTTTTGGAAGCTGTGAAAGGGGTAAAGAGGGTCTGATGATTCACCATTTCCTCAGGCCAGGTGTTTAAAGCTGCTAACCCACTTAAATGAGAGAAATACAGCAAACCCAGCTAAGGCTGCAAGCATTTTCTCTCATCCATCTGTCTATCTACCCAGACGTCACAGTCTCAACTCTATCTAACACAAGCCTCATCTCCCCTGACCCTCACAGGTGCATTAAAAGTATAAAGGTGGGCGACATCCT
This sequence comes from Onychomys torridus, assembly GCF_903995425.1. Taxonomy (NCBI): domain Eukaryota; kingdom Metazoa; phylum Chordata; class Mammalia; order Rodentia; family Cricetidae; genus Onychomys; species Onychomys torridus. Next base: position 55,963,995 of record NC_050443.1, on the reverse strand, counting down.
CTTTCTGGTGCTCTAGAGAAGAAGCCTCAGCCTCCCATGTCAGCACCATGTGCTGCTTTTCAGTATAGAGAATGCTAAATACAGTAGAAACAAGACAATTAAAGAGATTAAGAAGTTGTAAATAAAATTCCTACTTAAGCTAACCAAAAGCACGGGAATCTGGCCAGGAATTACACATACTTTCATCCTATGTGGTTTAAGGGCATAGACTGGAAAGCCCTGGAGGGGCAGGCTTTAGTGTAGAGAAAACTGACTGCCTATTATCTTTTATGGATCAACTTTCACCAAGCTATAATTTAGAATCCCCTCTTCCCAATGAACACAGAGCTGCCTCCCCTCTGTTCTCAACATGGTTTGCTCCTCTCTGCCTCGCCCTCTGTTCTAATTAGAATCAAATGTTTCCTGCTTGCAAGTTCCCAGGCATCTCTCTAGGGAATCGGAGATGCTTTAATCACTGGAAAGCTTTTCTATACCAATGCTATCAAACCAAATAAAGATAATCTATAGCAATTTAATAGACATTCTGTGCCTTGCATAAGAAGCAAACAAACAAAAAACAAGGTCTTAGTCCTTGGAAACTTTACATAATCAGAAAGAAATGTTTCAAAACCATTACAATTTTCTGAGCGCTTGTTTGAAATATGTAGATTAACCTTTTTGTCTGCTGGCTTTGTGCTAGAAATCTTGATTTTCTCTCCTCTCTGCACACATAAACATATTAAAAGGACAATTTAAGATTGCCCTTGCTAATCTGTTTCTCCTCAGAGAACAAATCTTTGGGTGGGGTGGGAAGTCTGTTTGCTCCCCTTTGGGTCTGCTGGGCACTCCCCCATGGAAGACAGAGTCTGTAGTCTGTGCTTTTGCTGCTCAGGCTACAATTCCAAGTTTTGTATCAAAAACATCTGGAACCACTGAACAGTTATTCTGTTAGGATTTTGAAATGCAGGAACCAATCATTTCACATCTAAACCAAAGATGAAAGCTACAAATTTAAAGGAGAGTGTAAGTATGTTTCTCTGTTCCTTCCAGTTTGGGAACTTGCAGGGAAACACAGATTGTTTATAAACGTGTACATGTTTACAGCATCAATCCCCTCTCTCCTCCCTGTGACTGTCAGCCCACTCTCTAAGGAGCACCAATCCCTTAAAGAGAAGCATAAGTGCTCCTAGATTAGTCCATGCCATGGGTCTAACATGGAATCCCAATTATTCCAGCACGAGACTCTACTGAGAACTGTTACACACTTTAACTACCACATTTTTGCTCGTTGAGTTAAAATTTTCTTGATTTCAGGATTAAATTCACTATCCAAATTGTTTAGAATTTAGGGACCAACACTGTGTGGTTCTTTGGTTCTTGTTAAGTTAGAAGCTTGCAAGAAGTCTACAGTAAAGCTTCTGAATTAGGACACCACCTAGTGGAAATCCTGAAACTAAGGGCCCCAAAAGCTTGGGTCTCTCAGGCCACTAAAAGCTGAAAGCCCTAAGAGAACATAAAGCAGTAATGCTTAACACACAAAGATCAATTCAGCTTGGCAGGGAACACAGGACACTGAAATAAAAACTAGGGTCTTTGCTCCTTTAGGTGAGCCACTGTTTCCCTAAGCAAGTTGGAAAGTATTAATCAGATGGTGTGGATTTGGAATTCCGGAATGTACAAAAGAAGGTGGTTCAATGCTGGACCCACCCAAAGTTCTTTCTTCTTTATTACTACATACTGTTATTTGGGACACTAAGCTTTTTTTTTTTTTTTTTTTTTTTTTTTGCCACGTGTCATAAAGAAGTTCAGAATGGTATGGATGAATGAACAGCAAAGAAAAGAGAATTGAGACATTTTCTAAAAACTATTATCATTGCAGATTGTATTTTCCACTTCTAATTTTCAAATGAGACAGGAAGGAAAGGTTTTCCTACGGCTAACAGTTTACACCCCCTATGCATTACGCATTTGTTGAACACCTGAGGAACATTTGTCTGATTAGAATTGATTCCTTCCAATGAGATAGGAGAATGTGTGAGCAGGGAGAGAAGACAACTATTTAGAAAGGTGCAAAGGCACCGTTTCTGTCCAGTGTTTGACTCCAGTGTTTAAGTGACAAAGAAGAGCCCTATTCTTTCCTCTTGGCATTTCACTAGACACAGACTTATAAGGTGCAAAAAAGGGACAATCAGTAAAATAAAGGAAATTAGTAGCAAGTATCAGAAAACACCTCCTTTGCTTTAACCCTTTACTGCCACTGCAAAGGAGAGGGGGCATATACAGTTTAGATAGAAGCAGTAAATGGTCTAACAAAGTCAACAATTGAAGTAACCACCGGAAGAGGAATGGCTTCACAGAAAAGTCTTCACAGACAAATGCTTCTTACAGGATGAAGTCTTACAGAACAAGTACACAAATGTTAAATCAATCACCAGCTTTCTGAAATAAAGAGAAAAGGCCTGCAATACCAACACTTAGGGAACTAGAGACTAGAGGATCAGGAGTTCAAGGTCAGTATTGTATATATGAGATCCCATCTTTTAAAAAATTAAAAAAGCTGGGTGGTGGTGGCGTACACCTTTAATCCCAGCACTTGGGAGGCAGAGGCAGGTGGGTCTCTGTGAGTTCGAGGCCAGCCTGGGCTACACAGTGAGTAGTTTCAGGAAAAGTGCAAAGCTACACAGAGAAACCCTGTCTCGGGAAAAAAAAAAAAAAACTTTAAAAAAAAGGAAAGAAAAAATGAAGGGGAAGGAAGAAGAGGAGGAAGAATGAAAGAGGGGGAGGAGGGAATGGGAGAAAAAAGGAGGAAGAGGAAGAAAGGAGAGGAAGGAGGGAGAAAAAGAGGATGATGGAATTTTACCTGAAAAGCTGATAGTTCAATTTGTAGACTGTTTTCTGAAGCAAGACTATACTAGTACAATGCTGGCTGTCTCTTGATCACCAAGAGATGTTTATGCATATATGTTTTGTTTATTCCTAAGGAAGACCTATAAGGTGGCCAGGTATGGTAACAGACATCTGTGGCCTCACCTACTCTGGGGGCAGAGGCAGAAGGAACCATTAAGGCCAGGATTTCAAGGTGAGCTTGGCAACACAGTAAAAAAACAAAACAAAACAAAACAACTTCAACAGGAAAATCAGGAAGACAGGAAAGACAAGGGGAATGAAGGAAGGAGAGGGTAAGGAAGGAAGGAAGGAGGGAAGGAGGCAGGAAGACTACAAAGAGAAGTATTAATTCCTACTTTACAGATGAGTTAGAGCATCCAGAGTTTACATCAGTTGTACAATAACACACAGTTAATCTGTTTGCATTAATCCCTATCTGTATGTATTCTTGGTTTCCAAGACAAAAGTAAATTTGTCATTTGAGAAGTTCCAGAAATCAAAAAGAAATAAAATGAAAATAGAGAAAGCATAAATTAAAATTTCTCATTTCTCATCACATTAGTATAGGTGATTCTAAGTAAATGCAAAATGACAAGAACAGATTTTATTTTTGGAATAAAAACAGCAATCATTTGATTCATTTTACATCATTGTTTTAAACAGATTTGATTAATTAGCATTTTATTTAACACATTTCAGTTTTAAGTTTCTCATTAAGAAAATATCTTTCAAGCATTAGAATGAACACATCTCATATGCAGACCACCATTAGTCTGGATGCTGATGACCATCATGGCCGGATTCTACAAATGAGAACCTGAATATTTCCACCCTACTTTCTTGCTTCTGTAACAAACAGTTGTCTCTTATGGCAGCATTTCTAACACTGGAAGATCACTGTGTTCCTCTGAGTATCTTTTCTGGGCAACGACTCCCACAGGTGTGTCTTATACAAATGGGTGCACTCTGCCTTGCTCTACATACTAAGCTCCATATGATGGGGAAGGTCAAAACAAAATCTACCAAAACACCAGAAACTGCAATGATTGACATTTAGTATAAATGCCATAACACTAGAAGATAAGCTTGTTATGAAATTAGCTCACTTTTTTTTCAGTCTGAGTTAAGTAGGTCTTTCCTGCACCATGATCTTGTAATGTTACTGTAAAACCCCTATGCATCCTTCTGTGCCAGATTATTTTATGTGTTTCAGTTTATCATTTGGCTATAGCAAGTATTTTAAACCTAAATTCAGTCACTAATAAACCAGTTCTTCCTTGAATCTGTTTTAACTACAAGAACAAGGACAGCAAAGGAACACAGCAGACCTATCACTAAAAACTCCAACAGTACACCACACTACTCATAAGTACTATTTAACAAAACCTTATTTCTTTATTTCCTGTGTATGTGTGTATACATGCAATGGTGCACAGCATAAGTTAGAGAACAACTTGTGGGGCTTTCTACCATGTGGGTTTCTAGGGAATGAACTCAGGTCAACAGGCTTGGTAACAAGCATTTTTCCAAGGCTAAACCAACACATTCCCCCCCCACCCCTCACCCCAGAAAGCACTCTTGAGATAAGAGTTCAACTGAACCCTGAGTCGAAGGTCTTTAAAATACAGGACAGTTAGTACAATTTCTAATTTCTCTGCAGTAAGTAACACACTTTAGATCAACAGTGTTACTCTATCCAGGCTAACGCTACTACTTAGAAGGGGAAGTAAGACACTATCTAGCTGTTTGACACTTTCTCTGTCTGGTTATGAACTTTCTCTGATACCAGATGCCAAAGTCGGCCTCATCAGATCAGCCGTTACATTTACTGCCACTCTTTCATTTTCTAGCAATGGTTCTTCAAGGCAATAGTGACAAGAAATCTGGCTTTAGGTAACTACGAACTTGATTTCAGGAACGTAAGCACAAATACTACCCTCCCTGTCTTCCCCCTCTAAGGTGTGACTAGCAAGAAGAGCGTGCTTTCTCCACATTTGAAGTGGTCTTCCCAATGCAGTTCACACTGTTTTCTGAGTCTCTGCACATACACTGACACACTAGCGCTAGCAACACTAATCACACCATTGTTATGGCAGGAGATGAAAGACAATGGTGCTTTACATTCAAGTGGGTGGAGGCAAGACAAGAAGATAGGGTTAAAAATTGCTAACAATGTTACGATTCTGGACACTGAAGGACAGAGAATGAAGAGAACCAAGTGTCATATCTGACTAGACGTCTGCCTGGGCAACGAATTCAAAGGTGGCATCAAGTAGGAGAATTGGCAGCAGAGGAAGATGCTAAGTTCAGTTTTAGATCACAGCGATATTCAAGAGGAGCTGTGATAAGCAGTGGAATTCATGCTTATGTCTAGAACTCAGGAGAATGGTTAAGAATTAGGTACACAGATTTGGAAGTCAAAACACAGATAAGAAATTGAGCAAGAATGGTAAATAGGGCCAAGGGTGGGGGGTGGGGGTGGGGGGGAAACATGAGCGAGATCGATTTTGCAGTGTAAATGGTTCACAGGCCATGCCAGTTACTTCTGCATCAGTGACCAAAATACCAGACGGAAACAACGGAAGGGAGGAAGAGCTCGTTTTGGCTCCCAACTCAGTAGAGGAACACCATGGTGAGGAAGGCGTGGCGGAAAGGCCACCACGGCAGGAACAGGAGTGGTGGCAGCTGTACACGGTGGTGGCCCTGCAAACAGCCGGAGCGGACAGAACCAGAACAGAGTCGGTTCCACCTTCAAATTGCCTACTGCTGCCAGCCCAGCCTCACCCTCTGAAGCAGCGGTTCTCAACCAGCGGGTCACGACCCCTTCACCGCAGTCACAAGAATAACAAAATTCCAGTTACGAAGGAACAATGAAATGACTTTATGGCTGGGGGTCCCCACAACATGAGGAACTGTGTTAAAGGGTCGCAGCATGAGGAAGGTTGAGAACCACTGTCCTAAAGGTTTTCACAGCCTTCAGAACACACTGCAAACTGGGCAGAGGTCATGCCCACACTGCCAGCACTCAGGCGTAGAGGCAGAAGGACTGACATGACCTCAAGGCCAGCCTGGTTTACACATTAAAACTGTTTTAAATATTAATTAAAAAATACTATCACCACAAGCTAGGGAACAACTTCTTAAACCTTTGGGGAGAGGGGCATTTCAGATGCAAACATATTACATATATTCTTTGGTACAGCCATAGGGTTAGATTGAAATGTTCCAGGAATGAAATTTCAAGTTCTGCCTCATGGAAATAATACACTAAACTTGCTGGTCTTTTCTTAGAATATCTTTCCCTTCAAAGGAAGTACTTTGAACAAACCCTTATATGCTAGGTGCTGTAGGACTGTGGTCTTGGTAATTTGCTTGAGAATTCAATAAAGCACACCAGAGGAAAAGGGAGAAGTATGAAGTGATCACTATGCTACAGGTGCAACGATACCCCCTCAATCCTGTCAAAGCAACTCTGGTGTACAGAAGCAAAGGAAATGCTTGAGTGCACACTGGCAGGGAGCAGAGACAGAGATTGTATACCAGCTAGCAAAAGGCATGACACACAAAGAATATTCAGCAGTGAAATGGAAAAAGAAAGGGGCCAATAAGAAATTCCCTCTTCCATATGATCATCCATGGAAGGAATAAATACCATTATATACAACAAAACCAATAAAGGAAAAGGAAACCACACTGGCACGTAATGAGCAATGGCTTCAATTGTTTTAGCCATTCAAAAATATTTCAGTTTTGGTGAGCTGCTTTAGAGGTGTTATGAGAGACATAGAAATATGTAAGATTTCTGTGTCTTCAAAAGTTATCATAGTAGTAACTGCACAAAATAAAAACAAGACTACAGAGGTAGGTAGTATCAATGAATAGTAGAATTTCAGCAAAATAAATGAAGAGCTTTGATTAGAAAACAGACTCATTAGGAGAGAGGTGGCTCAGCGGTTAAGAGCACTGACTGATGTTCCAGAGGACCCATGTTCAGTTCCCAGGCTGTCCAGTGTCTGATCATGCCAGTATTTAAAAACAAAAGAAAGAAAAAAGAGACATACACTACATATTAATGGTGTGAGTGAAGGGACAGGTGTTAATCAGTGTCACTAGGAAATGAAAACCAAGATGTCTACTGTGATGGGTTAAGTAAGAATGGCCCCCATTGGCTCATAGATTTGAATGCTTGGTTACCAGGGAGTGGCACTATTAGAAGGTGTGGCCTTCTTGGAGGAAGTGTGTCACTAGGGGTAGGCTTTGGGGTTTGAAATGTTCAAGCCAGGCCCAGTGACTTTCTCTGCCTGTAGCCTGCAAATATGGATGCAGAACTCTCAGCTACTCTCCGGCACCATGTCTCCTGCATGCCGCCATGCTTCCCGCCATGACAATAATGGATTAAACCTCTGAACTGTAAGCCAGGCCCGATTAAGTGCTTTCCTTTAGAAGAGTTGCCATGGTCATGGTGTCTCTTCAGAGCAGCAGAACACCAACTAAGACATCTAGCCACACGTATTTGACTCATAAGGGAATACTAAGAGCCTATACCATGGAAGCATATGGTGCCAGTGAAGGTTTTTCAGCAGAAGTGATTTCATTTGTGCTTTAATTGAGAACAAAGAAAGGTTTTCAGCTTCATTCAGTCTAATCATACTTGTCCAAATCTCATACCACTCCACGTTCTTTACTGCACCTCATTTCCCACTCTTCTCAAGGTGAGAGTACGAAAGGCTGTTGTCTCCAAGTTCCAAAATGAGGATGTGGCTCACCCAACTTTAATTCACCAGCTCATTTTAACTTATAGGATTCCTTCCCTGTCCTGTTTACCTTTACCAAAATCTACCTCTCAAACTCCACTTTACTACTCAGCTCGTTATCTACAGTTAGCCATTCCTACAGCTCGTCTTGGAAGTACAACGGTTCTTAGAACACAACACTGGTTCTGCAGCGGCTTCCCTATAATCCCGGGTGCTGCCTGCCTGACCTTTCTCCAAGTAAAAGGTGAGCACCTCAAAAGCAATAGCTATTTCTTTAATTTTTCTCTATAAATTAATGCACTGTAAGACACAAAGGACAGACAGTGCAAGATTATGTCTTTGTTCACTACTATATCATAACCCTAAGGCTCCCTTATTAGACAACCAAATTCAGTAAACAGACAATGAGAAGAAAAAGAAAAAAAGCCAGGCTGGGGCAGAAAGATGGCTCAGTGAGTAAAAGCACTTGCCTTACAAGTTGGACAACCTGAGTCTGGATCCCTAGAATCCACGTGAAAGCTAGTCATGGGAGTGAGTGCAAGCATCAGAGCATCAGAGTCCCCATGGAATCCTGGTGCAGAAAGGAGAATGTACAGAGCTTGTGGGTCTACAACACACACACACACACACACACACACACACACACACACACACACACACACACACACAGGGAGAGAGACAGAGAGAGAAACAGAGAGAGAGACAGAGAGAACAAGAACATCAGTGCTAAGATAAAAAATGAAAATTTTATGTTTAAGAGGATAAATCCTGGACAGACAATCCCTCCCCCCCACAAAATAAAAATTTTAAAATAACTCTAAGTTTAGGAAAAACTGAATCTCATATAAAAATCACTGTGTATTTCTTTAGGAAATGACTTATTCTTCTGATTTTTCTCCTCACAGCAAGAAGGAATAACTCTGGTACAGTCATTCCATAAGAGAAGCCAAGAAATGATTCAGCTTCCCATGGAAGACTTTCCTCACTCCAGACAAACACACCACAGTACAGTCATGCTTTCCAAAGTGCAGAAGTACAGCTTGCTCTTTTTATCAAGGTCCAAAACACAAAGCAAAAAGAAAAGTCCTCCATGGGAAAAATGACACAAAACTCCACTGTATGTATAACTTTACTGTCAAGTTCACGTTGGCATTCATGTATCCCCCCAAACAAACAAACAAAGAAGACCCCGATTCTCTGCTGGAAATGACCTGAGAGCCTACTCCCCATGGACTAGCATTCACAGTGCTGGGAGATACTATCAAAGGTGCCAAGGAGGGAAGCAATCAAGAGTCCTGCCCAGCTGTGATGCTTATGAACCATGACCATGACCAGCAAGGCACTTCCATCTTAGCCAACAGCTGTCTAGCTGGACTTGAGGCCAGCTCGACAAGAAGGAAAGAAAGCATTACTAGTACTAGAAACCAGGCCAGCTTACTCAGGGCTAGTGAGGTCATAGATCTCAGATGGTAACCGCCCCTACTGTGGCTTTCTTAAGTCAATATATTCCCAACTGCATTCTGAATACTTACTCTTAGACCCTCGGATACCTGTAACTCTCACCAAGCATCAAAGAAGCTTCTTTTTGCAGCAGATGGAGACCATTACAGAAAGCTACAACTGGTCAAAATGCAGAGAACAACTGGACGTGGGGCCCAACTCCAATCAAAACATCTATAAGACAACTGCACACTCAAGACTCAGGGAACACTGTGTAAGAGCCTGAGGACCAGAAAGTCTACTGAGAGAGTAGGTCTTATGACAGGAAAGCTGAACTCATAAAGTATCAACAACATGTCACCTAAACAACGTTGCCTAAAAAACAAACAAACAAACAAACAAACAAAAACTGCAACAATGAAAACATGGACATGTTAAGGTGGATGGAAGAAATTTCATGGGACTCCAACTTTCCATGAAGAGCTATGGACAACTAACAACTGCTTAGAGAGAGCCCCCTAAATAATTACCAAATACTGGGTGGTCAGCTCTGAAATCACATACATACGAGAACACTAAGCTGACTCAGCAGGTTGTACTTACATAGTTAAGGGTTTATATACATATAACAATAAGCCAGCCTACAAGGAGACATGTGCTAAAAGCAACTAATGATAAATTCTGACAAGTTAGAATTGAAAGAACAAAACATCTGTAATGGCTAAATCTTGGCTGTTTACCTGACCACATCTTAAATTAATTAAGACCAAGCAAAGATATTTTTCTTGGTTGGATAATTTGAGGTGGAAGACCCTCTCTAAATCCAGATCATTTGAAGTCAAGAAGATCAACCCTAAATCTGGTCACACCTTCTGGTGGCAGCCCCCCACAAAGGACATGGAAGGAGGAAGCTTTTGCCAGCTTATGTTCACTCTCACTGGCAAGTCTCACTGTCCTGCTGCTGAACCCACTTCTTTAGACCAACAGCTCTCTAGGACGTCTGTGGGGCTCCAGAACCAGACTGGGAGTGCTGAAGTATCCAGTCTTATGGACTGAACAACTGTTGGATCCTTGGCCTTTCCATCAAGAGACAGCCAGAGTTAGACTTACTTGGACCACAGACTGTAAATCACTCTAATAAACTCCATATGTGCGTTTGTATCCATTCTATCTGTTCTGTTCCTGTAGAGAATGCTGACTGATAAATATCTTTGCTGAAATCAGACCATCCCCGTCTTACTGGATAGGTTTTAAACCGTGCTACAACAAGAGAGCAGCAGGGCGTGTTTCTTCAGGGTGTGTTAGTGCAGAACTTGTACGCCAGCACTTAAGTAGCAGGTGCAGGTGGATGGATCTGTGAGTTCCAGGCCATCCTGGTCTGCATGGTGAATACCAGGACAGCTAGGGCTATATAGCAAGACCCTGTCTTTAAAAAAAAAAAAAAAAAAAAAGTCAACCCTGATAACTGGAGAAGATAAGTGGTAAGCAGAAGTTCTAGGGCATCTGTTTAGCAAGATGTGTTTTATCAAGAAGTTAGGACAAAACTGAAAACCTTGATGAAAGAGTTAAGCTTTAAGAAAAAAAGCCTTTTCATCCAAAGCAAAGGGAATGAAGAAATGATAGATATTTATAGTTTATTTCCTGGCCAACCTCCAAGAGCCTAATTTGGACTGAACTTAAAATGTCCCTGCAACAACCCCTATGCAGAAGACTAAATATCAGTGTGACACACTGGGGTAAAGGGCATTTGGCTCTAAAGAGTTTGAGTCTGGGAAAGAAGCCTATCACTGTTAATTATCTTTCTGGCTTTTTCCCTCACCTCTATTTCCAAGTCTTCTAAACTGCGGTCCTACAGGTCAACCTGCTCTCATACTAGATTTTACATCTGGATGCCACCTACATGCCCGTAATACAGCCATATCTTCCCTGTGTACGTAAATGTGACACATTTAAGTCTCCTTCAAAGTCTATCACATCCATAACACACACATCAAACACCTGAGGAGAAAAGACGTGGCTTGTCCTTCCTCTGACTGTTAAACTTGTACAGCACATGTCCTAGTTTTATTTCTGTTGCTGTGATAAAATATCCTGACAAAAAGCAACTCAGGAGAAAGGGGGCTTTATTACAGCTTACAACTCCAGGCTACAGTCTATTATTATGGGAAAGTCAAGAGAGAAACATCAGCTAGTCATGTTGCATCCATACTCAAGAACAGAGAAAAAGAAATACACACATGCCCACTCGCTTGCATCCTTGTGCTCACTTTCATTTCTCCACTCTTAGTGCATAGGGAATGCTGCTGCCCACAGTGGACTGGTTCTTCTCTACATCAGTTAACTTAATCATTAAGACCACCCACCACAGACGTGTCCACAGGCCAGCCCAATATAGATCATCCCTCATAAGACACACTCTATCCCCAAGCGACTATATTTTGTCAAGTTAACAATTAAAACTTGCCATCAAAATACCTATCCATCTATCATCAAAGCTGCATGAGTCCATTTTATAAGTCTCATGAAATGATACATCACTTACTCCTTTTACTTGAATTTCTTAGCATTCAATAAATGATTCCTGCATAGATAAATATAGTGGTGGCCCCCTTTTATCCATGAAGGGTATGCTACAATATCTCATTAAATGGATGAAATGACAGGCAGTTCCAAGTGCTATATATACTATGCCTTTTTCTATCTGTCTTGTAGTGTCGCCACATGTTACCAGAGTGAGTCTGTTTACTTTGGGGCCATTACAAGTAAATCATTGGTTATCAGATAACACAGATGGCTACTAAGTGAATCATGGGTGGGTAGCCTAAAGCATGAACATATAAGACAAAGGATAATTCAGATTTTGTATGGGAAGAAGCAAAACAGCATGAAAACTTACCAAACTCCTCGGAGTAGTACACAAATTTAAAACTTACAAGGTGTTGATTCCTTGAATTTGCCATTTAAAATTTTTAGACCACGCTGACTGAGGGATAATTGTAGCCATAGGAAGTGAAACTGTGTGTGTGTGTGTGTGTGTGTGTGTGTGTGTGTGTGTGTGTGTTACGATGGCAGGGACAGGGAAAGGAAAATGTCTGGAACTGACTGACTAGTCAGTGCAGCAGAACCAGTGAGCTCAATAAAGTAGAAGCATCTGATTAGCTGGTAAGAGTGCATGCCAAAAAACTGTGTTCAATTCTATAAATTGTCCTCTGACCTCCACATGCAATGGTACATGTGCACATGGACACTATTTCATTATTATTTGTTTTATTAAAAAAATACATATACAAAGTAAATAAATGTTAAAAAAAAAAAATTAAAAAAAGTGGAAAGTAAGCCGGGAGGTGGTGGCACACGCCTGTAATCCCAGCACTCAGGAGGCAGAGGCAGGTGGATCTCTGTGAGTTTGAGGCCAGCCTGGTCTACAAAGCGAGTTCCAGGACAGCCTCCAAAGCTACAGAGAGGGTGCTGGAGAGATGGCTAAGAGGTTAAGAGCACTGGCTGCTCTTCCAGAGGTCCTGAGTTCAATCCCCAGCAACCACATGGTGGCTCACAACTATCTGTAATGAGATCTGGTGCCCTCTTAATGGCCTGCAGGCATAACACTATATATATAATTTAAAAAAAAAAAAAAGCTACAGAGAAACCCTGTCTCGACCCCCCCCCCCCAAAAAAAAGCGGAAAGTGACCAGACAGACATATGACATTAACTCCTGGCCTCTACATGTAGGTATTAAGAATGTGCAGAGACATTCAAACACAGACATGTACACACACACACACACACACACACACACACACACAGACACACACACACTCACACACATACACACAATGGATTTTGTTCAGCATTTAAAGAAACCAACCAACTTAGAAGCATAACAAACTTGTAAGCAGGAGCCTCCAGTTATCTGCTAACTACACGAAACTTACAAGATGCACTCATCACATTTTCTAGAGCAGAAGTTGTCTTGTTTAATAAGATGGTCTTAATATTTAATCCTGGCAAAGGGACATGGCTACAAGTCACAGTGGTAAAGAATGGAAGGCAAAATTACAGCATATGTTTCATAAAGTTTTCCCTATCAGACAAAACTCAGTTCTTATTCTCCACTATGGTTACCAAGAACAGTATGTACAGGGATGAGGGAGGAAGTAAGGGTAAATACACGTGTGTGTGTGTGTGTGTGTGTGTTTGTCTGTGCACACATACTCCTAGCAAATGATTATTTTGCTAAATTAAAAATTAATGGCATGCATCTGTTAAAAGTTATTATTTATTAAAAAGAATGGAAGGAATTAAGGGAGGAGTAAGGGTGAATATGATCAAAATACATTGTATGAAATTCTCAAAGAATCAGCAAAATTGCTTATTTTAAATAAAGAACAGTCAAAACAACATCTATTCTGTGAAAATGTATACCAATATTTACAGTCCTATTACAGTAAAGATGGCCAAACAGCTCCTCCACTTAGCAACAGCTGCTGAAATTTACTCACTGTGTGTATTTTACAATAGGCTACCTTTGAAGGTATTTGCTGACTTCCACTTTAAACCTCAGAGTTTTGCGGTTAACTCTTTATTACACTGCACTAGCTAGCTATATGGTAAATGCTGTTCAGAGGAACAGTTCACTAGCCTTTCTTCTTTTTATAAGTGACCATTCCCATGCCCATTCTCTGCTGCGGTGACAGACTGTATGAAACTGTAAGAAAAACTGACAGAGTGCTTGCTGAGCCCCCAGGTTAAACAATCTACATCATTCCTGGGCAGTTCCCATCTTACACCTGTGAATGCAGTCAGCCTCAGATACTGTGCGGTAATATAAGTTCAGTTACCTTCCTCTTTCCCGTACTCACACTAATTGCTCCCTTTCCCCTTCCATTTCTTGCTCCTTTCCTTTCTATTCCTATAGGCTCCTACTGACTAATCTAGAAAAACTTAAAAGAAGAATCAAGGTAGCTTTTCATATCAGCCAGTTTCTGCAGAGAGGTATCAAATAACTGGTAGGGAAGAGTTCAAGGCTAAAAGAATAGCAAGACTAGCTTAGCCGAGCTCAGTAATGCAGATCTGTAATTCCAGCACAGACAGCAGACTCCAAAGCTCATTATCATTCTCAGCTACAGATCAAGTTTCAGGCCAGCTCCAGCTAGGCTACGTGAGACCCTGTCTTAACACCCTCACTAAATGTGCGCACACACACACACACACACACACACACACCAGCTACACTGACCTGGAAGTTAGTCTTGACATTAAAGAATCTGCATTAATTTATTTAACCTGTGGCTCCTTCTCAATGTCATGCCAAGAGACAGGCATATGGCAGTATAGGTTCTCATAAGCAATAAAACCAAAGTTGGATATGTTAAGGCACTGATGAGTTTTACTTACTTCACGCACTCTAACCACCTGCCCTAAAGCCAGTTAAAAATACCAGTATCTCCCAGTATGAGACCAAAACTCAGCAAGCAAGGGCAACTCTGACACAGCAGTTGACAGCCATCATCTGTGTTCTTAACACTTTTTTTTTGGGGGGGGGGTGTCTTTGTAGCCCTGGCTGGCCTGGTTTCACTAAGTAGACCAGGTTGGCGTCAAAATCACATATACTCCTGTACCTGCCTCTGCTTCTTGACTACTGGGATTAAGAGTGTGTCCCACCACACTTCACCAATGGCAAGCATCTCCGGCGATTTCACAGGAGCCTAACGGGTTGTGGGAGAGGGGTAAGCGGGGAGGGGAAAGCCAAAAATCTATAGATCACAGCCTTAACTGGAACATACATGCATCCCTCCCCGACTGTAGGGTATTCCTTTATATGGATTCAGCTGCAGCAGCAATTGTAAAAGGGCCAAGTAACTATTTCATCCCTTTCTTGACTCCAAGAAGAAAGCACAGTCTCAAGAGAAGAAAATCAATTCAGTGGGCTTGATGTGAGGCAGACACAGCACCAGGGTTCAGCACTAATGAGAGGATGGCCAGAGCTCCAATGCCCATTTCCATCATCCTATTAGGGAAATCTAATGACTCCTAAGAAGGAACACAGCCTATTGTGTTGTGCACAAAGACATTATAGACAGGAACTGCTCCATGGCAAAACGAAAACAAAAACGAAATACATGACACACACATCATATTCTAGAATTGAAATGAAAACACTGACTCCCTATTTCAAGGAAAGCAGTGTTGTCAATGGGGAAAATCCTGATTGAAACATTTCCCCAGAATGCTACTTACTGTATGTCAGCATAATTCAAGAAGTAGGAGGGTATGGTAGAGCGAGACCTAAACAAAAGGCCATTCAGGTCCACCTGGCCCATGTCAGTGCCTCATTCATTTGTTTCTCCCAGCAAATCTTCTTGAGTGACTGTCCAAACCTCACTTTACCCATTTTTGGTAGAATCTGGTTTCTATTACAATGTTCAGCACACACAGCAGTAGAGATTTGTAAAAGGCAAATATATTTGGTAACTACACAACAGCACCATCCCTTAAATGAAGGGACATACTCCAACATTACAATTTATTGTTGTAATTTCATTCCAAGTGTCTGAAGTGAAGGATCCATAAAGTGTGTGTGTGTGTGTGTGTGTGTGTGTGTGTGTGTGTGTGTATGGTTTCTCTCTACACAACTACCAATGTGATGTCCTAGGGCTTTCCATAACCTCTGGCCTTGCAAGGGTAGAATAGGAAGAAAATAACCATAAGGTCTTTAGAAAAATATTCCTGCCTTCAAGTAAAGACTGCACACTGGGGCTTCTCATCATATACTCTCCGTCCCCAGAGTGGGCCAGGCCCTGGACCAATCTCCAAAGGCCAGGAGTGACTAAAGGCCAATCCTCTCATTTTACTTAAAAAGGTATTGGCCTTTAGATGGTTCAGGAGAAGATTGAAATACAACAGATGGAAGGATAGTTAATAAACAAATTAATGATGTCAAAATAGAGCAGACTGGATTGAAAGAGATAAATCATTAGGTAAAGTGCTTTACATCAAGATGTGAGTCCAATACCCCAGAAACCATGTTTGCTTGTGCTTGTTGGAAGTGTGTGTGTGTGTGTGTGTGTGTGTGTGTGTGTGTGTGTGTGTGTGTTGGGGAGCTCTTGTTTTAATTAAAAACAAAAACAAACATAAAAAAAACCACACACTTTTATATCAGCACTGGAGAGTCAGAGAAAGGCAGATCCCAACAGTTTGCTAGTCGGCCAGCCTTGCCTACTTGATGAATTTCAAACTAAGGGTCCCTGTCTCCAATGAATGAATGAACAAATGAATGAAGTAGTGGATGAGGTCTGAGGAATGACATCTGAGGTTAACTTCTATCCTTAATATTTACATACACTTACAAACACACAGAAAGAAATAAAACTGGCCAAAGCACATTTCTCAGAAGTTATTTTCATAGCAGCAAAAGACAGGTATTGGAAAGAGATCCTACACTCCAGGTCTACCAGGAGACAGACTGAGTGATGGAAATGGAAAGCACCAGGCTGTTTTCTCTTCTCACACTGCTTACTGATTAAAACATCAGTAAGCAAATCATACTGCTATGTGACTCGTGCAGGCAGCTCATTTGGAACCAATGGTGCCTTCAAGAAGATTTCTGTTAGATTTCAAGGATGGCAAGTATAACAAACATACATAAAAAGAAAGATCCTGTACTCTAGCAAGATAATGTGGATGGAATTTCCAATGTATTAAGATCACTCCACAGTGTGATGTGCACATGGTCCAGCCATAAGCCTCCAAGGACCTGTTATCAGATGGCAATTTAATAAAAGAAAGTATTCTAAAGCCATAGTGCAGCAAAAGCAAGTCTTAATAGCCATAAAAGGGATTAAGAGGACATATATAGCTGTAGCCTTCCCATAATTTCCCTCCAAGTATGGGTGTGGTAGCGAAAAGAATCAATGAGGTAAAGGAGGGCAATTGAGCAGTAGAGACAGACCTCTCTATGGATCTCTTCAATGAACAAGTAGTGTTCTTGGAGAAATTTTACTGGGGAGGTTTCTGGAAAACCCTGGCTTATTTCAGTGATAGGAGGTGAATTCTAAGGGAGGCCAGTAGGAAGAAGTTGGACCACCAGTTAGCTGGGCAAACAATGCTTTGTGCTCTGAGGTTTCTAGGTTACAGATTCATTCATACCTTGTCGATTTTAAGGGTATAGCCTTATGATCACTAAAATTTCTTACATCCAGACACTATGAGAACAATTATTTCTTGAGAATTTCAGAGTCCTATAGTAACAGAATCTGGAACACAGAGATCTTTAAATACTTCCATTTTTATTTAGTTCCATGCTCTATCAAAGGAAGGATGTCTCCAATTACAGTAAATATTTCTACTAGTCTCCCTAGGCAATAAAATGATTATTACTTTCTACTGTTCATCCCCTACTCCCCATTTCTTTGATTGAGTATAAGCTCTTCAGGTATAGGGCCACCACACTCAAGTTACCTTAGATTCTCTATTAGAGAAATGTATGCATCCATGCATATTTACACATGTACACAGGTTAAGCATACATATAACACAAATTTCTGGAAGCTCAAAGTCTTATTTATACATTCAAATATTTTCCAAGGTATCCACTATGAAACTATATTTTTTTCTAATTATTCCTATTACAATTAGGTTAAACAGTTTCAGAAATTTCTTTCAGCTACTGTCAAAAGTAACATCTAGCTGGGCGGTGGGTGGTGCACGCCTTTAATCTCAGCACTTGGGAGGCAGAACCAGGTGGATCTCTGTGAGTTCAAGGCCAGCCTGGGCTACAGAGTGAGTTCCAGGGAAAGGCGCAAAGCTACTCAGAGAAACCCTGTCTCGAAAAACAAAACAAAATTTTAAAAAAAGTAACATCTAGGGCTGGAGAGATGGCTCAGAGGTTAAGAGCACTGGCTGCTCTTCCAGAGGTCCTGAGTTCAATTCCCAGCAACCACATGGTGGCTCACAATCATCTACAATGAGATCTGGTTCCCTCTTCTGGCCTGTAGGCATACATGCAGGCAGAACACTGTATACATATAAAGAAATAAATCTTTTAAAAAAAAAAAAAGTGACATCTAATGCAAAACTTTTCCCAAGATTACATGTCACTACAGAACAAGTCTTTCAAAACTTCATTAGGTACCAATCCACACTACTTAGCCAGAACAGGATGCTACCTAAAGACAAGAAAACCAGCACAATATGTGTTTTGCCTAAATCTTGTTTTTGAGCTAGGTGTAAGCTCAGGGCATTTATATGTGCTTCTAAAAACATTCTTCTCTACATAAAGTTTGCTAATGGTATTTCAACAACAGCTAATTTGGCTTTCTTTTATTTAAAATATATAACTATTTATTAACACCACATTATGTACATACAGGAGCACCCATGTGGAAGTCAAAGGAGAGCTTCGGGGATTCTCTCCTTTCACCACATGGGTTCCCAGGGATGGAACTCAGGTCTGCAGGTTTGGCTACAAATGCCCTTATCCACTGAACTATCTTGCCAGCTCCTGCCAGCTAACATTTTTTGGAAGACTAGATGTGTATTGGTATAAGCAGTATAAATTATGTTCCTACAACTGTTTATCTAAAAGCAGCGTTCTCAGAATGGAAGAAGGCCTGTATCAGTGTGTGGGGTCAAGGGTAAGGAGAAGGTAAGTTTTCACTGTATGAATGGAAATACAAAAGCAGAAACACTGATATTCCCACACATACTACTGAACACTTCTATTGTTCATACTTCTCTAGTAAATGGTAATTTTTCTTACTTTCCTACTCAAAGTTCTCAAACCTGGGGTTCCTACTAGATCAGTTACTAGCAACTGGCTTCTTTTTAGAGTTTATGTGATTCTAGGATCTCTACAGGTCAACTCTATCAGGCAGGCAGTCAAAGGGTCTTTCCAATAGAATTCCAGTATCACTTGCACTATGTGTATACTACCCAGGAAACACAATACACTTTGGACAAACACATCTGTTTGGGATTCACCATTGCACTAATGGTATCTGACATGACATGTTACACACACTGTGACTATCTGCATATGCTTTTTTTTTTTGCTTTGACTAGATTATATGAACACTAAAGGCAGAAGCAATTAACTAACCTTTTAAAATGTTGATGTATCTGATGTAACATGTTGACTGAAAAAGAGTGCCCATCTTACTAAAAAATAAATGGAATCAACCCACAGGCCGCCTCCGAGACTAAACTGATCTGGAATCAATACCCCTAAAACAATTCCATCTATACCGAAACATTTAACCTTTCAATGGTCAACAAGGAAGCCACTATTAGGCATCTTCTTCAAATATATTATACCAAATATAAGAAGTCTGTAACTGCCCAAATTGTAGGTTGTTATAATTCTGAGGACTGCTATATGTTTCTCAGCATATTAAATAATATTATTTTTCAATTTTTCTACTAGAGAAGCCTTCTCATCTATGAAGCAAAACAAAGCAGTTCCAAATTATGTTACATCAATAAATTTAATAGGAGCTTAGGATTGGAAGCAGTTTTCCTAAGATTGCCTCATGATCACTCTTCCAAGTTCCCAGCAAAAACAATGTTTATATCCAAACCTGTATTTCTAGCACATATCACACAAAATTAAACATCAGTCTTTAAAAGTGAATGCCCTTAGAGGGAAGAATTTAGTGTTGAAAGGTTGGTTTTTAATGAATAACCCTGGAACTCTATTTTAGCACTCACACTTGGTCTTATTTGTTGGCTTGGTAACTCTGTCTGTGCTACAGTGTGAGCCTGACCATGGAGAGGGGCTGTTTTCATGTCAGCACACTCGAGGCCAAACACAGAACGCAGGAGACAGGGACTGAACCAAGCTCTGGACAAAGTACCGGGCGCTTTCAGAATAAGCCTGAAGTGACACAAAAACCCAATGACCATTCAAAAATCACTACCACAGCCTGGCACGGTAGTTTCTTTCCAAGAGGTTTTTTTTAACATCCACTATCCATGGTCTTAACAGTAGGTGTGATGCTTGGTTTAAATGAAAATGAGGCAATAAATCACCTACATTTTATAACCAATGTTATATGCTAGAAGTATGCTGACCCAAGTCAGTGCAAATAACTGAGTAGGCATCCAAACCACAAATGTACATGAGTAAACCAAGCCTCTCCATACATAAGCAAAGTCACTCAGCTAAACAGAACTGGGATCAAACCCTTAGTTTACTGGGTCCCATTCACTTTTCTTTATGACTAACTACCAGTCTTCCTGGGAAGGACGAAATTGAGGTTGAATGACATGGACAAGAGAGTGGTAAGATTTATGTCTTCTTTTGTCTCAAGAAGAGGCAATGTGAGGATGAACATAACTCCTTGAAAACAACTGGACCTCTGAGTTCCAGGTCAGACCCACTTGGACACCAAGTTCTAGGCCAGCCATGGGTACATAGTGAATCCCTGTTTCAAAATCTAAACAAAACATTGGATTGTCACATAACTAAAGACCCCAAAGCAAAAACCTGGAAAATACTTAAGGAAAAAGTGACCAGTTAAAAATCTGGTTGTTGACTCAAGTCTGATCTTTATAAATCCATCATGGCTGTCCTTTGGTTCAATGCACAAGATATACTCCAACACTTGTGAACTGACAATTCTGTCAGAAGCAAATGCTGATCAAAAATTAAGAGCTAGAGTAAATATTAGAGATTACCAGAGACCAGTATACATGAGAAAATGAAGACTAGGAAATTAAATCAGTCGAGGTCATTTGAAAATGTATATCCAGATCATTAAGTCCTATCTTTATACATGTTATTTCTGGATAATTCTACACAAAAGCAAGAGTTTTACCATTGTGGTTTTCCAGTCTGAGATCTTCTAGTGGCCTATCTTTTCAAACAACAACACTGAAAATCTACAGAAACAGTGATTAAAAATTTTTCCTTGGAAATTCTGCAGTTCAGGACTTTGAGAAAGTTGCCCCCAAACTCAGGGGTAAGTTTCCCTGTGGCTGATGTTGGCTACAGCATTGTACCCAAGAGGAATAATTAGGGGGAGGGAATTGGTTTTCTTAAATGTCAGATGTGTGTAGGGAAAAAATTTATTGGCAACTCAGAAAGAAGCCAATTTGCTTTTGGCTGGGGGACAAAAAGACCACAAACATATATGTAAATATGATGGCAGACATATTCTTTAAAGGTCCTTTTTAAAAACTGAAAACTTAGTAGAGTGGTATGGTAGAAAGACATCTTGAAAGTGTTAATTAGCCTTCTAGTTAAGTCATCAAGTAGTCCAGCAGCTACGCTAAGTTCCTCTTGCAACGGAGAATGAAGGCTGTGAAGAGCCAATAAGAAGCAGAGATGTTTTTAATTCAACTCCTGGACATGTGGAAACAAAAGCTTACCCCTCAAGATGAGAGAGAAAACACAGTGTTCCCATTAAAAATGATAAAAAGAACAGGGAACTCTAGATGATGTTAATAGGAGGCAATCCAAGACCAAGACTCCAGTGATCACAGTTTGAACACTAAAGCTAATACTGTAAAAATAACTAAGAATAGAAATTCAGTTAATCTTATGTCTAGGTGAGTAACTACAAAAAAGGGGTTCTGACTGAAAATGCTTTCTTGATTTGGGAAACATGTACAACAAAAGTATACTTTCCCAGTAACCTAATCCTCAGCATATGGAATTTTATAGTTGTTCTTGGATGTATTTGCTTTAGAGTGTCTGGCTGCTAGGTCCATGGGCATCCTGACAAGATACACTGGCTTTCTGGATTAACTGTTCCACATGGTTAATAAGCTTATGCAATGAGCGTTTGGGAAAGGAATTATTTCAGAGAGCCCTCAATGAACAGATACTGCAGTCAAGCAAGCTCTTTCTGAATGAACTGGGTCATATCTTACAAATAAAAGACCACTGTTATACAAGATTTTAGATTTCAACAAAGGGAGAGAGAAGGGGAATCTGAAATGCTTTCCTCACTCTAGTGGCTCATACTCTCAAGGTAAATGGTCCCCAAGCTTCATTTCTCCAAGTACAAACACTATCATCTCTCCTACTTCCCATTTGGCATGCAGCACAATACCTTTTCAAGCCATTCTTTATGGAGGGAACAAAATTCAAGTCTAGAAAAATATTAGGATAAATACTATGTTGATGTTACTTAGATGCAGCTAAATAGATTAAATAATAAGAATATAAGACATTAGAAAACCAAATAAATCAACTTTGATCCTAAACAGAAAGAGAAATTTCTCCTTTTGTAACAGAAAGCATAGAGTTAATGTAATAGGTTAGAACTGAAGTATGTAAAAAAGAACCATTTAGGGACACTTGTCTTAAAGAGGAAAACTCACCCTAAACCAATGGAATACCCTTAGGACGACTCTTTAGGAAAGAACAACAGTATAACAGAAACGTTCAACAGTACAAGCTTGGGCTACAACCCAGATGACAGTTTAACTAATGGTGAAACAAGGTATTTAATTACCCGGAATCATTTCTATAAAGTGAAGAAGTTTCATAATCAGTACGGTCTTTTCAAATTGTCAAGGTCTGAGAAATAAACCAATTTTCACACCTCCCAATTTAAATTATTGTATGATGCTATTCCCAAAGCTTTTATTATGTAAGCTGAGCAGGTAGAAACAGAGCCTGAATCCTTGTCTACTCCTTATTTCAATGATAGGACATCAGAATCTGAAGTTATTACGTAATAAGAGTAATGTTCAACTGGGGCTGTACTTGTATGCCAGACATTTCTGAGCATCTCTCCCCACCCCCAAGGGTGAAGAGGCTCCAGAAGACAATCTAGAGACCCCTGAAAGTAGACAAATATGTAAGAGGAATCAATGTTTAGTACTGAGTTCTAACTGCTAATAAGATTTTGGCAATACTTAAGAAATCACAATCATAAGTGCTATATGTGAGGGAACCTTATAAGTATACTCACAACTTTGCCTCCTGGATTGTGAACATTTGTCAACCTAGAGATTTGCAGAACTTTGTGGAATTTAACATTCAAGTTTTTCCTGAGACTACAAGGGAACATCAAATTTAATATTGCCTAATTCCTGTATGTACCATGATTTTAAAGCACTTATTCTCTAAAGTTGGACTTTTAGCACATGCTAAGTAGTCTTAAGGAGTAAGAAATATGGACAGCTTGGTTCGCACACCAAGCATCAGCTCACCTGGACTAAGAAAACAGGAAATCAACCACAGGTTTCTCTTCAAATGGATTCTGTATTTATACTTATTAGTAAACTACTACAAATTCCCTATCATCCTTGCAGGTCATCAGACAAACACATTTGTTCTGTTTTCTACTTGGAATAGAGTGAGTCAATGAAGCAATAATTCAATGAAGCAATGACTGGCCTATTCCCAAGGTCAAAACAAAGCCTGGGTATGTGTCAGAAAGTTTGGATTAAATAACATTAAACAAATGCCACTCCACCCCCAACTACAATCACAAACTCAGTCAACCCTTTCCTAAATAGAGACACTAGAATGTTAAGGTTAAGATGATGAACAGAGATGAGAAAATTGAATTAAACAGAGGCTAAGCCAAAAATCTAGCTCAAATAGAACTGAACTCTCTTACCCAATTTACAGTGTAGTAATTAGAGGATATACAAGAGAACAATTTTTGTTGTTCTTGTTGTTTTAAAACCAAGTCTTGATATACAGAGGCTGGGCTGGCCTTGAATTCATGGCAATTCCCCTGCCTCAGCTTCCCAAGTACCAGGATTACATGGGTATAGCCCCATGCCCAACTTAACATTTTTTAAAAGGAAAATCAAGAAGACAGAAGGAAATGGAAAAACAAATCCACTTGCTGGCTTGCTCAACTTTCACTGGAACACAGTACTCTTTTTGCCAGAAGTTTACACACGACTTGCCAGGAGCCTACTACTGGTTTTGTATAGTCCCTGAAAAAAAAAAATCTAAGAGTAGATTTTCTATTTTTTAATGCCTGGAAAAATTTAAAGCAAAAATATTTAATGCTGTGAATATCATATGGAATTCAAAATTCATTGTCTAAAACAAGAGTTCACTAAAGCACAGAAACATTCCATCGATGGTTGCTTTCCAACTGTGACAGCAAAGGTGACAAGCTAAGGCAAAGACTATTTCTACGTCCCACAGAGACTGAAATTTTTCTACAGACCTCTGTTCTTTTCTGACACAGTGAAGATACAGTTAATGGATAAAAAGAGAAGAGTTAAACTGGAAAAGAAAGTAAGACACAGGAAATGCTGAAGTCTGTGTCCATGGGTTTTCCTTTCAGTTCACAGAAGAGAGAGCAAGTCTGGGCACAACACCAAGGGGAGAGGGGAGCTGTGGTCAGATTTCAATCATTTTAATAATGCTGCTAACACAAAAACTTCCTTTACACCTGAAAAATTTTCACGAACTGAAAATTGTATTGGTATATGTTTTCTGCACCAGGTAGAAATGGACACAAAACATAAGGTAAGAGATTCTCTCCATCCTAAATTAAAAGACTAGCACCAGATTCCACCTGCTGCTGATGCTGGTCACATGATTCTTCTAGGCTCTACTCCTTTTCAGGAAAATGAGGCATGCTGAGCAACCAGAAGTGTATTTTTTCTTTCAACTCCTAAAACCACAGGAAGAAACAAGAGAACTGGGAAAGAACAAACCAAACCAAACTAGAGGTACTAAGTTCAAGGACTTGAATTTGCTCCTTCCCCTTCTGAGGGGCTTCTGGAACAAAGATACATGCACCCACAAATCTTAGGTTCTCGTTTCTTCCCTGGGAGGCAAGAGCAACATTTATCTGAAAAATGCTTGCTATACAAGTAAAAGCCCAGGCATGAATATTATCTGCAACAAGGGGTGGGTTGGAATGGCCAGCACCTTCTAACGACTGTACTCCAATAAAATGAGGCTTTGTTATCATCTCATAACGTCAAGCACTTTGGGATGGTACAGTTCTGTTTACCTACTGTGGTAATATTAATGAAAATGCCACTCTGGCCTTTGAAAGGCAAAAATAATACACTGTCAGGTCTAGCCAAGGCACACTGGCTTTCTAAGGGCAGTGTACATGAGCACATTAACTTGTTGGTTAGCATTCTAAAAGCCTGTGTTTGGCTAGCACAAAATTCAAAGCACAGAATACAAGGTCTTCTCAGCAAGTTTCCTTGATCTGCAATTTATTAACTTTAATCAGAAGAAAATGTTTTTTAAAACCCACTGAAGGAGCTGAAGAGAATGCTCGGTGGTTAGGAGCATATGCTGCTCTTCCAGAGCAACCAAGTCCCATTTACAGCACCCAGATCACTCTAGCTCCAAGGGATCCTACACTCTTCTGACCTCCAGAGATACCTGCACTCATGCTCACATACCCCTCTCCCAATAATTAAAATAATCATATTTTAAAATTCTGAATATTAAATTTGGACTGACTATATGGTTTGTGTCCACAGAAGCCATATGATCTCTATCATCCCAAACATAAAGCATTCCAAAATACATACCTTATTTACAATGGTACATCTTTACAAAGAAATACTACCTGGTAATAATCAATGATGCAACATGAATAAAACTTCAAAATACTATGCTAAGTCACTGGAGCCGGCTCATGAGCACATGCTCTATAATTCCATTTATATGAAGTTCATGAAAGTCAAATGTATAGAAAGAGGAATTAGATTCCTGACTACCAGCAGGTGAGTGGAAGGGAGAAAGGCAGGGCAGGCTGCCAGTAAGCATGAGGTGATGATGTCACAAGAACATAAACAGTCAGGCTGGATAGAAGGCCCAGTGGTTAAAAGCACTGACTGCCCTTCTGAAACCCTCTTCTGGGGTCTCTGGGCACTGCACACACATGGTACGTAGACATACTTGTGAGCAAAACAAATGTACACATGATAAATCTAGAAAAATAAAACAAAGAGCTGCCAAGCATATTTTATTTGAATGGTGGATTTGCTAATGTATGAATCCTCATGAAGCTGCTAAGGACATATTTACTCAACTTTTTTCTTGGCTAATACTGACATTCTTCATATCTTAGACACTTTACAGTGCCCTTCACCATGAAGACACAAAGAACAAGTCATGTTTAATGAGGCACATGGATGCCCTTTGGTGTACATTCTTGTTATGTCACCGTAAATGTGTCGACAGTTTCAAAGTCTTGTGCTCACAGGAAAAATGTTTTCACTGTCACGTCCAAAGGACTCGTGTAGGAGAGACAATTCCAGAGCTTTGATGGCACCAACACAAGTTTAAGAAAAACATACCCTTCAGTTCAAAAGCAGAGAAGAAAGGAAAGATAAGAAACACAGATATATGCCATCCTATTGCAAAAACTAAGGCTAGACATCACAAAAGCAGAGCAAGCTGAAACACTCTGTCCACACAGGCCTGCAGATGCTACTTACCGCCTGGGTCCCAGGGCCTTGCTTCGTCTTGGGTGTGGTAGTTCCATTTCCTACAGCTTCCTCCTCAGAAGGAGCTCTGGTTTTACTCAGAAAATCCACTTCATCTTCAGCTTTAGTGTCTGGCATTTCTGAAGAGAATATGGGTTATTCAGAGAGAGTCCATTTGATTAAAAAAAAAAAAAGGTTTAGTATTTATACAACAAACTCCAGGTTTCATCTGTTTTGTTTGGTTTTCCATTAAATGGCAGGAGCTTGTGCCATTCATGAGCCCACACTGAGCTACTACTTATCACATGGTTCTGTGACCAGTTCCCAGTTTTTAAATGAATTTAGAGTTAAAGGAGTTTCAACTCAATGTCTACTAAGTGAAAAGCTATGAAAGCTCACGTGTCGGTAAACTCATAAACTAAAAGGGTACAGGCTAATATCTGAAATAAGGCAGGCCATTTCAGATGCCATTATAGCAAAATATATTTGTACAGATAAAGTGGAAAGCCACTGAAAATAAGAATGAGCTTCTGGGATGAGAATCACTTAAAAAATATATTACAAACCCTGGTTTATATCGTCAATTTAATCAGTAAGACTGGAAAATTTCAGTAAATTATTTTTAAACTATTATTTCTTCCAAAAGCAAAATATAGTAAGGAATCAGACACTCTTTTCCTTCTGAAAAAAAGCCTTTTTAATTTTTCTGTTGTTGTTTCAGTATTAAATAGTCTGTTCCTATACTGACCATGCTCTCAACAGACCCAACAGTAATAGCTTCTCTTACTGGGCCACCACATGGTCAAGCAAAGCAGGAAGTGATGATAATGATGTTCAAGGCAAATTTAGACTTCTGACACTCCTTTAAAGAGGAAATACTGATTGAATAGTCAAAATTTACCTTCATTTTCCAAATATAAATGGAAATTCTGCCTCATTTCCATGTGGTTGTTAATAATCTACCAATGCTACTACTCTGGCAATAAAAGCAATCCCCATCTAAAAGATTGAGGTTGCTCTCATCAAAGAATGAATCACATTAAGATACATTCACAATAACAGCATGCGTGGCCCTCTAGAAGACTTCTGATTGGGAAAGTCACATTCCTAACAAAAGAACATTCATAATTCTTTCTATTGTCTTTTCTTTTATAATTATACACTCTTACTAGCAATTTAAAATAGGTAGCCAAGTTTGTTTGTCCAGAGAACTAAAATCTGTTAACTTACATACATCAAGTTTCATTAAGAAAAAAAATTTTTGAAATAATCCCCTTTACAAAAAAACCCTCAAAGAAAACCTTTTCTAAGAGAAAGACAGAGACAGAGACAGACAGACAGACAGACAGACACACACACACACACACACTCAGAGAGAGAGAGAGAGAGAGAGAGAGAGAGAGAGACTGAGACTGTGTGTGTGAATGGGGATATGGTTTTTATTTTACCCAGGAATGTGATTTTTAGCATAACCTCACCTTTCCTATATGCAATCAATGGGAAATATGGGCCAGCGACAACCATAAACTGATTACTGAGACTGTAAGATTAGCTTGGTTTGGTCAAGCACCACGAACCTTCTAGACTTGGTAATCAATCAATGCTTTCGGTGAGGCCAGAGTCACATTCCCTTCTTTTTACAGGCTCCTTCCCAATCAACAGCTAAACTTGACCCATAAAACAATCCATGAATAAACCCAACTTTCACAAAGATCACACTCAGGTGCTTTTTTGGTTCTAAGGCAACGTAACCAGGGACTTTCCTCAACCCTGGCTATTTCGTGAAGAAAGCACCAATTTCTTCACCACTGGCTACTTTTTTTTTTTTTAAGTTAGAGGCTGAGCACCAACCCTATTATGAGTCCTTTTGGTAACAAAACAAGTAACCCATCTACACAAGATACCCAACTCTGAACTCACTAACTTTCAAAATTTCTTTCTGCAGAACTTCGCCCCATTTCTTAGTATCTTTATTACAGTTATATATACTTAAAAACAAAAGTCTAAGATTCTGCTGGGTTTTCTTTTTTTTCCCCCCTCTTTTTACCTTTTCTGATGCAGTGAAACAGACACAAACTTCACAGTTCACAGTTGCTAGGGTCAAATTGTGATCACAGAACAAGGAGAACTAATCCCACCCAGGGTGGCCAAGGACAGAGCACCCAAAGAAAGGAAAACAGCCAGGCATCAATTTACAGCCACTCCCAGGCTTCTGAAATGACAACCTGCCAAGGCCCCCAAAATAGACGTGTCCTGGTGCCTTGTCTTAAGTATTGGAGACCTCATTTCAATGTTGAGATAGATGTCAACCTAAAACAGTACTAAATTTAAAAACCCGGAGTCCCAACTCAGCTCCCTTAAATCACTTAACCAGTGGTGGAAGTCGGGCTTTAAAACGGCCAAAAGCCCTGCATCAGGGCACAGGCATCGTGTTTAAATCCCGCCTTCCCAAAGAATTTCTTTGTTTTTGTTTGTTCATTTCTCTCCAAACCCCCCACCCCATGCACACAATTCTAACATGTATTATACTTAAAAGCATTGCCAACAGTTAAAAAAAAATCTATCAAAAAAGCATCAGAGAGGCATGGTACAGCTGGTAGCAGGTGGAGTATAAATGTCTGCATCCAACTGACCTTCAGGGACTTCAGGAGACAAGACGGACAGCCATTCCCACTCCAGTTTTCGCTTCAGCCTCAACACCCGTAAGAACCTCTGTAGAGTGAGCTCATCCCCCCAACACTGGTGGCTTCTCTCTGCTCTCTCTCGACATGGTTACCCACGATGGAGCAGGCCGCCTGGGTTGAGCAATCTGCCCAGCGCAGCTGCTTCTCCAAGATAAGCAGACACAAGGTCTGCCTGTCTGACAGCAGCACAGCCTACTGGGCTTGGGCGGAAATCCTGTGTCCTAGCCCTGTGCTGTGCAGGACCCTGCATTCCCAGACTCTGCCCGAAAGCGAGGCGGCAAACCTGGGAGTCTGTTCCCTGGGCAGGAAAAGGAGGGAGTGCAGATCCCCGACTTAGCCAATGACCTAATATCACCATTTTAGATGTTCATTTGAAAGAGCACTTCTCGCAAACAGCTGTTCGGGAAAGCAGCCTGACTTTAAATTCCCTTACGTTACCTACAGACAATGAACTTGGGAGACTTTCCAATTTGTAGACAAAGCACATTCATTTCAGCACTGTGTTCCGAGGTCCTGAAGAAAAGAACCAAATTGTCTGACTGACACCATCTCAGATCCAGGTACTGTCTTCCGGATTTAGACACTGTCACGGCTCCAGTGTAAGCTAAAAAAAAACCCCAAGCTTTGCATCTGTCATACAGGAAGTAAAATCTGTCCAACTCAAGATGACATGTGTTTCCTGACAGTACTGACTATTAACCTGGCAACTTACACTACTGAGCAAGCAAGGCCTTAAAACAGTAATGGCATCCACACTCTTACCAGTTCATAACAGAAACATGCTTCTGGAGCTGTTAATTTTATAAACGGCTTAGCTTACCTGGTGCTGGCTCAGGCCTGTTGACAGGTGGAACCATTTTCTCTGCTTCCTCTGTTTCAACAACACAGTTCCCAGGGGTTTCGGCATGAGTATTATCCACTGGCAGGGTCTCCCCAGGTAGGAAAGTACATGTACTCTCTGTGCAAACATTCTGTAGCTGCTCAGTCTCCGGGATGGACAGTGATGGATTACTGATTTTTCCTTTAGTCAACAGTGTGTTGGAGGCCTTGACTTGCTCGATGACGGCCTCCACTATAAGAGAGGCTATCTCCTCTATGGGGTCTGCCCCCATAGGTACATGCGCAGCTTGGATTCCAAGTAGAGAGGTGGCATTACTTTCCTCTCCCTGGGCTGAGGTCTGGGTGACTTGCTTCATGTCAGCTGGGAGGACACTGTCATTGAGAGCTGAGAGTCCTGTATCTGTGGGGAGGTCCCTGGCAAGAGGCTGCATTGTTTCTTCATCATTTGGGGCTTCTTTGGAGTTACTCATGGCACAGCTGAGGTCTGTTCCCTCCAATTTTTCTCTCTTGCAATCAAGTGGTACTATCTCTGGGGTTATGACTTCCTGTGAGCCAGTGACACCTTTGTCCAGTAAAGCTTCTGGCAGACATGGAGTCATTTTCTTCTCTTGGTTTAACAACTCTGAAACTGGACTGTCTTTGACATGGTGTATTATATCCTTACTTCTGGGCTTAGCAGTAGCTGATAAAGCATTAGGCACTGTAACATCTTCCATCACATTTCTGCTTACCTCACAAACATGGGTTTTCTTTTGGAACTGAGTATTCACACCAACATCCAGAGCAGAAGGCTGATTACAATGAAGTGCCTCAGATGCATCTGGAAGCAGAGTTGGCAACAGAGTTGAACTGCTCTGCTCTGTATCTGAGGCTTTCTGCTTTGAATCTGCAGCCAGACTTGCTTTTGGTGAGACCAGGCTCTTTACAGCCCCCGCTTCAGTCGGCGTGAAGACCTGTGGGGCCACTTCCTTGTTATGCTTAGTTTCTGTTTTCAGACTGGCAGAGGGTGTGCCTGGTGAGGTACTGGGCTGCACTGCTTTCTCCCCAGCACAAACGGCTGCCATAGGGTTTTCACATGACCTTGGTATCTCTCGCCCAGGAGGTGGTGTTCGCTGGTTTTCCCTTGACATTTCTGAAGAACGCATGTCTTCTTTAACAGAGGAACACCTCACTGCTTTATCCTTGTCATCTTGCCCCAGAGCTGCTGAGCTTTCTGGAACCAGCAGACTGCCACCTTCTTCAGGCAGAAGAGAGTCAGAGACCGAAGCAGCTTTATCCACACTTTGTAGTGAAGAGTTGCTCGGAACTTCGGGTGTCACTGTTGGCCTGGGGCCCTCGTGATCTCCACCAAGGCTTACGGGGTTGGTATTCCCCATGCTGGGCTGAAGCTCTACAGCACAGGGTGTAGGCGGGCCGTCTCCTAGCTTACCAGAATCATCGGAATCTCTACAAGCTATAGCTCTATGGAGCTGAGGAGTTGCTGTTCCCTTTTCTTTCTGGGAGGGGACAGGAGAAAGTGCGTCATCTTTGGTTACTGATTCACTCTCTGGACTGTTTGCCAGAGAGAAACTGCTGCCTGGTGGCGGTACCTGGTCTGGCACTTGTTCTTTCTTGGTTTGGGGGACAACTGAAGGCAAATGTGAAACATCCTCCAGCATATTTGTTAAAGGTGGATCTTGTTTTAAATCTTCTCCCTGGCTCTCTGCATGTAGAACACACAGAGGACAATCCCCCACAGATTCCTGGGTAGTTTCTACAGTGTCAGAAGTGACTATGTCCGCTTGTGGGTCTTCTGGGCAGAGGGTGGTGCATGGATCCTGCGCGTTTGGCTGTGTTATGGGGCTTTTGGGCAGACTAACTTCACCACGGCAGTGTTTTACAACCAACTCACCACTATAAGTCGCTGTGTTCTGCTGACATGAAGACTCAGCACAAGATGTACCGGCCTCAGATGGAGAACAGGGCAGTGCCTGGCTGGTTTGGCTTGGAGCATGCCATGAATTAGATTCTGATTTCTGGTTTGGCATCCCATCTGGTTTTGGCCCAGAAATGGTTAAAGCCAAGGGTGATGGTGTCTCACACAGGCCTGCTAGGGGAGTATCAGGTGCTGGTCCACCTGAAATCTTGTCTTCTGCAGCAGCTGGAAACACCAGAGAGCTCTGGACACTTGGAGCATCAGTTCTCTCCTCACAACTTCCCTCCCGAGTTCCCATTCCAGTTTTCTCAGTGAGGCTTTCTCCAGGCCTTGATGCAGGCGAAGACTCAGCAGCCATGTTGGCACCCAGGGCACTGGCGGCAAAGGCATGGTTTGTAATATTGGCTTTCTCTACAGGTTCGTGTAAAGCTTGAACACCGGATGCCTCAGCCATGCTGACATCAGAATTCTCAAATCCTCCCTCTGTGCCTTCTCCTACTTGATGCTTATTCTTCTGGATGGTAGCACTTGGGTTCAGTGAGCTAGGTTCTAGTTCCCCTGCATTCTCGGGGGCACCAGCATCTGTTGAAGAACTGTCTAGGAGCTCCCTTCCTGAAGAATGCTGGCATCTCCCTGGCTCTGAGACCATGACTTCCTGAGGCACACTGCCCCGGCTGCTCGGGGGCTGCTGACCTGTGGCCATCCCAGAATATTTTGTTCTAGTGACTTCGTTTCTGTTTCCACAGGGTGGAAGGCCTTCTGTGGCCTTTAATCCACAGTCGGGTATACTCTGAAGGCAGTTGTCTTGAAGAGGTGCAGAGCTGGAGTCCACGGCAGGTGCTGGCTCCTCCTCTTCCCCTTCCCTCCCCACATCTTTATTCTTATGAGAACAGGCTACATTTTCTTCCTCAGCCGCACTTGACAAATCACAGGACCTTTCAGCCTTCCTCACAGGACTCCCTCGGCAGCACAGCGTGCTCTTGGTTTCTTCAGAAGAGAGCTGCTGATGGTCAGAAGGCTCTGGTGCACCGGAAAGGAACTGGCCATCTGTCTCCGGTGCACTGGGCACACTGGAAGAACCTTGTGCTGTCACCTTTAAAGGCGTAAGATTGTCCATCTGCTTGAGGTTTGTTCTCTAGGAGGAAACCAAAGACACATATTTTAAGAAATGACCATGGAAAGAAAGGGGAGGGGACGACAAAACAAAGCTGACCACGAGAAAGAGAGGTCACAGGCACCTGCAAGCCAAGTCTTGTTGGACAGACCTGTCTTTCCAAGCCTTTTCAGTCAACACAGGATGTACCAACCTCTGACCACATCTGTGTGTCAACTAGGATGTAAAATTATTTAGATTCGACTCAGTGACTGATTTCCACATTAAAAAATAGACTAAAAATTAGGCCCCCAAAGCCTCATTTTTAAAAAGCATCTTCAAATAACAGTCAACAAGGATCCTTAGATACAGAGTCTACTTCCATCTGCCTCAAAAATTAATGTAAAACCAAAACCTAACCAGTTTTAAAACTCTTTTCAATCAAAATAGTCAGTCATATAACCATATCCTCAAAATAGGTTCAACTCAACTAAGTAAGTTCAGAATTAGGGATACTATGTATCAGTTTGATAAGAAGTGGTGTGGTATCCATACTAAATCTTAAGTAAAAGAGAACATAATACAACCAACTACTGTCAAGGGTCCTGTGAGCTGGATGGTATTAAAAATCTTATCAAAAAATAGTTTTTGCCAACTTAAAATTTTTGGGTAATTTGTTTTGTTTGCTTATTTGTTTTCTGAGGTAAGGCCTCACTATGTAGGAGAAACTTGCTATGTAGACAGGCTGGCTACAAAATTGTTTAATCCTCCTGTTTCTGCCTCCTGACCACTGGGATTATAGGTTCATATGGTGATATTTTATTTGTACTGAAATGTGATTTTATTTTTATGCTAATAAAGTTGCCTTGGGGTCAGAGCAAGCTATAGCAGAAGCTGGGAGGTGGTGGTGCACGGCTTTAATCCCAGCACTTGGGAGGCAGAGCTAGGCGGATCTCTGTGTGTTCAAGGATACAGCCAGCATGGCGACACATGCCTTTAATCTCAATACCAACCATAGAAGACCTGGAGGTCTGTACAGACAGGCAGTGACAAGGAGGTCATGTGGTTGGGTTTACAACCAATGAGAAGACAGAACAGAAAGTCTATAAAAAAAGACAGGACACAGGAAGTAGGCCTCTTGCAGAGAGGAAAGACAGCAGCAGCAGTGAAGGGTAAGGTTTTCAGCTCTCAGCTATTGCTCTGACCCCTTGGCTGTTAACTTTGCAATTGGCTCTGTGTTTCTTATTTAACAAGACGGTTATATCTACAGTTCACATTATCATGCATAGCTTATGAGTTTTTAATATTATTATATAAATAACAGCAAATATGAAAGAAATGGCTAAAACACTTACAGTTCATAGAAAGAACACAACAGTGTTATATAAAACTATGAAGACTAATTTATCTTCTACCACTGTCTTTGTGTGTGGGGGGAAGAGAGGGGGGGGGAATGTTGAAAAGCTAAATAAAATTTACAGCTAATAGAAAGTTATAAAGTAAGCAGAAAGGGGACTAGGGAGACTGCTCAGTGTTGAAGGGTGCATACTGCTCTTGCAGAGCGCCTGAGATTTCTAGTGCCAGCACTAGGCCTACCTACATCAAGCAGCTTGCAACCACTTCTAACTACAGCTCCAGGGAATTCAAAAGCCTCCTCTGGCCTCCAGTGCACCTGCACTTATTTGCACATACTCCCAACATGTACCCCCACCCCCTCCAATGAAAAATGATCTTAAAAACAAATATAAAAATATCATGGATATGCAGACCAGGCTCAGAAAAACAGACACCAATCAGAGTCAAACCTTTAATGAGTTTATAATATCAAAATTCAGCGACTGTTACAGTACTATTTGGTACATAATTATTTGAAAATATCTGTTCTCCATTTATTATTTGCCTATTGAAATAATGTTATATACACCCATTATTAATCTGTAAATATACTGAATATCATCAGACTGTTCCCGCTCATTAAAGCTATTGTAAAGTTTGCAGGTAAGAGTAAAAGGTGTTAACCTTGCTATGAGAGTATGCCAAAACCCAGACTTCACCCTAAACGTGTCTATGCTATATTCCTTAAGAGTATTCAAAATCAGCCGGGTAACACTTCACCTAAGTCAGGACAGCAAATCAACAGCCTTGATGAAAGGTGAACATCGCAGACCAGAGAGACAAGTGGACAGTGCTTCCTAAAGAACAGTCCAGGTAATGCTGAAATGTGCGAGCCGAGTTTTCTTAATGAGATGACTATCCATTAAATGAGAGTTCAAAAGCGAAAGGAGTAAATTCGAAACAGTCTATTCAAAAGGAAATGGCAGGTTGGAAACAATTACCATTCAGAAAGGTGGAAGAAGGATTGAGAAATGGCTCAGAACACTGACTGCTCTTCCAAAGGATGGTTCTATTCTTGGGACTCACATGATGGCTCACAACTCACTGAACTCCAGGTCCAGGGGATACAATGCCTTCTTCTGCCCTCTGAGAGCACTGCACACACAGGATGCACAGACATACACACTTGTCTCAGAAATAATGCATGCTCCCAAAGACGCCCCTGGCATCGAGCTGGCCCTAGATGACCTTAAATAAAATTATTACCAGGCTGTTTCCAAATCAAATCAGCTTTGAAATAAACTGGGTGGAAAAATTACCTAAACTTAGCTTCTCAGATGCTACAGTCCAGAGAGATGCAGCCATATGACGTCTATATTACCCACAATAAATGCTACCAAGGAGTCTGTAATGATTTTATGTCTGGCAACCATTTTATCTTCAATGTTTGAGTGGATTATAAAACCCTTAGTTTTCAGATGACCTTTTAAACTGTCAACTATTTATTTAAACATGGCAGCTCGATCTTCATTCCCTGAACAGTGGTGAAAGGGTTTTCCTAAGGAGTCAGTTCCCTTCTTGGTCTTTAGCAACAATCTAGAAATTCTGGCCTCATATCATTCTAAAACATTAAAAAAATTCTTTCCATGACATTTTGTTCTACTCGCCACACACCTGCACATCTGTAGTGACTATGAGTATCGTTCATTACTTCAGAAATTTGGGAAGAATTTCAAATTTAAAGATCCCACGCGTACGGGCCAGCAAGACGGCTCAATGAGTGACAGCATTTGCCATGCAAGCCTGGGAACCTATGTTCATCCCCCAAACCCACACCCAAAGGAGAGCTGACTCACACATTTGTCTTCTGATCTCCATACACAAGCCCAGAAAAAAGGGCACACACATGCTTGTGTACGCATGCATGAGTGCGCGACGCACACACAAACTGAAAATAGATTTTTTTCAAATATCTCTAATCACAGTTTCCCCTCTTCCAGCTCCCCAAATACACACACTTTCATTTTCTCTTTCATTAGAAAACAAACAGGCACCTAAAACAAAATATATAAAATAAAATAGAAGATAAAGAAACAAACCAGAATAGGACAAAACAAACAAACAGAAAAAAGAGCCAAAGTAAAAAGCACTGGAAACATACAGGTGCAGGGACACAAACATCGGCACACAAAAATTAAGTCTGTTTTATGTTGATCATCTACTGCTGGGCATGGGGCCTGTCCTTAAGTGGGATTGTATACCCAGTGAGACTACTGGGAAAAACTAAAATTTTTCCTTTATGAACTTCAGTTATTGACTGAAGATAGCTTCTGGGTTAGGGATGGGGCTTGTGTCCACTTTCCCTTCTGGGGCTGAGATCCCATTTGGCTTAGACCTGTGCAGGCCCTGCGCATGCCACCACTGTGTCTTTGAGTTCATACATAGCTACAAACCCTTCAATCTACGAGATACACTGGTAGAATAGTGGCTTGTGGGAGTAAGTTGCTACTATCTGAGTGGATTCAGGCCCATTCACGAGATGGAACCTATGCCGGCCGGCCGGGGCTCACGTGGCCAAGAACCTGAGACTAGATAGGCCAGGGGGCCTAGGGGAAAACCCAATACTACATTATGCTCAAGGAATGTAGCAATAAAATGACTCCTAACAACACTCTGCTATACTCATAGATGTCCAGCCATCCTCAGAGAAGCTTCCTCCTGCAGTAGATGAGGAAAAAACAGAAACCCACAACGGAACAAAGTGCTGAGAGTTTGAGACCCTGGAACAACTCAGCTCCAAATGGCATGTCTCCATCAAATCCCTTCCCTCAGAGCTCAGGAACCCTGAGGAAGAGGAGGTGGAAAAACTGTAACAGCCAGTGGGGATGAAAGATACCAAGGAAACAAAGTCTTCTATAAGGAAGGGAGGGAGGGAGGGAGGGAGTAGGGAGGGAGAAAAAATTAAATCTCAGTCCTCTACTGCTACAATCTGAATGCTAGTTCTGTACCTTAAGTGGCAACTGTCTTAGTTTGCTTTCTATAGGTATTATAAACCCCATGACCAAATCCAAGTTGGGAAGGGAAGGGAAGGGAAGGGTTTGCTACATTTTACAGCTCTCAGGTATAGTCCATCATTGCAGGACACAAAGGCAGAAACTCAAGCAGGAACCTGGAGGCAGGAGCGGACTGACTATGGAGAATGCTGCTTACTGACTTGCTTCTTACCAACAAGCTCACAGCTTGCTCAGCTTGCTCATACAACCTTAGGCTGTCCACCCAGGGGCTAAGCCCTTGCAGCTGTTTCTCAACTGAGGTTCCCTCTTCCAAAATGACTCTAGCTTGTGTCAAGTTGACAAAATACGCACAGCAACACTGAAAACGAACAATGCTTTATCAATTTACATTCTAATTATAACAAGACTCATTGGGGGATGGGGATAGGCAGACAACTCACTAAAAATGAAAACGTTCCCTTACCATTAGCTGCTGCTGGATATTCATAAGTTTAAAAATATGTCCAGTACAACTGTCTCCATGGGATTCACGATGTGATTCAGATTCAGAAGTCAATGTATAGACGTCCAATTCTCGATGGTGCCTCACCGAACAGTCTCCGTAAGGGATTTCATAGGATAAACTGCTCCAGGAATCTGGTTCACCAGCATTTTCCCTGCAAGTAAGCGATCTCCAGTTAACACACAAATTCTACTACCAGTCATTGATTTCATGTTCTAAGTATGATGTAATATCTCTGATTGATCTCTGAGCCTTCAGAGCAGAAAATGGGTTTATACAGCTCTAATGATTCAAGCATATGACAAGTATCTCTATACTCTATCTGCAAGAGAGCAGAAATAGCTTAAGAAAATTTCCTAAGGATGTTCTTTTGATCATGACAGGGAAATCTGGAATCTTTAAATAGTTAATATCATGCTACTAATCAAATAATGAACTATACGGATGATGGCTTCAACCTGATCTTCAATAGTAGCAAGGCCTATTAAGACTGGATTATAAAGAGACTATACTGTATGTCAACAAACTTCAGTTCCATTTGGAAGGGAAGAACCAGTCACCCCAACCCCTTAAGATACTCCTTTGAATCACTAGGTAGATGAGACACCTTCAAAATTCTTGAAGTCAACTACATAGGGGAAAACTACAATGCTATTTATGCTATTCTCTTCAACACACTTAGAAAACCCTGTTTTAAGCCAGGCGGTGGTGGCGCAGACCTGTAATCCCAGCACTTGGGAGGCAGAGGCAGGAGGATCTCTGTGAGTTCGAGGCCAGCTCGGTCTACAAAGCGAGTTCCAGGACAGCCTCCAAAGCTACAGAGAAACCCTGTCTCGAAAAAAAACAAACAAAAAACAAAAAACACAAAAAAAGAAAACCCTGTTTTAAATGAAGCCCTGGCTCTACAAAATTCAAGTTTGTTTGTTTGTTTAATTTATAAACCAAAAGCTGGTTATGTGGCTCAGTGGTAGAACACCTGGGCTTGATTTTTTCTGTAAGATCCTGGGTTTGATCCCCAGCACCAAACAAATAAAACACAAAAAAAATCACAAAAATAAAACTCGACATTGCTAAGTTATATTATGAATATATGTGGTATACAAATAAAGCTGATGAGTACAGACATGAACAACTTCTGACCTAAGACTAAAAACATGAAACCATCTTTCTGATAAATGTAGGAAACATCAGATTTAATAAGGAGGGAAGATTTACTTGAAAACATTTTAAAACTAGTGAAGACAAAAAGGAGTAACAAGTTCTCTCTCATCAATGTTTTGCTAGTATATCCACTGGGTTTGTTCAAGGCAGGTCGGTTTCTTCTACAAAGGTCACAGCACTTGTAACTACCTCTGCTCATAAAGTCACCCGTGTCTGTGTCTGCTTGCAAAGCATCAGGTACACTGGTTTGATGCTGAAGGGATTTGTGAGTTTAAGGTAGACAGGGATGAAGTGTACAGTGTATCACACAATTTCACATTCTCACTGATATATTTTGGCACACACTTCATTGGCATTGTGTCTTTCTTGTTAATCAGATACAATGTATACAATGCAGAGTGGAGATTTCTGGACTCAAATCCAAGTACTGAAATCTTGGGTAGATAATGTCATAAAGTGTCTTAATTTCTCTGGATCTTAGCTCTATATTCTGTACACAGGGGTATGACAGTTCACACACTAGTTCAAGAAATGGATAAAGTGAACATGAAGAGCTTAACACAGGGAAGGTGCAAGCTTGTGTTGCCCGTTACTGCTGACTCCTGCTTTACTAAGGTCCACCATACACTCTACCATTCTCAAAGCACAGACCTTCTTTATACGGAGTCAGCACATTTTTCATTTTAAAGTCATTTTCTCTGTTCAGGCTACTTCCCATTTGCAGCGTAACTACTCAGCACTGTCTTGAGTAGAAGCCTTTCCTGTATCTACCATTAGTGATTAAGTTGTCCCTTAGCTGTAACTTCTGCCTAGTTACTACCTAAAGTCTACTTTGGAAACTGTACACAAAGATTTATTGTAACTAACCCAAGTCTGGCAGAACACAAAAGCATACCTACAAATACACTTGAGAGATTCTGTTTCTTTCAGTTGGTGAGGTCGGATGCCCTGGTTAAGACCTTTATAAAAATGAGTGAAATGGAGACCTGTAGATGAAGGAATTAAAATAGTACACTGAAAGGTCTACAGAGATCTCTACCACTTCCTCTACCTCCATCCCCTTTTGAGATAGTGGTGAGAAAAGTACCACTATGATGAAAACAAAGTGTTTTATTACTAATTTGCATTTATGCAGTATAGACATCATTTCACTACATTAGACAGTATTAAGTGTCTTAAATTGTCACATTTAAGCAGATCCTGAAACAGACTTCAAACTCTTAATCTTCCTGTCAAAGTTGATTTATATTATTTTCAAACATTCTTGTGAGTCCCAAATTGTGTGTGGTTTCTAGCATGGCTCCAGAAAACCCTTCTCAGAGCTCAGCAAGACTATTTGGTCTAATGACTCATCTGTAACCTCACCTGAGGACAAAGAACATGTATCTTTTAAATATCCTGTTTCCTTCCACTGTTCTACACAACCCCAGCGCACATTATAGGTGCCCAGGTATTTGTTAGTATTCTACCTCTGAGAAAAAAAAGAAATATCTTCTATTTCCCTCAAGATGTTTGAAATGGTTTCAGACTATGATTCTGGGGATGGACAGAAAACCCAAAGAAAAAAATGACCCAATGCATTAAGTAGTCATGGTTTAAAAAACACAAGTAGAATAAGAAACCCAAAGGCCATAATAACCCGCTGGGAGAAGATTACGTACAAGATGACTAGTAGGTTGTTGATAAAAAATGATAATAAACTGTAATAGATCCAGTGTCTATTAGTGCAATTTACAACCCTCTCCCCATTATTCTTGGATTACAATACAGCAGCACTCAGGCTCGCCCAGAACTCATAATCCTTCCACTTTGGCTTATGCAATGCTGAGATTATAGCTATGTGCCATCACAAAATGACAAATTTTGATAAATACACTATTTAATGAGAGAATATTCTTATTCTTAAAGTGAGACAAAAGAATGGTGATATCTGTAACTTACTCTCAATGAGTTTGATAAAAATATTTCTATATATGTAGATATGCAAAGTTAAAAAACTATAGCAAAAAGTTGGCGAATGGTGAATTTAGATGAATAATATACAGAAGTTCATTGTATTATTGTTCCATCTTTCCTATAGGGTGAAAAGTATCAACACAAAATGTTAAATTACCAAGCAATTTAAAGCATGCAAAGGTGATATTAATTATTTTATTTTTATGTGATTTTTATTTATTTAAGGTGTGTGTGGGGGAAATACTATTTCTAGGGGAAAAAAACTAGGTACTTCTAAGATGCAGTGATCTTGATAAATACTTCAAGTGTATTATTTAATCTTCATACCAGTATTTGCAAACAGCTATTTAGGGGGAGGAAATTGAGGCTCATTTACTCAAGGTACAATACATATACACTAGCACTGATTAATCTGTGTGTAAGATCAAACTTTACCACTTACAGGAACAACTCAGGCTACAAGTTTACCTCTTTGAGCATACAATTTGACATAAACATGGTAATAATTCCTTTATAAAGTTGTGGAATTACAAATTTAATAAATTATCTAAGAACATCTGGCATACAACTGAAGTCAGTAATAATTAACACTCTCCCTACTCAGCACATCGCCAAGAAGTAAGGGAATAAGACATCTGAATACAAGCTGGGCTGGCTCCAAAGCCTGCACTCTCCCATTGTATATAATGGTGCTTTTGGTAGAAATGACTTTTTTTTTTTTTTTTTTTTTTTTTTTTTTTTTTTTAGGAATGCCACAGAAGGAAGTTATAAAGGGTCATTCTGAGGCAGAATGAGGCAAAATGTCTTTGGGGGAAAATTCTCTTGCTGAGTCAAAACAATGTCCATTCCAGGTAGAACACTTTCCAACACACAAACATTCTATGGTTTAAAATTTTTTTTTCCTCAACTCTGTCTGCCAAATTCCTCACCAGCACACACAGCAAGCACTGACAACATTCTAATGAAATGTAACAGAAATGGGCAACCCAGATTCTCAGAACCTAGATGTTCCGAAATGAGCATAGTCCACCCACGTTAAGTGCAGCTCACAAGGAAGGCTGTATGCCGGAACAAACTGACCCATCGTTACCCACCTGACCGAAAAGGAAGAAAGCACTCTGTTTGCTGAATCAGTTCACCTTAAACTTACCTGTGTTGAACTGAGGCTTCCCAAGAGGGTAAGCCACAGGGCAGTTAGAGGAACATGCATAGCGTTGATGTTTGAGTAAAATTTCATTTATACTGTATCTGGTCTAGGATGAACAACTTGAATTCTATATATGAGAGGTTTTTCAAGTGTTATTAAAAAAAAAAAAAAAAGGCCCGCAAGGATGGGGGTGCCAGAAAAGTGGGAGAAATGGGAAATGGATGGGAAATGCTTTATTTAAAAGTGTTTTAATTATACCTAGATTGTTATATGGAGTTTATTTTGAAAATACTTGTAAAAATCAAATGGGAACAGTAGCTTTCTTATCGCGTTAACTTAAAAATTAAAGACATATAAAGAGAAAGATGAGCACATATAAATACACAAACACACGCAAAGTACTAATAAAATATTAGTTTCTATTTCCTTCCAGGAAAGAGAGATGGAAAGAGAAGGAGCAGGGACATACAGGATACACACGACCATTCCCTCTTACTGCTAGCATTTATTAGTTGCTTGGCAAATACCAGATGTTAAACTATGCACATGAACCCCCCATTTACTCTCTCAGGTATTCATGAAGATTCTTACTACCCAATTTGCAGAGGAGAACACTGAAGCTGTGAGTGAAAAGCAACTGACTGACTTGACCTCCACTCAGTGAGCAGCTGAGCCCACACCTGGGCTCCATCCTTGGTAGACGATATCACTGTACTGCACTGTCCTCCATCACAGCGGAGGGCACCTAAAACTCATTTCAAGAGAACGTCAGCACTGCTGACCAAAATCAAACCGCAGGTTAGAGAAATACTTTAAAAGTGACCTGAAGCTTGAGAAGACAAATATAAATAGGTAAAACAATTTCAAAAGGGTGATATAAACAGACCAATAGAGTCCAATGTACAGGCACAGACAGAGACAAGCCAGGCAGACTAGTCTTCAAAATCAAAGAGCAAACACCCGTTTGCTAATTTAAATGGCTATTCATGGAGAAATAAATGTACAAGCTCTTCTAGTCCTACTGAACCTCACTTTTAGTGACAAATCTAAACATGAATTTGTTAACGTCACTGTACTGAACATTAAAATCACCTGATTAATAAACATCCATGTAAAGATTCTGCAATTCTGTAAGCAATTTGTTAATTAAATCAGTGACTTTAAATTACAATAAAGTTGTTAACATTCTGCAAACTATTTTTCCCACTTGAAAAAGAAAATTCTGCTTATTATTCTGATAG
Source organism: Onychomys torridus (assembly GCF_903995425.1). NCBI lineage: Eukaryota > Metazoa > Chordata > Mammalia > Rodentia > Cricetidae > Onychomys > Onychomys torridus. The sequence continues at coordinate 55,920,671 of NC_050443.1, read as the reverse complement.
GATGCTTAACTTTCAATCAGGAGGTTCATTTGGAAATATACTAGGTTACTGAAATTCAAGACAAAGACCCATAAACAAACCAATAAGCTTCCAGGGACCTAACATCGTTAGAAAGCCCACTGCTTTGACTTAAGTTTTTCAGAATTTATTACTGAAATGTATCCACCTCATCCATCAATTAGACCAGTAAGTTAGGTCACAATAAAGAAACCATTTTTCATAAGCTAGTGTGATTTAAAAAAAAAAAAAATTATTTATTTATTATGTATACAGTGTTATGCCCCCATGGCTGCTCTTCCAAAGGCCCAGAGTTCAATTCCCAGCAACCAGTGTGACTTTTATCTCTCCTAATCTGCTACTTTTGTAGCAACATTATTCTCCCTAATAATAACACTGTACAACAGATTAAGTGAAAAGGAAGAAAATTTCTCTATGATTAAAGAACCACGGCTTTTTTCTTTCCAATTTATTATAAAGTTAAAACCCTAAAAATAAATTATTTGGGAAATGAAATTTAAACAGGTACTGGGAAGTGGTTACTAGCAAGACAAAGAAAAAAAACAGCGTCAGCTAGAAGACTGATAGGAAAAGGTTTCATTACTCCATCACAGGGATGCTTTACAGAGGCCTGGGCAAAGCTAAAAATTTAACTGAATAGGATTCAGGAGATTTTAAAAGCCCAGTTCACAACTGGTTATTATTAGTGATTATGATAATGATTATATCAAAAGCATCCAAAGATCAACTTTAGTAGCCATGTTACTAAGGGCTTCTATAATTTACTGAGATGATTGATTCCCTTGAACCAAATATGAAATGCTGGGAGCAAATTATAGCTCACAATAAACACAATGCAACTGTAAAGGATTATCTATTCTCAATAACAACAACAGAAACCACATTTAATCTTCCAAGTGAAAATACCAATATTCTGTATATAGATGAAACATAAATAAACTAAGGTTTCACAGAGTTACAGTGCAAGAGCAAAGCCTATTTATTTATTTCCAGCAAAGTATTTGCTCAGTTTGGTAGCTTTTGTGGATTAATTAGATTATATGTAAAGCTAAACACAAATGTTTTAGATTACATTTTAAAATGATACAATGAGATGTTGTGAATGTGCAAATTTTAATGTTTTCAAAAGCATATGTGCCCTAAAAGAAAATATATTTACCAATATTCCTGAATATATTCATAGAAAATGTTGACTTTTCTATGTGAGCCATAAAATGCAAATAAAATCTAATGAAATAGAAGGGGGCTGGGTTAACACAGGAAGCTATTACCATTTCTCAGTATTTGAAAATATATTTATAGGAGTACTTGTTTCAAATGTTCATACTGGTCTTTTCCATTATGGATGAATCCCCAAAATCTTGTTGAAAAGATAACACCAAAGAGCATGTCATTTTATTATATAAAAATGCACTATGCCTGAAGCCTTTCTCTTCTTTGTACTACTTTCAAATTCAAACCTTAAGATACCTCAAAACATTACATTTCTAGACATTTAAAGGATAAGTTACATATTTACTCCAACATTAAGAAAATATTTATTCAGTATTTATTGTGAGTCTAGATATTAGTTATATATTAATGAAGAATTAGGAGATACAAGGGTCTTATTGAAACACAGCTTCTTTTACTGAGGGATACAATTTGAATTCCTCATGTAAGTCATCAGGAAAAGCTCTCAGAGGCGACAATGAAAACTGACTTTAATGATAAAGATTCAGCAAGAAGAGTTAATGGAACACATAATTTCACGCAACCAGCACAGAATGCATAAAGAACCCAAGGTGGTAATGAGCTGGCTGGTGAGGCCAGAGCCAGTGTAGCTGGGCAGAGAAAGCAATGGGAATGGGGAAACTGTTTATGAAATGAGGTCTGAGAGTTATGTGTGAGAGCAGTGTGAGTCCTGATGGGAACCAGGGCTTTATTCTTAGTGGTGGTGACAAAACAATGAGAAGGTATGCAAAAGAAGAAAATCCAAAGGATGACTTTAACAAAAAATATTAGCTGCTTAGGAAGAAACCAGGTACCATTAGCCTTAATCTTTAGACCTCTGGGGCTAGTATCACTGCATTTACATTTTGCATGTAAGGAAATTTAGATTTGAGGGGTAATTTGCCTCCAGGACCCCCAGCTAATAAAATCAAAAGGTCAGAAACCGTACACAGACTCAATTCTAAAACCATGTGCCTTTTTTACTTTCCAACATTACCTACCACTGTAGTAGCTTCAAATTATAGCAACATCCAAATTGCACAAAGAATTGACATCATGTGTAACAGAAGTCAATCAGGCATATTAGGTATTTGTTTTCATAGATTTTATAGGGTGCACAATACATTTTTAAATTGTAGAATAATACAGATTAGAAGTCATTCTCTAGAGATAAGGTTTTAGCATCCAAATTGATAGTCTATAACTGGCAATAAACCTAAGAGTTTACATATGCAGTTCAACAAAACTCAATATGCCTATAGTAGACTTCAACCTTCTCTGAATAACCTAGCTGCTACACAACAATCAATAATTTATCTCTCTACCCGCTCACCTTGCAACTTCAAAAAAAAAAAAAAAAAAAAAACCAGGCTTAATGCTAACGTATATGAAAAGCCTCAACAAGTTAACTACAAAGAGAACACTCTTCTAGACACTAATCATTCAGGGGAAGTCCAAAGCTACTTTTTGCTCAATTATAACAAAAACCTAGTAAAAAACTTTAGTGAAGACTAATAATATATCAGTTTGAAAGCTGTTACTTACACTTGTCTGCTCAAGCACCATGAATGTCTCAAGCCCATCCTATTTGGGTTCTGGACTCATACTATCACTTTAAGAAAAGACAAAAACACTCATGGCAGCCCTCACAAATGGGGTGTTCTGCCCTGAGCTTACTCTGGACAAGGAACTGCAACATCTGGTTCCTTATTTGAGAGCTACTGCAATATTTTTCATGAAGCCACATCACTGTAACATTGCCAAACCTCAACGGCGCTTACAAAATCAACCACAACTCCACTGAAATGGAGCTGAAAAGTCTAAGTTCCAGAAGAGAAGCAAGTAGACCACAGGGAAACGAGTTATTCTGCTCAAAATGGAGCTATCACCTTAGCCAGGTATTGTCAGGTAAATACCCACATATATGCAGACTCATGAGGAATTTTATTGGCTTTCCTCTTCTCCGGTTTTTGACGAGTAGAGGTGCGGGATGTACTGGTCCATTTTCATTACTATAATGAAATACTGGATAGGTCTAAATAAAAGAGGTTTGTCAGTTTAGTTTAGAGGCTAAAAGTTAAGGTAAAACCATTGGCTCTGGGAAGATTCTCCTTGGCTGTCTCACCTCATGGTGGATGGCACAGAATTCCAGAGCATGTATGGAAGCAGGGGTCATATTACTAGACAAAAGCCAAAGAATGACTTGGGGTCAGGTTTAGGCTTTTATAACTAGGTCTGGTTATAAGAACTGCCTTCATCTCTTCCCAGTGTGGGCCTCTCAGACTTTAGGGCTGCCCAGTGTGCCTCACCTTCAATGAACACTGCACTGAGGATCAATATGTGAGCCCCAAACCCTATCCAAACCACAGCAGGAGACAGAATTGTTACTCTCCCCTAAATAACCAGCACAGGAGAAGAACAAAGGAAAAGAAAAGCCAAGAAGACACATAATTTAGCAAGCCCCATCTATCATCAGTACCGTGTTGTAAACATTTTCTTCTTAAGTAATTAGGAAAAGAAGAAACTTAGAGAGGAGTAATTAGAACACAATTAGAAGAAGTCAGCCTTACTTTGGCCTCCAACAGAACCACTGGTGTCATCCTGGGACTATAGTTTCTTTGCACTTCAATTTTCTCTTCTATAAGGACGGAACACTAAGTTCATTTTGAAGACAAATGAACAAGAAAGCCAAGGGTGAGTTAGCCCAGTGTCTGTATGCCCCACACTACAAAGCAAACTGGTACAGCATAGGGACTGGTAGAATTCCAAAGGGCAAAATCAGAAGGAGGTTTCTGAGCTATCAGATGATGATGACATAATAATACAGGTGAGCACAGAGATCTTATGGTGGCTGTCAGGCAATGACCCTCACACCACCTACCACTATTAATGACCCTCCTTCCAAATCCAAAGGGGTAGGGGACTTTTACTGTTTCAAGAGACAGTGTCCCAGTTTCAGGGTAAGCATAACCAAGAAACAGTAAGAAAGTAGATGATTAGGAAAAGCTATATCATATTCCAAGTTAAAATATTCCCAAGGAACCTTCTTTCCTAATTCCTCAGATAAAGGTCATGTTAAGTTTCTAACTTACAGATCCCCTGTCTCAAATTTATACAAGAGGAAACATAGGCCTATGAAACTAAATCCAAGTCCAGGTTTCCCACTTGGAACACCAAATGTCTGTCTGTCTACTGAAAGTTTATGTGGTCAATGATCAAATGAATGCAGAGGTTACATCATCCTACCAGTGAAGCTGCTCTTCTGACACAGGAAATAAGCAACCAAGCACTTTCTAGATAATGTAAAGTAAAACCTTCTTAAATGCCTTTTAATACAGAAGTTCTACTGGCTACAGCATAAAACATACATTTACTATAATAGAAAAATGCTACAACAATTAGTGACTATAAAAATGTTGTCATTAACTGCAGAACTACTACTAATTTTCATATAGACAAGACAACTAGGGGCTGCGGATTTAGCTCAGTGGTAGAGCACTTGCCTGGCAAGTGCAAGGATCTGCGTTCGATCCTCAGCTCCGAAAAGGGGGGAAAAAAAACCAGACAACTAGTTTCAGGGTATCAGTATGGAGAAAATGTACAGGTACTAGATACCTTAGGAAGAACATTTTTATCTTTCTTGAGCCAAATGTTTATAAAAATTTAAAGGTATAAGCAGGTATTACAAACATTAGATCTTTATAAACTTCTAAAAACAGCATTTATAACATTTCAGAAGATTAAGTATGCTAGGGAAAAGGCTCAAAGGGTAAAGTGACTGTTATGTAAGCATGAACAAATGTGTTCAGCTTCCCAGCACCAACATAAAAAGCCTAGGTGGGGGCCTCGGCCAGTAACTGTGGAGCTGAGGGGCCTAGATCAGGTGGATCCTAGAACCTCACTGGTGAGCGCCAATCTAGCCAAGTGGGCATTCCTGGCTCACTAAGAGACTGTTTCAAAAAATAAGGTTGAGAGCAATAAAGAAGGATACAAGGAACCAAGGTCAAGCCTCTAAGTGTTTACACAGGCATGTACACTAACATAGACCGATGCACACACAAATACAATAAATAAGTTACATAAATAAAATTAAGATAAAAATAACTATAAAATTTTCTAAATTATAGCTACCTCATCCTATTTAAGCCATTTGCCTTTAATAGAAAGTTGTTTTCAAGTTATTCACGCTTTATAGAGAAAATTAAAAACAGAAAAGCAATACTACCATCTCCAAATTTTATTTTTATTTATTTAATTTTTTTGTTTTTCGAGGTGCTGGGATTAAAGTTGTGCACCGCCGCCACCGCCATCACCACCACCACCACTCACTCGGCTCCAAATTTTTATATATATATATATATATATATATATATATGAACTAGGATAAATCACCCTCAATCCAATAATAAAACATGAGGAAAATGTGTCTGGCAAAAAGTTAGGCACCTAATTCATTAATTTTACTAACTAATATCAAAACAAAACTTAAATAAAAGTATTTAAAGAATACAAATCCTTTTCTGTGCCTGCAGACACTAAACATTTAAACAAAACCTTGTCAAAATGATTATTATATAATTTAGGCAGTGAAGGAGTTTTGCAACTGGCTTAATTAAAAATGTTAATACAAATGCTTTCAAGAAAACATGCCATTAAAAACTTTCCTGACTTGATTGTTTCTAATCCAACTAATTATAGATATTATTGATGTGACATGAAAAAGTACATACAAGTTAAATAACTGAAGGACAATCTAATGCATGATAATACAAAGAAGTCCTTCCATTATAAGGACAAGCTTTCAAAAGTGCAACTACCAAAATGTAATAAATGAATAGGAATATGTGTATATTTAAATCATACAATTTCATTCCATGCTAATAATTTACCCAATTTGGACCAAATATTTTTTTGCAAAACACAACTATCTTTAATACATATTATTAGCACGTATTATTTATACTAATTTATAAAGTAGATGTTCTAACTGGTCCTTCATTTTCTGATCTGTACCTACTAAACGTCATAGTCCAAGCCAAATCACAGGCTGTTGCCATAGAGAATGCTAGTATAGATGACGCTCTGTTATTCCACAAATATGAAAAACTCTTAGCCTAACCATTACATGGCAATAGAGAACAAGCACCTGCTCAGGCCTGCTGTGGATATGCTCTGTATAAATAAAACGCTGATTGGCCAGTGGCCAGGCAGGAAGTATAGGCGGGACAAGCAGAGAAGAGTATTCTGGGAACAGGAAGGCAGAGAGAAGCTGTCAGGCGCCGCTTTGAGAAGATGTTAAGATACCGGTAAGCCACAAGCAACATGGCAACTTATAGATTAATAGAAATGGGTTGATTTAAGATAGAAGAATAGCTAGCAAGAAGCCTGCCATGGCCATACAGTTCATAAGTAACGTAAGTCTCTGTGTGTTTACTTGGTTGGGACTGAGCAGCTGGGGGACTGGCAGGTGAGAGAGATTTGTCCTGACCGTGGGCCAGGCAGGACTGGAGAAAACTTCAGCTACACAAGCCACTTAACACCATACAGCAGAGAAGAAAGATTTAAATAAAAGATGCTAGGGAAAGCCTTATGATTGCAAGGTCCTTTTTTTTTTTTTTTTTTTTTTTTTGGTTTTTCCGAGACAGGGTTTCTCTGTGTAGCTTTGCGCCTTTCCTGGAACTCATTTTGTAGACCAGGCTGGCCTTGTACTCACAGAGATCCACCTGCCTCTGCCTCCCGAGTGCTGGGATTAAAGGCATGCACCACCATGAGTCAGGATTTCTCTGTGTAACATTCCTGGTTGTCCTGGAACTCACTCGGTAGACCAGACTGGCCTCAAACTCACTAAGATCTGCCTGCCTCTGCCTCCCAAGTGCTGGGATTAAAGGCATGTGCCACCACTGCCTGGCCCCAACTAATTTCTAATACCTACCTATCTTTTATAGAATGTTTAAAGCAATGTTAAAACTCAGCTTTTGGAGCTGTACAAATCCCTGCTCTACTACCCATTTTGCTATCTGTTTCTTTGTGAAATGGAGAGAATGTCCACATCCTCCACAGGTTGCAGAGAGGATAAGTATTTCTTTAAAATGTCTAGTACAGTACAGTATATAGTAATTGGAATTATTGTTGAATAAAGCTTATCATTTTCAGAAAAGATATGCACTTTGCAATTTTTCAGCATACTGCCAACTAAAAACCTGATATTGCTAATAAATATGCTTTTTTTTTTTTTTTTTTCAAAAGTCAGGCTTGTGAATATAGCCTTGGGCAAGCTACTTAGATACTGCAGGAACTACACCTCATATTTGCTGAGACATTTGAAGTGAGAAGCCATGAAAAGCTCCAAAGCAGCAAGACAAGGTGGCTGCCTGCATTTGATAAATATTAGTGTCCTCCCCAGTTGTACAATTTCATCTTTACAAAACACAAAGACTCAGATCACATTCTGAGTAAGGAGTCAGGAGTAACAAGGAGAACGATGAGAGTCAGGCTGCTCCAGATCCTTCTCTCTGGTCATTATTTTAGAGACAAGTTTACACATCTATCCTACCCTTCCACCACCTCTTAAGCAAAAGCAAAGGCTCTGAACTTGTTCTCTAATAGATAAGCTATTGGGATCCACTTATCAAGTCCTTGAGAGGACCCCCCAAAAGGCAACCAGTGTTGACAAAACACCGTACACAATAGTTCTTCACTCTATTGTGAGATGTGTACACACAGTTATTCAAAATGCCTGACTGGACTCAGGTTTCATGATTAAGTGTCTTAAAAATAGGACTCAAAAACCTATAAGCATAAACCCTGAGAAGGGCTAAGACTGCCTACTACGATAGTCCATGACTGAGGACTTGCTACTTATAAGGCTTTGGGTCTGTGTCCTGCACATTTACAAATGTCATCAGGAGACTTCAGGCTAAGTTGAGTTGTTACTTTACGAGCCTGTGACTGTGGGCAAAGCACTTTCCACAACTACAGAGTAGAGATAATAGTATTTATTTTACCCATTCATCAGGCTTTTGTGAGGCTCAAAAAGGAAGACAATAGCATGAGTGTAACCAATCATACCTTAAAAATCCTAATGAGCCCTCTATCTGTAACATTATACAGTGAGGATCTTGTGTTCTGCATACAGAGGCCAGAGCTACACGGGAAGTAGACGACCGTTCTGTAGTGAAGCACTGTTTCATCCTGCATCCCAGTCGTCTCTGAATGTCTTCTCCTTCTGTCACAGTTCTACAGGCAAGAGTGTTGGCCTTGTATTTCCACTGCTGTCTGTATTAAAGCACTTTTGATATATCCTTCAATAGTTATTTTAGTTCTGTGGGCATTCAGTTTTCATCCACAAATCACAAAGAACATTTTCTTTCTAAAATAATATCTGCAATGTACAAACTATGGATTCCAGTGAAATTCAGGCATTCAACAAATAAGTATTTGTTGAATCAATACTAAAAACCAGATAAAGCTTATGAAGATAAATACTTGTAGACTGGCTCTTACTGGCAGTTGAAATACCTCAGCACTTTATGTCAATACTCTATAGAGCTGACAATCTTAAGAGAAATACTTTCCTTCTAAAGACACATACGCCCTTTTAAAACCAACCTGCGACCCTGCCTCAAGGAGGGCGACTTCACCCTCAAAGGGGGCTGCTGTGCGATTTTCTCCACTTCTCTACAACTTTAACTTCCAGAAAACCATGGCATATATTACAAAAAGAATTTCCAGCAGACCAATCAAACAAATTTGAGTTGTACAGCTGAGTGGCCTTCACATTACTGACGCTGTTACACACAATTTTACAAAACTTTCAAATGGATCGCCATCTGCACAAATTTCATCTGGTTCAAATCACATCGTGACTGAAGCAGAACAGCAATGGAGGTGGAGGTGGAGGAGGAAGATGATGACTGATACAAATATCCTTGACAGTGACTCTAAGCTAGTGAGGTAGAGAGAGCCACAATGTTCTGGATCCAGGGCCTCACCCTAAAGCCAAACCCAGAGGAGATGAAAGGGAAGATGCCCAAGGATGTGATCTCCTCAGTACAGAACCTCTCATCTATGTGGTCCTGAGATGAGTCACTCCAGTATTATAAAGAAACTGGATAGCATATGAAGATTGGGGAAGAGGGGTCGTATGTGAACGCATGATATGAAGAACTTGGCTATATGTTCTCTTATCTGCAAATGCATTATCCCAGAAAGGTGTAAAACTCAAGGCTAGAGAGATGGCTCAGAGATTGAGAGCACATGTTGCTCTTCCAGAGGACCCAGGTTCATTCCCATGACCGACATAGTGACTCGGAACCATTCATTACCCCAGTTCCAGAGGATCTGATGCTGTCTTTTTGACTCCATGGAAATCAAGTATGCATATAGCTAGTGCACACAGATACACACAAGCTAAACATTAATACACATGAAATAATCTTTAAAAAACAATTAAAAAAATTTAAAGCTGTGAAACTGATTGAACATGAAAATTTTTTGTTAAGAATGAGTTGGGCTACGAGAACTGAACTAAAATGTGAAATGATTTGAAAGTACAAAAAGATATATAGTCATAAGCGTGCCCTTAAGCCTGTATAAACAATTATAATTAATGTCACCTACTTCATCAATTGTTCATTGTAAGGGGATTATGTTTGGAATGGTACTGTCTTGATAGTCATTTCTGTTTACATCTTTACTTTCGTCCAGAATGTATTTGTGAAGAATCCTTTACCATTCATTTTCCTGCTGCTGTGGAAAAATTGGCTGAAAATAGCAACTTAAGGGTTTATAAAAAGCTCTAGTCCATCTTGGCAGGGAAGTAAAGGAAGCCAAAACATGAAATGGCTGGCCACACTGCATTCACAAGCAGGAAACAGAGCTCTGTCCCTCCATTTATACAGCCCTGGACCCCAATCAGGGAATGGTACCATCAACGTGGGCAGCTCATCCCACCTCAATAAAGCAGGCAAGATAATCTCCCTAGACATGCCCAGAGGCTCATCTCCCAGGTGAGTGTAGAGTCTGTCAAGTTCACAACTACACTAAACATCCCAGACTAGGATGTAAATAGCTACTTAGTTGTTTGGATTTTTTTTTTTTTTTACGTGCATAATCCTTCCTCAATCTGGTCCTAATGTTTTAAAAAGGTGATTTTGAAAGAGGCAGGCCTTGGCTGAGAGATGTTTCAGTAGAGTGCTTGTTGTGCAAGCAAGAGATCTGGGTTCCTATTCCTAGCACCCACGTAAAAAGCCAGGCATGACGGGCTCAGGTCTGTTACCCTAGTGCTGGGGGTGGAGGGAGACGGGAGGATCCGGATGCTGCCCAGCCAGTCTAGCAAGGAACAAAAACATAGATAGATAGATAGATAATTAGATGGATGGATGGATGGATGGATGGATGGATGGATGGATGGATGGATGGGTGGGTGGGTGGGTGGGTGGATGGATGGATGGATAGATAGATAGATAGATAGATAGATAGATAGATAGATACATACATACATACATACATACATACATACATACATACATATATACATACATACATACATAGCAAGAAAGAACACCAACACACACACACACACACACACACACACACACACCAAAACAACAACAACAAAATACAAAAATGAAAACAAACCAAGCTCTAGTTTCAGGACAAAAAACCAAAAACCTTTCAGGCGGACAATAGAGGAAGTCACCATGTGCTAGCCTCTCGCTTCCTTGGAAAGCATGCTACATAAATACACAAAAGAGCTAAGACCTGAGCTTAGCAAAAAGGTACATGCTGATCACTCCTAAGGCCCTGGGCTCAATTCCCAGTACCACAAAAGGAATGATGGAGAGGGAGAAGGAGACAGGGTGAACCAGGTCTGTGTGGAAGGAAAGTAAAATGTGAGGGGAAGACAGTCATACCCAATGTCTAAAGATTTTTGTAATACACTGGAGAGACAGCAATGTGCAGTCAGTAATTCCTAACCTTCAAAAAAACTTTCCTGAGTCTTCTGAAACAAACCCGTTACTCAGTAACACCCACAAGCTCACCTATATTCTCTACAGACCCTGTCAAGTCTAGTCCTCAGGTTCTTTCTTTGGAAGGATCCCACCAACAGAAGCAATGAACAACCTATTAGGAGATCTGTCACCTATTTCAGGTTCACTATCTTCTTACCACACATCAGTTAATTTGCCCATTTCCTCTCTAACAAATAATAACCCATCCCATGCACACACATTTTGTTTATTCATCTGTTGATCAACTATTAGGTTATGATTACCTTTAAATGTCATTTGGACCTTTTTAAAGCTGCCCCCCCCCCAAAAAAGCCAACCTGCATATTTATGGCGCATAATGTGACTATTTCAATAGATGTATACAGTGTAAAAACTATTTAAATCAATCCACTTAACATATTCATCACCTTATCTACTACTTTTTTACAATGAGAATATTTAAATTTTAGAAATCTTAAAAAAATTATTATTCTGATAAATAGTACATAACACAACTGAATCATTTTTGTTTTTGAGCCAAGGTCTCTCTACATAGCCCTGGCTGTCCTCAAACTTACTATGTAGATCAGGTTGGTCTCGAACTCACAGAGATCTGCCTGCCTCTGCTTCCCAAGTGCTGGGATTAAAGGTGTGCCCACCAGGCCTGGCTCACAGCTGAATCTTAAGGATATTGTGCGATGTAAAAGGAACTAGATGCAGAAGCACAGACACTCTGTGTTCTGCTCATGTGAGGTACCTAGAATGGAGACTCTTGGAGAAAAGGAGTAGAACAGAGGTTACCAGGGAATGGGGAAAGAGTGGTACAGAGTTAGTGCTACATGTGTACAGGGTTCTGGGTGAATTCATCATAGGTTCTAGAAATGGACAGTAGTGATGGGTAGATAACAAGGAGTTATATAATTAAACCTAACCAAAGAGTACATTTTAGAGTGTGTGTGTGTGTGTGTCCCCACAATAGAGAAAGAGAAAACAGTGCTCTCTCCTGACCCACCATCATTGTTGTATTCTAGCAAAGCCTACTGGTATTCAACCAAGACTAAGAGAACTACAAGAATGGCATCTACATCTACTTTTTTAATTGCCAGATGTGACTCAGCATGTTTCCTTGGCTTCAAAACAGTGACTACCCAGAGGAATTCATGCTAAGGGGAAGAGACCTACAAAAAGGTGGTCACACTCTTACCAAAGTCCTCTACTTCCATTTCTCAGGCTTATTTTTCCCTCACCACTCTCCCTTTAAAAGGAAGCATTGGTAACTTTTACTTTTCTGTAAATGACAGAGGTTAGATTTTGAAGTAAGCAAAAACTCTCCAAGAATAAATATATTCCAACTTTCTTAAAGTCATGCTGCAATAACTGTCTTGTGACACCCTGGTTCAAACATTTAATAATGAAGCTGTTGCAATCATTTTATTTCCCTATTTGGATGGCAGTCCATAACAAACTTGGCTTCCCAGCAAAAACTCAGCTGTAATATCAAATCTGCAGGAACTGCATTTGAAAATCGTAACAGTTATTCTGAATTAAAGTGTTTTAATTTTTAGAACAATGCCTCCGTTCCTGAAACCATAGGCAAATAACAGAATGAAACTGATCACTGGCCAGACGGCAAGTATGAAGGAACAGAATCGACCACATTCTGGTATCTAAAGCTCATCCAAGATGAAGGTGCCCTCCTTCCACTACTGTATCACAGCACCCACTGCAAGGCTGTCTGCATAGACCTTTCTGCCTGGCTTGACGGGCAAAGTTATAAGCTTGGCAAATGAAGAAAAAAAAAGAAAGAAAGAAAACAACTCTGCTTATACAACTGTAAGCTGCTTTAAATCCTAAGCCCTCTTCCTGGTCCTTCCAGTCTACCTTGTATACATGCAACTAATAATGACATGAAATGCAACTAAATTAAATCTAACTCAAGCAAAACAAACTATCTGAGAATCTGGAAATACTGCCGCAGTTTACAAGGATGCCTCACACTAAAGAACAAGGAACCAATACAGTTTGGTCCATATAATATGACGAAAAATGATGATCATAAAACTAGCAAAAATATATTAAGCAACAAAATATTCCAGTGAAAAAGTGCTGGCTACTCTCTTTACTCCTTTATTTATAAAGGGAAACCTTGCAATGTTCTGACTACTAGTCTTCCTCCAGAGGAGTCTTTAGAAAACATGAACTGAATTCAAAGACAAACAGGATTTCCTACTGCATATTTCCCACAGCAATGCAATGGCTCTGAATGGCTACTTGCAAGAAACCACTGCTCCTAACTTCAGTCACAGAATTGTAGTCAAACCAAACTTCAACTTGTTACCGTTGTTTATATACAATTATAACAACTATTAATTTCTAATTACTCATGTCTTGAAGACATACCAGGGAAAAAAAAGTGTGACACAGCAAAACTGTTTCTTCCTCTACTCAATCACATAAAACTATACACTAGTGACGTCACATTGCCTCCATAGACAAGATCTCTATAAAATACAGGAAATAAGAAACAGTGAAAACAGACAAGAGAAAAACAGATGAGAAAAAGAAAAATGGTAACGTGACTCACACTGGTCTCTCAACAATGAAGCGGTTAGCAGGAGCAAGCTCACCGACCTCCGTGGCAGACCGGCAGGCGGGCGAGGTACAGAGCCAGTGGGCTGCACTACTAGGAAATACGGGGTGGGGCTAGTGACAAGAGGGAAACGGGAATGAACACTTACTCAGTCAGGAGCTGGTGGAGCTTATGATAACCTCGTTCCAATGCCAGGCTTACAGGCGTTGCCCCTTCCTTGTTGTGGATGCTGAGAGCTCCACGGCCACCTGGCTTCTGTAACAGGAACCATGTCAACCGCAACAGTCCCAGCCGCACAGCAAAATGCATCAATGTTTCCCGGGGGCCACCATCTGTAAATGGGGAAAAACGTAAAAATAAGAATATATAACAGTAACCACCAACACAGACCAAAGAAACCACAACAACAGAAAAAAATACGGTAGATTTTATTGTCTCCAAGTATCTAAGGTCTCGAAGGTAAACAATAACACACAAGAAAACTACTTTATTCCAGGTAAAATCCCCTTTCAAGTAAAGACAACAGAGCTAGAAAAAAAAAATCATGACACAAAATCTTCAATAGGAGACAAATACCCACATAAGAGAGCCAAGTCATTTCTGTACTTTTTCAGAGAGGTTGATAAAGGTGACTATATTATGTTCCTTCCATTAAAACAACAACAATAACCAAAGTAAATGCAGCTCCTTCCATAGGATGGGGATCTAAGATGAGCAGTTGTCAGGACTTAGATGGGTATATCCTGAAGGGTATAATTACTTTTTAAAGAGCATTCAGACTGGAGTTGGCTAGTTAAACACTAAAAACAGGTTAGACTTGTTAAGAACACACAGGTCTTCAGTCCCTCACACTAAGGGCATATCAAATTGCTGGCACTACCAGCTTTGTGTCTGCCTAATGAGAAAATGAAATGAATCTTCAGGGACAGTGAGACAAACTGTAAGACTACACTAATAACTTCACCATGGGCTTGGCTTTATTTCACTGGAAATGAAGGATCCTTTTTGGCATACTGGGTCACTAAGAAAGTGGGTGGGAAGAGAAAGGGCTTCAGATCAGGCAAAAGTGGGTTTGAGCCTGGCCTTAAGCATCAGTGTGACTAGGCATGGTTCGCTTGCCTCTCTGAGCCTCACTTTCAAATCCCTGGAGCAAGACACCACCACTTCTCCGAGCTGTTGTAACAGAGAGGGGTGGATGAAATGCTAGACTAACAACAGGCTGTAGGCTCTCATTAATAGCAGTCCTCCTCCCTTTCCCTCTTCTAGCCCGGATCTTGGGCTTCAAACTACACACACGCTCACTTCACTAGCAGCACTCTTCCCAGCTCATCCTTGGGTGCCGGGCTGTGAAGACAGGCGCGAGGGCCGAGGCAGAGCCTGTGGCTCCACAGGGACATCCATTACTCCAATCCAGCAGCTGTGTTTCCTTTCCTCCTGTAGGCTCGGCTTTCATCTCTTATTCTTCATGGTTTCTGAGTCTCAACTTCTTTACTTAGCATTCTCAGACTTCTTGGACGGACCCCAGCGTTCTCCTGTACTAGGAAATCTCCAGATGGTTCTATATGAGTGTCACAACAGGAATGCACACATCTTTGAAGATGTGACTTTTCAATGAACTGCAGTGCTTCTTATAAACCATTTTTAAAGGATCTTTGTTTCTTTTGGGGTGGGGGTTTTGCATGTGAGTGAAGTGCATCAGAGAAGAGGGAGGTGAATCCTCTGGAACTGGAGTTAACAGGCCAATTGTGAACCACTTGACTGGAGTGCTGGGAACTGAACTCAGGTCCTTTGCAAAACTGGTATGAGCACTGAATCACTGAGAGACCCTCTCTAGTCCCAACTGTACTGTTTCCTAAGGTGTCAGAAGGTCACAAGGTGTCACCTGTGTCACCTTATGGCCAACACAGTTACACTAAAAGCAGATGGATCTTTTGAATCCATGGGATCAATTCAGGGCTTGCAATGAGTTCAAGCAGGGACAGAGACTGGAAAGAAAGCAATGCTCAGAGAATGCGGAAACAGCTCTGAAGCAGAAGGCCGAGATACATGGGGCCAGGATTTGATTCTCAGTGCTCTAAGAACTGAACCCCAATCGCTAAAAAGCCCACAGAAAATCATGTCCTTCAAGGAATAATTGTTTCCAAGCATACATTTTAAAAACACACTCACTGAAGAAGTGTTAAGGCCAGGGGAAAAGGCAGAAAGAATGCTCACCAAGGAGTAAACACACCTGACTTGTGCTTTACCACTCACAACACTGACAACCTTATCAAAATACCAAAGAACTAAGTACTTACGGACCAGGAAATATGTGGGAAATTTCTTCAGAGCTGGTTAATTCCAGCCTTATCAGGCAACATCTCCTCAAAGTGGCTCTCTTTCCTGCCTCCACTCTTTCTAGTACCTTGGCTGGCTCTGAGTCACCAGAAGGTGAGTTACCATAAGGCCAAGCACCTTATGTCATCCCCACTTTTCAATCCCACCCCTCATCTTCTATTACGATTTTGAATACATATAAACTAAAAGATTCCACAATTAACAGATACTCAACTACTTAAGTCCTGCAATAAATGTTCCCCCATCAATGTATGTGCTTCATCAACTATCTTTCCTTCCAGATTTCATCAATCCATCTTACTGTTCACACATTTCAAAGGAAGCTGAAGACATCAGACTAACTTGATGGGTACCACCAACTAGAATTCAATACACGGCTATAAGTCTAAATGACTAAGATATAGGAAAATACAAGTGATACAGTATAATAGTTTTTCCCCTCACAGTGTAGCTTTGGCTGTCCTAGAACTCGCTCTGTAGACCAGGCTGGCCTCGAACTCAGAGATCTGCCTGCCTCTGCCTCCCAAGTGCTGGGATTAAAGGCCTGGGCCACCACACCTGGCACACTTGATACTTATGTTAAGTCAAACTCCCATCAAAATGCTGGACATTATGAATGTCAAGCAACTTTCCTTTATGCCCTTTTCCAGTTAAAGCTTTGACTTTTTCATGGTGTTTACCTATGCAAAGGCCATATAAATGAAGTGATATGGCAAATGTCCTTGTGTGATTTTCCACACAGCTGCCAGGTGGTGTTCCATTTTATTGTTTAGAAGAGTCATCTTCTGTATGTATCTCAGATTGACTAAATAACCGCCTATTCTTTTTTTTTGGTACTAGAAATTTACCCAGTCATAGCAGGGGAAACATGGCAGTTATGAGGAGGTAGCCAAAGTTTGTTCACATGGCAGCACACAGGGCATCAGTTAGACTAGAGCTGGAAGCAGGAGCAGGTGTCACCTCCAAAGACCAGCCCCTAATGACCTCTTTCCATGAGCTAGTCCAAACTGAAAGGCTCTAGAACCTTAAAAATGGCATTCAAAAATGTGGGATCATTCTAGGTTCAAACCGTAACAACCATACTTAAATGCAAAGGTCTATCACGGAGTGGCTAAGCCAGAGAAGAGGAGCAGAGAGGTCTGTAAGCTCCAACTGCCATCTGCTTTCATGCTGGACACACTTTCACACAGCTCCCCAGAGCTGCAAGAAAGCTGATGTACCCAGAAGGCATTCAACCACAAGGGGTCTGTTGGAAGATTTTAATCTTTTTCAAGTTCCATTTCCTGAATAAACGGCTATTAGATTCTCTGGATGGTGTAATAATCAAGGACTACAAGTACTGCCCAAGCCCATCAATCTACCCAAGAAGCTCTCCTCACAGCACTGTTTAAACCTTCAGCTATGAGATTTCAAAGTCACTGCCCTGTCCACTTCACTTCTGAGTACTGGCCTAAAAATAAACCTGTCGAGCCACAAGAAGCAGGAATCTTTACATTCACAAGGAATGGATGCATCTTTAACAGGCTGAGGGCAGAAAATGGGCTTTTTAGGAAAAAAATAACTGTGACAATAACAAGGTCTTGGAGGCAGCAAATCTTTTACAGCTTAAACCTTCCTGCTGACAGGACTGCCTATCTTAGAAGTCCATTAATAATTGCCAAGACAGGGGGAAATCCAAAGCAATCTTTCTATGTTTTATTCTTTTCTTCTTTATCAGAGAAGATAAGTGGAAACCACACGAATACTAGTATAACAAGGATGAACTTTATATGAAGGGCCTTGTAGGAACTATATCACCATATGATTAAGGTTGAGTATCTACTAACCAAAATCAGCCAAGTGAGAACGCAGTGCCTATTCTTAGGGCATTCTTCTTAAATCTGTCAACATTCTCCACCAAAACTGTGGGGATGACTGCCACCCTCAAAGATATTTACATCCAACTTTCCCTTCCTTATACAATACCAGGAGAACATAGAATGGAAATATCCCCTAGGATGTGTTTCTCCTTGCTCACTGTATAGAAAAGTATTCAATGGGCTCACTGTACGCTACCTGAGAGTTATACTGATTGCTACAAACAATGCTCTTCCAAGAGAAACTATTCAACTTATCTTGTCTCTAAGCACATAGACACTGAAGAGTTAAGGCAACTAAATAAGGCTTGGAAAATTAAGGTGTGCTGCACAGCTCACCTTCCACCTAGATGAACCTTTATTATTTTTGATTAAGACAACCTGTGGCAAAAAGCAGTGTGGAGAATTCCTTATATAAACTTGAGAATGGAGGACATTTGGAAGAAACAAAATAAACAAGTGCCACAGAGATGGCTCAGTGGTTAAGAACATTTGCTGCTTTTGCAGAGAACCCAGATTCCGTTTACAGTATCCACAGAGCAGCATCTGTAACTCTAGTTCCAGAGGATCTGAGGTCCTCTTCTGGCCTTGGTGGGCATCAGGCACACACATGGTACAAATATACACATCTATGCAAAACATTCATACTCATAAAGAAAAATAAATAAAACACAGCTTATGCATGCCTTTAATACTAGCACTCAGGAGGCAGAAGCCTGGGGCTCTCTATGAATTCTCAACTAGTCCGGTCTACATAGCAAGTTCCAAGATAGCCAGGACTACATAGTGAGGTCCTGTCTCGAATGAACGAATGAGTAAATAATAAAATCTTTTAAAGAATAATAACCAAATTTCTTCTTGCTCAAACTTAAAGTTATGCTAACTTCAGCAAAGCATAAGAGCAAAGGAAAGCAATCCCATTTTTCTTTGAAGACCTTTCCTCTTAGGACTGTTTTGTGCCTTGAAAAGATGGTAATATAGTGGTCATGCTATATTCAAACAACCAGCCTGCAAACAGGTACACACTACCAGGCTACGCTCTTGTCCACCTTATTGATGAAAAATTTAAGTAACAATTTAATGTTTTCCACAAACTGCCATAATAAAGTAAAGTTGTTCTTTCCATTTAAAAACCCCAAACTATCCCAGGGCTTCTTAACTTCATGTTCATGCCTGAGGTTCAGGAAGGCTGTGAAATGTGTTATGTGTAAACATTTATGAGTAGGCAGCTATATGCATTTTTTCCCTGAGGAGAAATATGAACTACGTTCAAAGGAGTCACTGACCTGGAGGTGAGAGGTGGGGTAAAGAGCGATGCATCTCAACAATTAGTGGGAGGACTGCCCATAAATCCTACATTCCTCCTTTGTACAGTATTAGAAGTATTACTCTGGAACAAAATTCAACAGCGAGTGGCCCTATTATGTAACGAGACGTCTTGACATATCTACCTGTTTTTATCCCAGGTACCAAGTTTGTTTCGTAACTTTTTCCTTTAAAATGCATTGTAATTAACCAATAAAAAGGCTGGTGTAAACAGATCATTCCCTTGCATTCACTTTTTAACAGCAAATATAGGCTTTTAACTTACATTCATCTATCACGATCACAGCCAATGTTCCTGGATTCTTTTTTTTTTTTTTTTTGGTTTTTCGAGACAGGGTTTCTCTGTGTAGCTTTGTGCCTTTCCTGGAACTCACTTGGTACCGAGGCTGGCCTCGAACTCACAGAGATCTGCCTGGCTCTGCCTCCCGAGTGCTGGGATTAAAGGCGTGCGCCACCACCGCCTGGTTGTGTTCCTGGATTCTAACCCACAACTGAGCAAACTATCTATTCTACAGAACGTGACTGACAGCACTCAAAATCAGATTCATGATTCAAGGCATTAATTTACATTAATTAATTACATTTAAATTAAATCTCTGTATTATACTTTTACTCAGTGAAATGGCATAGTAAAGGCATTTGCCACCAAGCCTGACAATCTGAGTTTCATTCCACAAACTCACGTAATAAAAAGAACTGACTCCTGCAAGTTGTCCTGACTACATGTGTGGTATGGTATGTATGTACATGTGTTCACACATAATACACATACACACACAAATACAAGAATAAATACATTAAATATTTTACCTTGCAAAGTATGTATTTAACTTGTTCAATTACTTTTGAATTTTAGTTACTATTTAAAATAAATAAATAATTCATTTGAGGGAGATATACAGTATGCAGCAGGGTCTTGTAAACTATCACAAAAACAGGCTGCAGAATAACTCCCATTTCCACAAAGAATTCTCTCAGGATAAGACTTTGAAGTTAGACCTTTTCCCTACTACCAGGCCACGGTAACTACTGATTTTTTAGAATTTATTTTTATTTTTTTAGTAACACTTTTTCAGAATATATAAGCAGAACAATATATTATATAATCCTTGGGAATTGACTTTGATTTAAGCACAAAGAATTCAAAATACATCCAAGCTGCTGCTGTACATATCAATACTTTGTTCCTTTTGAATTGCTGAGTGATATTCAATTGTATTGCTGTATCAAAACTGGTTAGTAGGCTCACTCACAGAGGGATGTGATTTGTTTCCATTTCTGGTGATACATGATCAATGCTACTGTAGGCACATTTATATATAGACATTTTGGTAAAGATACACTTTCATTTTTCTAGGGTAAATACCCAAAAGTGGAATACTAGGTGACAGAAGAAACTACCAAACTTCTTCAAAGTTGGCTTTTCCAAAAGCAGTGTGGGAGATACTATTCTGAATCCATGTGTGAACTTTATCTTTTTAATTTTAGCTGTTTATGTCAATCAATCACTCTGGGTTCTATAACAAAACATGGGGTCTCATATATCTCAAACTGACTATGAACGACCTTGAACTCCTGTTCCTCCTGTATCTACCTGATATGGCCTGGAATTACATGTATGCTTCACTACACACAACATATGAGATGCTGGAGATCCATCCCAGCTCTTCATCCATGCTAGGCAAGCACTCTACCAACTGAGCCACATCTCCTTTGTCTCATGGTTTCAGTCTATGAACTGGTTCCACTGTTTATGGACCTACTATGAGGCAGTAAAATCATGGCAGAACAGCACAGTGGATCAAAGCTGCTTACCTCAACAGGAAGTAGAAAGGGGAAAAGCCAGTGACATGATATACTCTCAAAGCACACCCTCAGTACATGACTTCTTTCATCCAGGCCTACCTCCTAATAGTTCATTCAGTCAGTAGCTCATCAATGGATTAATATACTAATGAGGCTCTTTCCCCAAGACCCAATTATCTATCTTTCAACAACACTAACTGGGTCCCAAGCCTCAAGAAAGGTGCCTTTGCCAAGACGTTATATCCAAACCATAATAATAATTGTAACAAGTATGCAATGACATCATTTTGTGGATCTGTACTTTCCTAAAAGTATACAAATTAGTCTTTGCTAGTATCACTTTATACTTCAGAAAGTCAGAAAGTCTTAAAGCTTGCCAGTTTCCTCTGACTAAAGACAAGAAAGGAAGGGGCTGGAGCAATGACTCAGTAGTTAAAAGAGTACTTGTTGGATCTGACAGAGGACCAGAGTTCAATTCCCAGCATCCATGTTGAACACCTCACAAAATCTACTACCTACCTACCTACACACACACACACACACACACACACACACACACACACACACACGCACGCACGCACGCACGCATGCACGCACGCACGCACGCCGCACGGGTTGGGGATGTTTAAAAACAAAAAGACATGGAAACCTGGGCCCAGATCTTCTGACCTTTGCTTCCCTAATAGTTCTGTTTAATCAGAGAACATGGTCAAACTAAGTCCTGGGCCCTCTTTAAATAAGACAGGATAAAAGTGTAAAAATAATTGTTCTCACATCAATACAGAAATGGCAGGAGCTATTAGGAAGAATCAGGATCCATGAATAAGTATTCAAGCTGTAATTGTATTTGGACCTTAATATCTTAGCAGTACAGACATTTCTTTGATACTAATAAGAAAGTGAAAACAATTTTTTCTTCTAGATTTGATTGTCCACACTTTTTTCCTGTTTCATCTGAACAATCCAGTCTTAGTGGTATTCGTCACCGCCATCAGTATGTCTCTAAAGCATGGGGCATATCATTCTGCTGTTAGGTCACAGTTTACCTTTAAACTTGATTTAATAGAATCAATGCCAGCAAATATTTCCTTACCATTAGATCACTGGAGGAAGAATCAACTTACTGACTGGTATGAAGAACAGGAACTAAGCCTGTCATCTCAGCTGTGGAGAGAAAGACTTTTGCTCTGCTCACCCTACACAACACCACAACTGAAGTGGGGTGGACTCCAGATCACATGCTCTTTTAGAGGTAAGTACAAACTGTAAGCAAATCCCTTATCAGAAGCCTCACTGCCAGTCTTCTAATGCAGCTCTCGTCAGTCCTGAAGCAAACATTCTGAGTGTTCTGTGGGAGATTTCTACAGTTTTTTTTCAATTGGATTTTCACTAAGGATAGGAATAGGATGTTATTTATGAACCCAGGAATATTTTACTAAAAAAAAAAAAGTATTTGTAATGATGACATCTAGACATCATTTGCTGTAAGAATAATTGTATGAGGAAACCCTTGTCTAATTAGGAGAGTTTATGTAAGTATTTATTACAACAGAAGTGTTTCTTTTAACTGCAGCCCTTTCAGAAACGTTATACCGAGAGCCATAAAATCAATACCCTCATCAAAGAACTATGGAGTTTCTCAATGCTCATCTTGATCTCACGCTTCTCTGACACAACTCCCCTATAGGAGCTTTCCCACAATTCCACAGTATTTTTACAGAACCCCAGATACAGTAACAAAAGCCCTGTATGTACTTATAATTTTGTGACTAAACAGCAGAAGGTTACTCTGCTACTCTCCTCACCAAGTGTAAATCACCTGCAGATCCACAAAGATGTGCTAGTCTTCTTAGGTTATGTCACTGGGAGGAGGGAGTACTCTGTATGGAATTCTAATTTACTCAGCCATGCAAAAACTCGAACACAATGGTGTTTAAAAACAAGCAATTTGTGAGTCATGGGAATTCTCACCATGCAAGGTGTGATCTGCCCCTAACACATTCCACTCTTCGGGCAGTTTCAGGTGTCTGAACGCCAATGCAACCCTCTCATCCAGAGAGTTGACATCCCCAGAAGGGGGTCCTGACCGGTCAAGGAAACGGGTGAAGTTCAGAGCCTGCTGATTTCCAGCACTGGTTGCCAGGAACTGAGCTGCATCATATGCTTCATCCTGGACGAAATGGAAGTCTTCTTCAGCTACTACAAACACAGGCAGGCCCTCTTTGGAAGCACAGAGCAGCACCTTCACTGTCTCACAGCAGTCATGACCTAAAGGAAGCACAGGTAGCAAAGAAAATTGAATGTACTGATGCAAGAGTCCCCTAGTGGGTCCTTTCGGCTTTTTTCATGGCACACAAGATTTCTCCTCCTGAAAGAAAACCTTCCTCTCCCAATTTCTTAAAATTCTATTTTTAGTTTTCTTATTGTTATTTGCAAATATGAATACCCCACTTTAATATGGATTCCTGCTTTCATCATTCTGGTAACACAGAACAGGCAGTATCAACTAGTGCTATTCCATTTGAACAAACTGCAGAAGGAGAGCTTTAGGATGCTGTAAGGTTCAGCATGCAGGAGGCAGCTTACTGAGCTGAGTTAGATCTGAAATAAGCACAGGAAGAACAGGACTATGGGAGGAGCAGCACAGACAGCCCTGCACCACCATACAGTAAATCCAAGACTGTAGAACGAATGGTTAAAGGAAAAGCTTTTCATGCCAGTCAAGGTCCAAAAGTTACCTAAGATTGTTGCTCCCAGATACTTTCTACCTAACTCAACCACTAGGCAACAAGCATGTCAATCAAATCACCTTTGCAAATAAAGATGATGCAATGCTGTGGCTACAAGCCCAACTCAGAAAAGGCAAACATGAAGTGGACTGTGCTTCCCACTCCACAGATCAGCAGGCACCACATGACCGGAGGCTCACTAACAACTACATGCCACTGCAAGCTCCACTGGAGCCACACTTGTAGGACGGCAGCACCAAGCTTCTGTGGGTGAGCTGTTCTTAGAGACAAGACTTTCTTCTCCACACTTTCCTACCCTTTCAGAAGTAAGTATTTCTAACCTAGAGATCGTGGTTAGCAAAGCGTGTAGGGCTCTTTCTCAATTTTCTAACAGTGATCTCAATAGCTGTTATATTCTGTGCCTACCATCACCACTTTGAGGGCGAGGGGGAAAGAAAGAAAATTTTTCCCATAGACCTAAACAGAATAAGTTGTTTTTCCATTTACTTTTTCCAGACTCTTCCTTACATCCTTTGCCCTTATGACACAACACAGCTCTCAATGCTATATGAGTCTGTATTAATAAAATGTGCTTGGTAAACAAACATACTGGGTATTTGGTGTGTCATTTTCTCTATGTTACCATTTTATGATTACCAGCTCTTCAAGAAATAAAGTAGTATGCCTAAGGCCCACAGATACTACAAAGCAGAATCCATTATTTACAGCCAAAGCTAATGCGAAAGGACATGGCCTATTACATTTATCGTGATTCAAGAGCTCTGTGTCAAATGCTGTACACAGAGAAGAGAGAATACCACCAGGTGAGCCATTGCCTGAAGGAGGTGAACACTCAGAATGACAGTCAGTAGACCTAAGAGTGATGCTATCAATAATGATAGACACAACTCCACCTTCAAACTTTAAACTTGTTGTGCCATAGAGAAGATACTGTGTTAGCCTAAAATAGAAAACCCAATGCACTTAACCCAATCACAGACCTCATTCTTTCTTGCCAATCGCGCTCCCAAATTTTTGGGATAAAACCCTGAAAACTTGAATCAAAAAGGCAATGGCAATGGTACTAGAGGTAAATATAATTTATTGGTCTATATACTTACCTTCTGTATGTACACACATATACATAGACCAAACAACTATGATAAAATAATAGTATGGTATTCAAAACTGTGAAGGTGCACGCATGCACAGAAATCTATCTGTGACACTGAGGCGGACTGTTGTGTTAAGTTTACTACAAATGTTATTAAAGCTATAGATAAGACAGATACCTAGACAAGAGCATGATGGGGATTCTGAAGAGAGGAATCAGATCCTCTTGGCAATGTCAAGGTCCATTCCTACAGTTCTCAAATGTTAGGCCAAG
Source organism: Onychomys torridus (assembly GCF_903995425.1). NCBI lineage: Eukaryota > Metazoa > Chordata > Mammalia > Rodentia > Cricetidae > Onychomys > Onychomys torridus. Next base: position 55,895,418 of record NC_050443.1, on the reverse strand, counting down.
GCATGTTGTCCCAGAAAGTTATCCATTTTCCTTTCACATATAAATCCAGATTATGAGAATTAATTATAATCAGATTAAGTAAAATATGCCATAAATAGGAAAATTGGTATAATAATTACAGGCTTTCTTTAAAAACAAGCAACTATAGATTAAAGGTGGGAAGGAAAGTTTCTTTTTCTTTTTTTTTTAAATTTTAAGAATTTCTTTCTTTTCTTTTTTTTTTTTTTAAAGATTTATTTATTTATGATGTATACAGTGTTCTGTCTGCACATATCCCCACAGGCCAGAAGAGGACACCAGATCTCACTACAGATGGTTGTGAGCCACCATGTGGTTGCTGGGAATTGAACTCAGGACCTTTGGAAGAGCAAGCAGCGCTCTTAACCTCTGAGCCATCTCTCCAGCCCCCAAGGAAAAGTTTCTTAGGTAAGTTCTTGTAGAGCCAATTGGAAGAGTTACTACAGATTAAGAACAAAGGGCTAGGTTGCAGAACTGGTTAGAGGTTAGGAAGAACATTGGTTGCTCTTGCAGAGGGTCCAGGTTTGGTCCCTAGCACCCATACAGTGACTTACAACTATCCATAACTAATTTCAGAAGATTAGACACCCTCTTCTGACTTCCTGCTGCGGTATGAACGAGAATAGCCTCCATTGGCTCATATATTTGAATGCTTGGTTTCCAATTGGTGGAACTGTCTAAGAGGTAATAGTAACTGTGGCCTTATTAGAGAAGGTATGTCACTGATGGTGTGCTTTGAGGTTTCAAACATCCATACCATTCCCAATGCACTCTCTCCCCACCTGCTTGTAGATCAAATGTGAGTTCTAAGCAACTGCTTCAGCATCATGCCTGCCCGCCCGAGGCCATGTTTTAAAAGCAGGCAATCTAACTTGGTAGCAGTGACACCACATGGTTATAGCTTTAGAGTCAAGAAGGATACAGGAATCCAAGAGCAGGCATCTAGCAGAAGGCCCCTGTATTGAAGCCCTGAAAGACAATTGCATTAAGCTGTAAAAATGAAGCCTGGTTACACTGGAGACCTCAATATGCTGGAGGTATCAGTGCCATGGGATGTCTGCCAGAAAGAGTTGCATACAGGAAGTAGAACCAGCCCAAGAGAGAGAAGTATGCTGCAGTCGGCAAAGCTGGAAGGGTGACCCCATCTGAGCCCTTTGACTTCAGACATTAAGATACAGGACTGGAAGGATTGCACCACTGACCTTCAGTCTTACTTTGGTCCAGTTTTCCCTCACTATGGCACCATTCCTTCCTTTTGGAATGGTGATATATATATAACCTGTGCCACTGTATATTACTATGTATGAAATTTGATATTTGATTTTGATTTTACAGAGGTTTACAGTTAAGAGACTGTGTTGAGTCTCAGAAGGGACTTTAGACTTTGAAATGGTGTTGTGAGAGACTACGTGGACTTTTCAAGGTAGACTAAATGCATTTTGCATTATGGTATGATCACAAGCCTATAGGAGCCAGGGAGTGGAATGTAGTGATTTGAATGAGAATGGTCCCTATAAGCTCATATGATTGAGTAAGTGGTCCTGAGCTGGTGGAACTGTTTGGGAAGGTTTAGGAGAGTAGCCCCATTGGAAGAGATGTGTCACTGGGGTCAGGATTTGAGGTTTCAAAAGCCCACACTATTCCCAGTTAGATCTCCCTGCTACAGCTTTTTAGTACCAGGCCTATCTGCTTGCTACCACACTCCCCTCCAGGATAATCAAGGACTCAGCCTCTGAAACTGTAAGTACCAAATAAACTCTTTCTTCTGTAAGTTGGTCTTGGTCATAGTGATTTGTCACAGGAAGTAAAGAGTAACTAAGACAATCTCCACAAGCACACAAGTAATACACATATACACATGCAGGCAAAACAATCACATACATAAAACAAAACCAAAACTAAACAACAACAAAAAACCCGCCTCACCTACTGTGTGGTCAAAACACTTAAGACTGGCAGAGTTATACTGTCAGGCTCAAGATTCATTTTTAATCCCTATATATTTGCAAATAAAACATGAGGAATAGAGGAGTCAGCATTTTTTAAAACTAAAGGCTGTGCCATATAGATCTAGGAATAAAACTGGTATCAGTGCAGATGCAGTCATCAAACTTGCGAGTGCAAACTTGCTCTAGACAAATGACTGTTTGGGGAGAAGAAGTGTTAGTCTTCATCTACCTTAGTGCACAGTAAGTGAAGAAACATACAGATCCACTGCAACACTACAAAAGCAGGATGGGAAATTTTTATCTAATTCGATACAATAAAAACGGAAGTTGTGGTGGGGGAGTCCAGGAGCAGCATTTTTCAACTAGTTTCCATGGTGTTTTTGTTTCCACTCAATTTCCTGGTAACAAGAGAGGAACATAATCAGAATTTTTTAAAAGGAAAAGTACTGAAATTTTACTCAATTTCCAAAAGAAGCTATTCTATAGGATTCAGAAAGAAAAACCAAACAAAATAAAATGAAACAAAAACCCCAGAAACTGTTAAGGGGAGAAAGTCTCAGCTTTAAGAGCACCTTAGGCCCCCATAAGGTCTACTGCATTTACAGCAGCAACAGAAGATAAAGGATGAGGCATGACAGACCTATTACCTATCAAGTAAACTTTAGGACATACGATGGACAACACTAGATTGGAGTGCCAGCTTCTACTGCACATAGGTGCAGTCATCCTAACACTCAGTCTTGAAGACTGTTTCTCTGATCATAGAATGATACCACCAACCTTACAAACTATTGAAAATGGCAGAAGGCTACACACAAAGCACATGGCAAACAGGCAGCAGCAACTGGTGGTTATTATCAAAATGCTGCTGCTGTTTAAGTAACACACCGAAAACTAGACCCCTAAATCTTTACAAAGAGTTTCACGGGACAGCATAGGCCAACAAGCCTGTACGATAAATTGATGCCTTGGATACTGCAGAATTGGGGGCGGGGAATAAAAGACTAAACAAAAACACAAGACATACCTAGGTAAGAAACAAGTTATCTAAGGTTAATGGTTCCTTAAACTCATTAAATTATAGGCCCTGTGGGTCAGAAGTATTTGTGCCTGAGGTTGGGAGAGCTTCCCTGCAGGCTTCTTTTCCTGCTAGCTCTTTATCACTGTCTAAAGCATCTGTACCCATGGAAACGAAAAAACTGCTACAGATAAACAAAAGTGCTAAAGTATGACCCAAAATATTACTTCATTTCCTGTTAAGCTAAAAATGGAACACATCCCATCCGGGCCATCTCTTCTGAGACTAAAACAATCGGGCCTTTGTTCTATCAGCAATCTAAAAGGAACCCTAAAAGTGCTTGCTGGACTAGACCAGGCCAATCCCACCCAGAAAGGGTAGGCTACAGCAGTCAGCAGTGGGAAATAAACTAGCTTTACTACTCAGTTTATCATCGAAGTGTTTAAGAAGCTGGTGTAATTTTCTTCCTCATGAAGTGGCTGTGGAAGGGCAAAGTGAAATGCTCAGTCTGCAGACTATTCCCACTCCCCCTGGCTGCTGCCCCCGAGAAGATTACATGCACTCTTATACTACTATATCTTGGCTGGCTAATGGCAGAGGCACAAATTTGGTGTATTTATAACATGTCTCCATATGCGCAGGAATCTTTAAACAGAAAGGGAGGGGGCAAACAAACCAAACAAAAAACACAACAGGAAACCAAGAACCCCATCATGTGTATTGTGAAAAAGGGCAGGTTACTAAATTCTAAAATTGTGACTTCCTGTATTCCAGCCAAAACCTTTAAGGTAGTGCTTCTCATTCCTTCTTCTTCTTATCATTACTCCCAGAAGCCTTTGTAGCTTTTCCTATTCAACCTCTACCTCATAAAATCTGAATTTCATTGCTATGCCATATATTTATTTATGTGTATATGTACTTTGTATGTAAAGAATAAGAATTTCTGACATACACACATACCCCAAAATCCAATTTACACTCCTATATGATACCATTCCTGTTGTAACACATACCCTGGGATTACAGTGCTGTCTCCACAGGTCCAAGGTGATAAAATATATAATTTATATAGCATTATCACTAGGACAGTGAACAACCGATGTGGGTACTTTTTCCTTCCTTCAACTACTTCATGGTTTGTCTTCCCACTACAACAATTACATGTACTGCACTAATTGATTTTTAAAAAACAAACAGATGAATTCAGATCTGTCAAGATATAATCATACAGTTGGATTACATAGACCATCATAAAGTGTTTAGTTAAAAATTATAATAGCTGTTAGTAGGGAGGTTATAAGAGTTCTTTTGATTATGCAAATTAAACTCATAGCTTTTTTTAAAAAATACTTCTTGATTTGATAATCCACCCCTGCTGCAAAAGGGTGTGTTGATTCACAAGGAATAAAAAAGTTTACTGTGTTAGAAGCACAGGACTACTTTTTTAAGGTCTAAGCTTCAAGTTTTCATTAGCCAAAAGGGACTTGTAAATACAAATAGTTTTTTTTTTTCTTTTCACAGTGAAACTACCTTACATGGTCAACTATCCTTAATAAGTATGAAACAAAAGAAAAATACTTAAGTGTTGAGTCTAATTTGACATCAATGAAGGTTTGTAATTTTACTGCCAAACAAAAGCTTTGTCATGGATTCTAAAAGTAAATTAATAGCATATACCAAAGCTTTTCACAACAGTGTACAGAACACACTAAATCTCCATTCCACTTTTTGGGGTGTGGGGGGTTTCAAGACAGGGTTTCTCTGTGTAGTTTTGGCACCTTTTCTGGAACTCATTCTGTAGCCCAGGCTGGCCTCGAACTCACAGAGATCCTCCTGGCTCTGCCTCCCAAGTGCTGGGATTAAAGGCAAGCACCACCACCACCCGGCTCCATTCCATTTTTAAATAATAAAATCATTTTTTGCTTTGTCTAAACTGACTACTAAAAAAGTAACATCCCAAATACTACTGTATATCCTAAGAATACCTTTGAGATAGATATTTCAGTAAAATCGAAATTATATTCTCTACCAGCCATCTTAAAAGTGGCTTTAAATTTTCGTTCTGTTTATTATTATTATTGGAGAGAGGGGCAAGTACAATGGGATGCACATGGCAGTCAAATGACAGCGTCTGGAAACCTCATCTCTCCTTCCGTTCTGGATTCCAGCGGTCAAATGCAGATTTTCAGACTAGCATAGCAAGCAGACATTAGAAACACAGGACGGTGGTAACTGGATTACATGATGTCAACATTTTTTTTCTACAAGATAATTTAGAAATGTCTCATTTTCCCAACCTATTTGCAGAAAATATTTGATAAAAGGTTACAGACTAACATCAAAATGTAGCTGCTTTCTGAAGGTCAATCAATCATCTGGTTCTATTAAGAACTAAAATGTAACAAAACACAGACAATGAATCATACAGAGAAAAGCCAAAGCCAGCTCTCTGAATAAATCATGACATTAAAGAAGAACAAGGCACAAAGCTTTTTCTTCTTAGAGCTCAGATGACTGGAAATGGCAGAGCTAGTCTTCGAATAAGCAGAAAGGGCACAGAGAAATCCCTATCAGGAACACCTGCTGCCCAAAAAATGGCAGTGAATATTTATCCAGGAACAGCAACTCGCAAAGCACTGTACAGATTTTCCATCAAGAATCTTGATTAACCTGACACTGGCCCTCAGCAGACAGGAAATTGGAGGCTATCATTACACTGACTGACGCACTGAAACCATCAAAGTCACCTCTGGGAAGATAACAGAGACTACAGTGGCAGGCTAAGAATGCAATTCAAGAAGCCAGAAACTCCTTTTGCATTTCCTCAAAGTAAGAAGGAAAGGGGAAGCGAGGACAACACGTGTACCTTTCTAGAATGTTTGCTTCTGAGAACTAGAGACAGCAGTACCCATCAGGCAGCAGGAGTACTAGAAAAGCTGACTCAGCACACACCAACAAAAACAAAATCCTTGCCTCATGGAGCTAATACGTTAGAAGCTGAAATAAAAGGGGAAAGGGGAAATGGGCAAAAACGTAAGAGTGTATGAGTGCACGAGAAGCTGAGGGAATAGGTAAGTGTACAGTGAGGCAGGGGACTGTCCAAAGGCACTGTAGTTTTTCCTTTTTTCTCTCTTTTTAGAAAAGGCATACTGAGGAAACACCTAAGGGAAGGGAAAACACAGGCTAAGCTGACCATAAGAGCAGATGAAGCCAGTGTGATGCTAAGGTTAAAAAGTTAATCCCATGATGCGAACAAGATATTTAAAGTTGTTTGGGTCCTGTACCCACTTCATGGCCTTGAATGTCAATCTCCACCCTCCATTATAGTATGTTGAACTAATGGAAAAGATAGTAACTGAAAGAGATAAGTAAACAAACAAACAAAAAAATCTCACACATGATGACCAAAACAGAAGGACCCAGTTGGGGGCCTCCACCAGCTTCTCATGCACCGCCCAGAGTATTCTCCAGTTTACAATAAAGCCTCACATGCTAAAGTGACACCATAACCTTCGCTAGCCTCCCCGGCCGGGTCTTTCGGAATCCTGCTGTAATTCGGCACGTCCTATCAGAAATCTTAATGAATTTAGGTGGGTGGGAGAATAACGGGGCTATGGAGGAGAAGAGCGAATCAGTAAGCATGATAGAGAACAGAAGATTTAGGTAAGGAAAAAGCTGATAAACAGAAACGGGAAGAGAAATCAAGTGTTCTGGGGTACAAAGGAATGAGTGGGTCAGGCATGACAAAACCAGCAGCAGAGCTCAAGGCTGGTTCTGCTTAGATTAGATCACTAGGGCAACGGCATTCGGAATCAATAAACACAAATGATTCCCACAGAGGGTGTGGCTGGGGTGTTCCTGGAAAACACAGACACACACACACACACACACACACACACACACACACACACACACACACACACACACACACACACACACACACACACACACACACACACACACACACACACACACACACACAGACACACACACACAGACACACACACAGACACACACACAGATACACACACAGACACAGACACACACAGACACACACACACACACAGACACACACACACAGACACACACACAGACACACACACACACACACACACAGACACACACACACAGACACACACACACAGACACACACACACACAGACACAACACACACAGACACACACACACACACACACACACACACACACACACACACAGACACACACACACACAGACACACACACACAGACACAACACACACAGACACACACACACAGACACACACACACACAGACACACACACACAGACACAACACACACAGACACACACACACAGACACACACACACAGACACACACACACACACAGACACACACACACACACAGACACACACACACAGAGGAGGGGGAGGGACACAAGGACGGAGGGAGGGAGAGAGCGAGAGCGATTGAGATTGAGATTGGGAAGAAATGAATCCACAACACTCATCTCAGAGCACCCTTCTCCCTCCACAAACCCACACACACATAGGAGTCAAGCAGTGGTAATACTGAACAGACCCAAGTCTCAGGATCAGCTCTTCGGACCTGATGAACATCACAGAAAACAAGACGGCTGGAGGTGTGAGTTACAGAAGAGGGTGCCTAACCGTCTTTAGAAAAGAGCTCACTAACTCTCCTAGTTATCTCTTTATATTTGGGAAATATGTTCCTAAAAATCGTCTGGAATCCTTATAAATCTCAAAAGTAGGTAGAAGTGAAAACAACCTGCAACTGCTACATTAGCGGTCCTCTGAGGGGCATAATTTTCATAATTTCCTAGGGACTGGACATAAGTCACTTTATAGAGATGGGCCCAAGAATAAGAAACTGGCGGACTTATCTGGCACAGGACGCGTCACTACTCAAAGGGCTCCGTAAAGTAATCGTTTTACCACCACCTCTACCAACAAAGGGAACACCAGGCGCTGGCACGTGAGCAACATTCATTTCATTCTCCAGCAAGAAATAACAGAGCTATCAACATTAGTTGGAGTACTCTTCAAAGTGCACTCTTCTGAATTCTGGTGAAAACCGGCCCAACTGTTAACTTAAGACTACGGAGAAAAATCAGCCCCAAGCACAAATCTTCAAATGTTGGCCAGGCAAAGCAATGCCTGCTATGTCGTCATCCAACAGCACTGCCCTGATGACTTGTAACTGGTTTGGAAATTTTTGTTTAAATTTACAAGTACAGTGGTAAGTAACCCGGCATTCCATGGTGTCCTATAGGTTGTAAATCTGAGGGAATGGCTTCATGAGAAAGACACTGTGAGTCTGCATCCCAGACATTAGGTTTAACCTTTTTTGTTTTATCACCATGAAATTCAGAATGAAATCTGAAGTATCACCACGAGAATGCATACTTTCCATGTATCTCTCAATTTTCTCCAATTCTCAACATCCAATAAATTGGTTTTTGTTTTTGCTGATCCTGATATTGCTCAATTTGTAACATCACTTTATTTCCTTCACTTCTAGTTAGGTTCTGACATGGATGGAACAAACAAAAGCATCATCAATGTACTTAAAGATCTAACAACAACTGTTAGTACCCTGGTTTGCTCTTTCTATTACTCTGGGGGTGAGGAGTATTCACTACCAGGGAAGAAGCCCAGTATACTGGTATCAGCCTACAATCCCAGCACTCAGGAGACAAAGTTTCTCGGCCAGCCTTGGCTATTCCCAGCTAACCCTTGCCTCAAGATAAAAGGCAAACTAACAAATAACTAGCAAAGGCTGGAGCAGATTTCATTCAGATACTTACCAGGAGCAATTGTCTCCAACGTATCAGAGCTGACTTTCCGGGTACTTGTGCAGTGATAGAGAGTAGAGCCAGAAAATATCAAGTAGAAAATAGCATCATCTTCAACTCTGTCCTCTTCAGCAAGCAGTATTCTAACAACACAATCGCCCTAGGAACAGGAAAGAGTCCACAAGTCTGCATTAGTAAGGTTCCTGGGAACCTGCTAATTCTACGTCTCATGAATTACTACCAAGTCTACCCATTTCCCAACAAAGGTGAGGGCATCTAGATATGCCTTGAAATGGTAACGTGCACTCAAAAATCTCACCTACAAAATTTAACTTAGGTCCATTAAACTTAACATTCCTTTCTGTATAAATGGAAGCAGCCCTCTGTCTTTAGAGTGATATATGAAAACTCATGGACCAGAAGGAACTCTTTATCAATTAAAAGATCACTTTCTGAACAAGCTGTACTTCGCGACCATCCTTCCACTAAGCCTTTATAGTCAGGTACCTATCATGCCTGTAACTCAGCACACATCTTTGTAATTATTTATGATGAAAAATATCTTTGTCTATCAGTTTCAAATACTCTTATCAGTTTTTGTAAGTTGATTTTTTTAATAAAATGAGGCTCGTAGTTAAATATACCTGTAAAATATAGCCCTAATTACCATTCTTAATTAGAAACATAATTTGTGTTATAACCATAAACTGACAAAAAAACCCTTTAATACATCAAAGTTTGGGGTACTGGAATTTAATATTCTGCACATCTTAAGAATGAACTATGTAAACAATAGAGAATAGTTTAGTGAAAACCTGGCCATTTTAACATAAAAAAATGGGAAAGGAATTATCATTGAATTTATTTTTTTTCCTCTCTTTCATTTTATCAACAATAAGGTATGTAAGGGAACCATGCCACCCTGTGGCCACATTATTAAACCCAGAATAAGTGAAGCAGAAGGCAGCATTCTGCTATACACTGAAAACCCACAATCAAGAGGTCAAACCTAAGATTAAGTGTAATGAATGTTAACAGCACGTTGACTTGGGAGAATGAGTTCAAAGTATTTCCTGGAGCATAAATGTCACTTTTATTCCTTGTGCTCATGCCCACCAAATACACCATGAGTCAGAATGAAGCGTAACTCCAAATAAGCCATAACTTATCTGGCTATAACTGGAGCACTCCAAAGCACCCAACACAAGGGATGTCAACAGCAGGGAAAGAACCAGCATTAACTCTGCTCACTACTCCAAACTATATTTTGGTCTTATGCATGTGTCTTTCTCTGGGAAATGATTTTGAAAGGTTTAAGCCAGTAAATGTTTGCCATTCTTTAGTATGATGCAACCAGTTTATATGTCTAAGGCACAATGAGAACAGTCCACTTTCTCTAAGTACTGAAGTCCCCTCACAGTCTACAAACAAAACCATAAATGTTTGACCCTTGTCTTCACCCATGGGACATACCCTGCCTCTTGTTTTTCAATTTCCATGTCATGAGCAAAGCTTCACCGGAGCCCAGTTGTGCCCATTCACACTTACACACTGTGATCACTCTTACTTACCACCTACATCTTTACAAGAGAGGAAGTCTACTTAGATTTCTAGTTGAAATTTGTTCACTTCGATTTCTAAACTGAAATTCTAAGAATGAATCCTCCTTTTCAGAACCAAGGATTCCTCTCCACTTGAGGACCCAGTCTCTTGCTAAGATGTGCCCATATCAGTTATATTCGGGCTTTCTTTCAATGAGAACAAGAGATGGTTGACACAAGCCACTGAAATCTTTTTAACAAAGCTTTCAATGCCAACCTCTTTTCTCACCCCCATGACCAAAATAACTATGTTCTGAAATGCTTTCATACTTTTTTTTTTAAAGCTAAGTCATATAACCTTATACCCAAGAGAAGGGAACAAATCTTTATTCACTTCAAGGAAACTCAAAAGCTAAATTCCAAAGGCACTTGGAACTAAAAGTAGCTGGTTCCCTCTAATAGTCATAGAGAGCAAACAAATTCCACATTTCACAGAGCAAGTGACTCCTATTTTATGGTGGTTCACCAGGCACCCAGTATTAACTGGAGATGGATTTGAACGATGACAAGTGGGGTTGGAGGAGAAGAGTTGAAGATCTCAGTAAGAATTTGTATCCAGGCAATTGGTTACTTTATCCCTACTCTCCATGAGAGAAGCCCTGATAAAGTAGTGTTGTTTAAAACTAGACCCAACCCACAGGATACACGGATTAAAAAAGTCTGGCTGCACAGTTAACAAGTCTGTCACACTACTAACTACACAGATGGGCTTAATGACAATGACAATGACAATGCCCAAGACATTCTCAACTACTACTTCAGTCTTACCCAATGACAAGAAAAGATCGCATCTGCGTCCTCAGTCTCCAGTAACACAGGCCTAAGGAACATAGTGCTGTCCTTACAGAGACAAAATTTTCCCTTTCTTCATTCAGGAGAAGTATATCTTTGAGCTTGATTGTCTTTCAGATTAATTGGTTTTGCTAATAGATGACACAATAAATAATGAAAGAGGCAGTCTATATTATATAAGTATAGATGATCCCCCAAATAAAAATAAAGATTAAAAATGTTAACCATAGTAACTGCTTAGTTGTCCATACAAATAGGTTTTTAATGAAAAGATGACAAATTTAAAAAAGGGAGAGTCTAAATGGTGGTGAGTCTCAGTTGCCCACATGCTGAACTTACTTATACAGAACATCTACTACATTAGCAGCATGGCAAAAATTAGCGTATGATTGAGATAAAAAAAAATGGTTTTAACTTTGGTTTCTCAATTTTTTCCCCAAGACCAATGATTTCCTCTCTACAAGACCTTGCCAGAAGACTCTCCATTCCACAAGACACTAGTCATGCAGGACCCTCCTTCAAGGAACAGGTATGTAGGGGAAATGGGTAGTAGAATGGAAAAGGGCTACACAGTTCAGGAATAAGAAGTGAATTAATTACACCACAGAAGTAGATGGAAGAGGAAGGACATGGGGAACAGGGAACATGGTAACTAAAGATACAGGAAAAATGTAGTAGGAAATTGTGGGGAAGGAAATGGTAAAAGAGGAGAAATCACTGATGTCTTAGATAATGTTGGCCACACAATATCAGAAGGTAGGTCTGGTCAACAGCAAGATAACTGCAGCAGTATCTTGGCCAACTTGTATAGATCATGAGAGCCAGCTGTTAAATTTCTGGGAATTCTATGAGGCAACTGCTAAGCACAGTCATTACTAAAAGTTAAACTTACAAATAACTAAATCAGATTAAAAGCAAATATAACACATTCTAAAAGCTCTGTATTAGTAAGTCTATATCTTACTATATTGTTTTGAGGTTTATATTACGGTGTGTATATGGAAGAAATAGTTGTGGTTGTGTGTGTGTGTGTGTGTGTGTGTGTGTGTGTGTGTGTGTGTGCATACTACTGACATTTTTTCCAAGATACATTGCTTGACAATTCTGCCCCCAGTACAACAGGATGGATAGCTTGAAATCAATCATTAGAGGAGAAAGTAGGCTACTAAAATTGGCAAATGTTACAAATCAGGGCTGTCTTGGCTTCATTTCCTTGTTGCTGTGATAAAATATTCTGATTTTTAAAAAGCCACATAAAGGAGGAAGGATTTATTTAGCTCACAGTTCCAGGTTACAATCCATAGTGGAAGAGAAGTCACAGAGGCAGGAGCTTGAAGCAGCAGGTTACACTCTATCAGATAGAAAGAAAGCTCAGTCCACTTTCTCCTCTTTTGTCAGGGAATGGTGCCACCCACAGTGGGCTGGTCTTGCCACCTTAATTAACATACTCAAAATAATCCCCATAGGTAGAGGCTCACATGCCAAGTGATGCTATTTTCTATCAAGTTGACAACTAACAATAACCATCTCGAGAGCTTTCCACCTTTAGAAACAACAAATTGCTTCCAAATGCTCAGCAAAAGGCCAAAAAAAGAGTTTTCACATCAGGCCAAGTTAAGAAACAGCACTTTTATCTGTTTTAACTTGGCAGGGTGTTACTTAAATACCCCGAGCTATAAAGAAGGACAGCAATTCTGCTTGTCTCATGAGATTATTACAAGAATTACATGGCTGATTGGGGGGAGGGGGCACCTACAGCAATGCACTGGCCACAAGTCATTTTCAGCAGCACTGCTATTGTACATGGAGCCTACCTGGTCAAGAAATCGGAAAGGCTCCAGAAATAAAAACACTTTTGGTCCATCAGTCTGTCACTGTGGTGGTGTGAATGAGCTGTCCCCAGTCTCAGATATTGAATACTTGGCCCCCAGTTGGTGGCGCTGTTTGAGGCGGCTTAGGAAGTGATGGCCTTGCTATGTTTTCACTTTTGTGGGGCTTTTCATCTCCTGGAAATTTATTTACTGTTACTGCTGTTTTCTTGTTTTTTTTTTGGGGGGGGGGGTAAGAGAGAACATAAAGTTAAGTGGATAAGGAGGCAAGTGGAGGATCTGGGAGAGGTTAGGGGAATGGGAAAACATCATCAAAATGTACTGTATGAAAAAGAATTTTTTTCAAGACAGGATTTCTCTGTTGTCGCCCTGGTTGTTCTGGACCTCACTCTGTAGAGCAGGCTGGCCTCAAAGACCCGCCAGCTTCTGTCTCCCGAGTGCTGGTATTAAAGGCGTGCACCACCACCGCCAAGCAAGAAAACAAAATTAATTAAAAAAAGTGAGCACAAAGTTGGGTGGGTAGGAGGTGGGGGTGAGTCTGAGAGGAACTGGGGAGGAGCATGAGCATGAGCATGATCAAAATGTTGTATGATATCCTCAAAGAATTAATAAATCTTTTGAAAGACTTCCAAGCTATATATAATGCATGATCCTGGACTGAATAATAAATGATCTTTTGAAATTGCTATTACATATTATTGGAACAACAGTCAAAACTTGAATGAGATTTACACATTTAATGTTGTACCAGTGTTCAAATTTCTGAGTTTTCTAAGTATGCTGTGATTATAAGCCAATATTTTTGTTCCTTGTTCTTAGCAAATACACAATGAAATATTTACGATAAAAGAGCATAATTGACTACAACCTATCTTTAAATGTTTCAGAAAAAATGGCAATCGAGAGAATGATAATGATTCCGAGAAATAAAGTAAGAGGGGCTACAGAGAGGGCTCGGTGGTGAAGAGCATGTACTGCTCCTCTTATTCCATCTCCAGCACTCATGTCAGAGAGCTCACAGTTATCCCTAACTCCAGCCCCAGGGATAATCTTACACTTCTGGCTTCTGCAGGCACCTGCACTCACATGCACATACCCACAGCAACAAACACAAACATACACATAATTTAAAAAGAAAATCTTTTAAAAAGTGTATGGTGAGAGCACAATTATGCCAACATAACAAGATACCAAGAATGAACCTGCATTTAAGGTATAAGATTTTTTAAACTCAATTTCCCAACATGAGATTTAAACCCACCACAGGAAAGTAAAGCCAAGGAAGTTGGTAATACTAAGTAAATCTGAGTACTGCTCCAAAGTCTTATCTTTCTATGAGATGGGAGACAGTGAGATCTACCTTGTTTATATAGGTGCATACACAACTAGGTTTGCTTCTCTGTTTTAAACAACTGTTATCACTTTGCAAAATCATTTCCTAAAGCAAGCAAAGATTGATGGCCTGGTACAACTTCCCCATAGGCAACAATGCAGTCTTTTTCCTTATAAACTCAAGGCAACTGGTATTGAATGTCACTGGACGATTTCACAACAGAGGAACACCCTGTAACAGTAAGCAAAGCCAGAGCAGATTGTAGTCATTAGAAATACCACTCTCCAGTAAAAGAAACAAAGGCTCTTCAAAGCGGTTGGTGCTGGCCTGGATCAGGGTCTGTCAGATGAGTCTAGAACATTCTTTTGAAAGAAAATAGGGAGTGGGAAGGGGAGGAAGTCAGAAACTAGAAAAGTCAAAATTAAAATTCAAGTACAATTCCAAAGCTTACATTCTTTCCACTATTCTGATCCTGAAGTAAAGCCTAGAACACAGATGGAAATAAAAGTACTATGTGCAATAGGGTAATTATCAATAGAAGATGTACATATGAAACAATAAACCTTCAGGAGATACCAAAAGAGATGTTTAAAATTAGCGGAGAGGTTCACACTAAAATACTCCCTATTTCTCTTTAACAGTCTATTATTAATAATACTAGTAGTTGTAACGACAAAAGTCTTTTGAAGATGATACAATCTAGACAAGACACAATTGCTTGTCTGTATAAAGGTGAAAGGTTCTGGCCAGTTGTTGTGGTACACCCCTGCAGCACTCAGTGAGGTTAGTGGCGATATACACACATACTGACTGCTCTTGCAAAGGTCTCAAGTTCAGTTCCCAGCACCCATGTTCAGCAGCTGGCAGCCCACCTGTAACTCCAGATACAGGGGAATCTGCCATTTCTGGCTTCCAGGACCGCTGGACTCATGTGCACATACCCACACACAAGAACACATAATTAAAAAGATATTTTTTAAAAAATCTGCTCCCTAAACATTTCCTTCAACGTATCTCACTTAATTTCAAACATGTGCTGCTAGTGTAAACTCTAGGTCCACCCAGTAAGTTAGCTGGTAAAGCTTGTTTAATGCTCTGACACAAACATGCTCGTGACTTTCTCCTCCATTCTGCTCTCGTCACTACAATCTTAAGGATTTTCTACTGCATTTATTCGTTTACTGTGTTATATAGGAGCAGAGGGCAGATACTCACTATGGTGGGTGTGGAGAGGTTCTCTCCTTCTGCCTACCGTGTGGGTGGGGTTGGGGATCAAACTTAGGTCGTCAGGCTTGGTGGTTTGAACCTACGAGGCTATTTTGCCAACCCTACATTACCACCATCTTCATTCATTCATCCATTCTTCCTAAACAGCACTTTATACTGGGGTGGGGTGGGGCGGGGTGGAGGGTTGGGGGCGCACGTTTTGTATGCATGTGTTTTGTGTGTGTGTGCCTCACACACACATACCCCTCTGCTACTAAACAATATGAAAATCATGAAGCAAATTAGTGCCTGGTTCCTGCACTCCAGAAACAATGACAGATATGCATCTCTGTAAGTAACAGAAACACCAGCTTTTCTACATGTAGAGATGAATGCTCACATGCTACATTGAAGACCATGACCAGGAGAGCTTCTGTAGAAATGCCTATGCCCCATGATGCCCCAAACTCAAGGCACATCATTTTAGGCCAACACATAAGCCACAAAGATATCAACACAACACAGCTGAGTGACAGAAAGTACTAGTTTATGCTTGCATTCTTTAACATGGCTGGCCTATAGCAAGGATGTCTTCAGTGTTTGTTAAGCTGAACCACAAATATTTTATATTTTTAAAAAGAAACTTAAAATGCTACACATAACAAGTACACGAAGTCTGTCCTTTCTTCTCATAACAGACATTGGAGAGCACATGGGTGAGGCACTGTGACAGAAACTAAGGCTATAAAAACAAAGTAATTCTTCTCCTTCCAGGCTCAGTTTCTTCTGGGAGAAGATCCATGAAGCTGTACGCGGCTCCAGCTGAATAAGAAGTCCACAGGAAAAGCAGAATTAGGGGCACCAGGAATTAAAGGAGAGCCTGCCATGACTGAGCAAAGCAGAGTGGACCGGCTTCCAGAGTCATCTCCAAGGGCCCAGAACACAGACGCTCTTGCTTGATTTCAAATTCCTCTTGAAACAACAAATTGACAAAGGTGACCAGGGAAGAGGTGAAAGAAACTACACTCTAAATCCAGTCGTACAGGAAACAGCTGTGAAATCTGAGGAGTTGTCAACAGTAGCTACGACAAAAGTTTATAATGCCATGGAACAATAGCAAACCCCAAATAAATATGAACTGCCCTACATTTCCATCTTCGTGAGATATACTTCATGTTGAAATTTACCCCAAAGCATTAGACCACAAAATGTAATTATGGGACACAAATTATGGGAGGGAGTCTTCATTCGATAGCGCTAGTCCTTGAGTGTAAGAAGCTCCTCGGGAGCATTGGCTCTGCCCACCAGAATGCAGATGTATATATGATAAACCACTGACTCCAGAGGAAGAGGAGTGGCAAATACTTGAAATTCACTTTGTCAACAAAACCAACTCACGGATTTAATGACTGCCAACCAATCATGTTACATTAGGAACTGTTCAGGTCCAGGGTAGAAGGGGCTTACACTTTAGGACAGCAGTTTCCAACCTGTGGGTCACGACCCCTTTGGGGGCCACATAACAGATAGCCTGCCTATCAAATTATTTATATTATGATTCATCGCAGTAACAAAACTAGTTATGAAGTAGCGATGAAATGATTTCATGGCTGGGGGTCCCCACAGCATGAGGACCTGTGTTAAGGGCCGCAGCATTAGGAAGGTCGAGGACCACTGCTCTAGGAGATCAGACGTAATCAGAGCACCTAGAGGGAAAATTCCTTTGGGGAAAAAAAAGATTAATAAAAGGAGGAGGCTGAAATACGCATGAAGCAGGGCTGAAAAACATTTTCACACAAGTGTGCCAAGAGTGGAGGCAGAAAGTTCCTCTGAAAAGTCACATTTAAGCTGAAACCCGATGGCATGGATGAAACGCATTCAGAAGGCACAGCTCCGTCAGGAGAGACAGAGGGACGGGAGGCAGCTGGACTCCGGACTGCATTATACTTGGGGGAGAGGGGTGATTTGAGTGTACTGTTAACTACCAGGAGGAGCGGCAAGCAACATAGTGACATAATTCCCGTCTTAGAAGGATTACAGTTCGGGTGTGAGGAAAATACTACCGGACAGAAATTACAGAAAGAGGAAGACTCCCCGCTCCCCCCATGCACACATGCCACCTTCCTATCTTTCAGGAAGAACAAAACTTGGGTTGAGTGCCCCGAAGCAAGGCAGTGTTCTTCTCCTCCCAGCTCGTTCCTATTTGGCACGCCTTTGAGTAGAACCTGCTCAAGCCCATCTGTGTAGATGCCAAGTAAACACAGAAAAATGCCACAGAAGAAGGAGCCTCCAGTTAGACAGTGGGTAAATCTCTCTTCCCAGAAACCATGGCCCACAGTCCTGCTACTACTTCCTGGGCAAGTCTTAGAAGGGCCACAGTGAAAAAGGTCACCCTATAGCCAATCCTGTCCTCAGGAGCAGTGATTTCTGATGCAGGGAGCAGGGGGTGGAGGGCAGGGGGGTGGAGGGCAGGGAGATCAGATACCACCACACCACACCACACCATACACCATGCTGCTCTATGGGTGGACATCAGTTCCCCAAGAAGACGACTACGACCCCTGTTATAGAAATCTGCACTCTAAACCACAGCACTACCCCCCCCCCATTAACTTTTGAATGAAATCCACATCAACTCAGAAAGCCTGGAGTCCTCTGAACTATGGCAAAGGGTCACTGGTGTCTGTCTGTCTGTCTCTCTCTGTATCATACAACACCACTTTCTGTTTTAATCCTACTGCCCAAACACTAAGGTGAGCAGCCTTTCTCTGAGAACACTCAGGCTACAAAGATCAGAACAGTTTCTACAATGCATGGGCTGAACTCATAGCTAATATATGTGTAGTAGGTAGCCATTCCAGCCTTGGCCTGGAAGTTCCAACCCTCATTGAGGCTTCGGTAACAGTCACTCCTACAAGGGGGCTGGAGAGATGGCTCAGAGGTTAAGAGTACTGCTTGCTCTTCCAAAGGTCCTGAGTTCAATTCCCAGCAACCACATGGTGGTTCACAACCATCTAGAAATGGAATGGATAGGTATAAGATATTATGGTAGATTATTGTATACACTAATAAACAAATTTAGTAAAATAGCAGCCTTAGATAATTTGCACTGTAATGAATTCTTATATGTTGATACAAATATAAACTATTTTTATATTCCTGTAAGACAATTTATATATTAATACAAATAAAGAACTATATTTGTTATAATGTACACATATTTTTACTTATTTGAAATATTTGTATATTGATACAAATGTAAATTTATATCTGTCATATTGTATGTACGTTCTACTTCTGTTTAAGATATTCTGTATACTGATATATATTTAGGATTATTGTCATATTGCATATTGCACTATACATTCCTACCTCTGTTAAAGATATTTTGTGTATTGTTACAACTTTAAAGTCATTGCCCTTTACTGTACATTTGCTTATAGACTGTTTGCCTTGTTTACATGAAGCCTTAGTCCTTAGGTTGTTTAGGTAGATAAGACTTATAGATTTATTGTCACCTATGCTTGTCATCTCTATAATTATGTTAGTTAGGTTATCCAGATTTATAGATACATAGGTTGGATGGACGGGTAATCTTCAAATACTTCATGGACCTAGAGAATATGGCATTTAAATAACTTAGAATTCTGTTGACGTGAGAGACAATGGCTCCTGGCAGCACCAATTTGATCCGGAGAGAATGTTGGGCTTCTAAGACATTTCCATTTGGAAGTTTGTCTTCTTGGTACAAAATGGCCTACTGAGCAAAGAACTGCCCTTGACTCAACTGCTGACAGTACAAATGCTGTCCTTTCTGGACAAGTGGGACACAAGGAAAGCGACCACTGTACTCTGCCAAGACAGGATAAGATGGTCTTTCAGAATTCCTGCTTCTGAAAATGGTCTGTACTCTAGGCCTGTAGTCAATTTGAATGTACCAATGATGCTGAGAAACATTAGGGGGTTGGGGATTTAGCTCAGTGGTAGAGTGCTTGCCTAGCAAGCGCAAGGCCCTGGGTTCAATCCTCAGCTCCAAAAAAAAAAGGAACATTAGCCTGCCAGCTATCTCTGTCTACTCTTGGAAGGCTCCAAAAAGTTGCTTGTGTCCTTCTCCCATTTCTCAGGTATTATCATATTCCTTTCCTTCTTATGTCTTTGATGAGATTGAAGACTAGCAGTTATAGTTACAACTTTGTGTGTGTGTGTGTGTGTGTGTGTGTGTGTGTGTGTATAAAATATCTTAGATAGAACATATTAAGTATTAGACTCAGGTTCTTTAGGATAGGACACCTTTTGGAATGATCTTTGTAACATGCCACCTACCCACGCTCTAGACTTCCCTGGATTTTACTATGCGTTTCTTGCTTGATATTGTTTGCATTGATTGTAGTTCCATCTTATCTAGGTCATTATCCCTCATTACTCCCGGACAATATTTGATAACCATTTCTTTGTATATAGTCTTGTATTAGGTTAGAACCTTGTATTTAGACAAAAAGGGGAGATGTGGTGGGTAGCCATTCCAGCCTTGGCCTGGAAGTTCCAACCCCCACTGAGGCTTTGGTAATGGTCACGCATACAAGGTGGGGCTGAGAGAGGACGCTGAAGACCCAGAATCCAAATGAGAGGGATCTCTTGGTGCCCGGCCCCTGGACACTGGAGGTAGACATAACAGAGTTCTCCAAAGAACACTGCTTGACTGCGCCATACCTTTGCCAGACCCTACAACCTTCATTTGTAAGTTACCCCACAAAATAAACCTCCCTTTTAACTATGTGGAGTGGCCTTAATAATTTCACCAATATATATGGGTTGGAAAATTATTCCTATGGACTCAGTAAAAATGCTCAGCTTCGTGGCACATATACGGTCACTGTCAGAATGACTCAATTCTAATTTTTGTAGCTCAAAAGCAGACATGGCCAATAACACATAAAGAAACAAGGATAGGGCTGGGGAAACAGCTCATCTTAACGGTCCTTGTCAGAACCCCACCACTCAAGCCTCAAAATCTCCTCACAGATCTGTGTTTGAGTCACAGAATCCACATTCTGGAAGAAGAGAGCTCACTCCCACACTGTCCGCTCACTTCCATACTTCCATTCTCTCTACAAATAAAAAACAAAAACAAAACAAAACCCTGTTTCAATTCAACTTTGTTTCAAAAGGCAGGGAGTAGGTAGAGATTTACAGGGCATAAGTCTGTAAACTCCATCTAGAAACCTTTTGGGGGGAGGCATGAGGTGGTCAGGGCTGCAGGACATGCTCGTAGGAACTCTACTGCCCCAGCCAAACACTTGCATTGTTTTACTTAGCCGAAACCATGCTTTGTGTTCTCAAAGGATCGGATAGAAGACCGTACATACACTTTACTGGTTCTTGTTCCTGGCCCGAAACAACCAGAAACACATGAAGAATTAATTCCTGACAGAGCAGGAGAGACTCAAGCAAACAGAAAAGTGCCCAAAACAGAAGCTATGGCCTAATGAAAGAGAAAGAAGAGGAAATAAACCAGCTACAAAATAGAAAAGCTTATTAAAGAAAGTAAAACAGAATGACTCTTTAAAAGAGGGGGCAAGTAGGAATTGAGTAGACAGACAAAAGGATACATCCATTCAAAGGAGGTAAATGGATATATACAAAATCACATAGTTAATAAAATAACACAGTCATAGAGCGATATGCCATGGCTTGAGCATCAGGAACACATAAGCCAGGACCAGAGCTCCTGGTCCAATGTACACTAGACAAAGGGAAGCCATGGAAAGGCTACATCACCTGCCCCATGCACTTCTACACATGACCGGTAAAGGTCACATATGCTCATCATGAACACTAACGATCATTATCCTTCAACTGTGTCTGTGGATGAATAAGAGCTTTCCCATTCTACCTCTTAAGTGTCTTGCTCTACTGTACTGTCTCCTGTAACACCCATTATAGGATTCATACATCTAACATGTTTACAGTATTGATATACAGAATTCTAAGACAGCATATTCATCTGAGTTAAGAGCATACTTGTTTCATTCAATGCTGTATCAGTGCCTAAAAGTGTATCAAGTTGTTGTAAGTGCTCAGTAATGTAGGTTGGATAAATGAATTCTTAACTCCATTCTGCAAACAAGCTCTCTCCCCAATGCATCTTATGTGAGATAGCTGGATGAGAAATTAAAAGATCTAAAAATGTAATGCTCTGAGGATGAAAGATTTCAGCTCAAGTCCAGAAAATGACAGTTAAAGAGAACCAGGACTCAAAAATACTCCTGATAAGAAACTATAATAGGACCACCCCAACTATAGTACCTACTTTCTTAGAGGAAACTACCCAGTCACATTCCAAGAGCCTTGGAAAAGCCCACTCCCAACCAGCAAGCAAAGCCCTTCACTTTCCTTAACAACATAAACAGAAGTCAACTGAGGAATTTACTGATTTTAGCACCAACTAGGTCATTGCAGACACAGACTAGGGTTGATTTCATTGGCAGAAAATACCACACAATTCTGTTTGATGTTCCTCTTTTGACACATAATGACAACACTCAATTAAACCCACTTAATCTTCGTTTAACGTCTTCATATATATGCCAGTGAACTGCAGTCCTCTCTTCAGTGTTAACAGAATTGTTGGCTGAAGCAGTACTGCTAGCAATGAAGCTGCTACTGTCTTCCAGCTTCGTCATTCTGCAACGCCAAGGCAGATGCAGATACAGAGGTCTGCAGGTTTCACTTCTTTGTTCCAGTGAGACAAAACCAGCAGATGGCGCCCAACAAAGCTGTTTCTTTCCCTGCAGAAGAGATTCTTTTCCAAACACAAGAATTTTCAGACTTACCATGAAACGGAAACAAAATACAAGATGTTTGGAAACCATTTAACGTATGGAAATCATGTAATAAGAAGTGTCCCTTAGGAGAACGGAGTTCTTAAAGTTCTAAATTCTTCCAAGTTCTTTTGGTTGCCATTTACTGCTCACTTCTTAGCCTATTATTGTTAAGTAAGCACTGCTAAACTGTTTGAGGGTGTTGCACTTAGATTTCCTGGTGGCCTTTTTTGTAAGAGGCAACATCTCCCTCTCTCAAAACTGTTTCATAACTATATGAACTGCTCAAATAATTAGGTCAACACAGAGACATTCTCCCTTCTGAAACAGGATCAAGTATTTGCTTATATTGCGGAAAACATGGTTTTTGTTTTCATTGAGAATGCCAAGAAAGAGCTGAAAGCTACTAGGTAACATCAGTCTTTCGTGACTCTATCCCTCTCTCTTCCCCTCCCTGGGAACAAGATATTAAGCTATACTCTTATTACTCTGTTGCTGATCCGAACGGAGCAGACTGGCTTGGCTACTGCACTCATCCAGATCCCAGTTATCCACTATCGTATCATCCTTGTTACTTATTATCCTTGATTCTCTTCCTTCTCCTCCAAAGTCATCAATGAAGCTAGTTCAGAAAGCTTCTAAGCTACCCTTCCACACATTAGAAAGCATAGAAGTTTCCAAAAGTCTGGTCAGGTGCCTAACAATTAAGAATAGATATGTATTGCTAACTTGACAGGGATGGGGGGGGGGGATCTGGTTTGAGTTATAACTCCATCCCTTGCTAGCTTCATGGTGTACCGAGTGACATGGGTGTTCTGACATTGTCTCCTCTTTAAACAGAGTAGTCATCTCATGAATTTATTAGGATTACACAAGAAAATAAAGTAGAGCACACAGCGTTAAATAGCTAGCAGGTGTTAAATAATCAAAAGTGCATAAGATTACAACTACAATTCAGTACAATTTTCTGCCACTCTCTCCCACATGTGTACATGCATATACACAAATACATCACAGCTGGAAGAATCAGTATTCCCAACTCTAGAGTAAACAGAAAAACTACAGCTGGGCCTCAGTGTATCATGTCTTCAAACATCCTTTCTCTCCCAGCCAAGAAGGTAAAATACTTTTAATTCTGAGTAAGATGCAGACAATGTAGAAGTATACCCTTAGATGAGACAAGAATAGTAAATGTCACTAAGATCTGGAAAGTAGGCTTCATGCAGGAAAGATAAATAATGGTAGACCTAACTTCTTAGGGTTTGCTGCCTGGATCTCATATACAACGATGAACTCGACAATGTCAGCAAAACCTCAAAGTAGAATTTTGGAATGCCAGAGATACCTCATAATTCTATGTTCATTAAGAGTAGGTTAAGTTCATTCCTGACACTCAGACAAATGCAGAATAACAACAACAAAAAAAGGTAGGAAATGAGCCCACAACCAGATTGGTGGGTCCCATGAACCAAAAAAGGAATGTACCATTGCCTGAGCAGTAAGATAAAACTCACATTTCCTTCTGTGGACAAAACAAAGAGAGACAGCTGAGAATTCCACCCCAGCTGCCAGATGCTCTGTATATCACATGGGGTCAGCAGTTAATCCAAACAGAGTTTTGTGGAGGGCTCCAAGGATATACAAGAGCCAACAGCTCTTTCTTGGTTTAAAAAGGAGTAAACAGAGCCAGGGAGATGGGTCAGCAAGTAAGGGTATTTTCTCCCCAATCCTGAAGACCTGAGCTGGATCTGACCAGCCCACATGTTAAGGGAGAGAACTGACCCCTGCAAGCTGGCCTCTGACCTCCACAGGCATGCACTTGTGCCCCCATACACACAAATTAAATAGACAAATCAATGAATGAATACATAAATAAATAATTTTAAGAGCAAGAACAAGGAAACTGGAGAGATGGCTTAACAGAGGTTAAGACCACTCACTGCTCTTACAGAGGGTATGAGTTCAGTTCTGAGCAACCACGCTGGATGCTCTGGATACTGGGTGGCTCACATCCGCCTGTAACTGCAGGTCTAAGGAATCTGGTGCCCCCTTCTGGCTTTTTCAGATACCTGTACGCACTTGACATACGATCAAACAAACACATAAATACAAATTTTTAATAAAAAAAGAATATTAATAGTCTCATCTCAAATGACAAAGCAAGTCTCAAAGAAGCAATGAAAAACTTTCATCTTCAAATAGACACGGGTAACTTTAAAATATAAATCTTACTCCAATTTCTTCTTCCATAAAATAAGAAAACAATTCCTAATTCATTGCTGTTAGACCAGTAGAACAAGATTAACAAGAAAGCACACACACAGAGTTCCAAGTAAATAATAGAGATATGGGACAGGAGTTTGGCTAAAAATCACATTTATGCATCGTAAGTCCCGAGTTCTCATTAAAAACCCCACCACAGAGGTCAAAACAAAATAACACTCTGTCACTTGCTCCAGATCACAAAGTTCTCCTGTGCAGTTTTATCTCTTATCTTCCCTCTGAGGACATAAATCTTAACCTCTCCTTCAGATGATCAAACACTTATTCACACATGGGGCAAAAAAGCTCTTTCCTGAGGATGACCTGGATTTCTACTTGAGAACATTTAACCAAAACTACTATGCCTATTCTGTGCAAGGCACTGAGACAGAGACGCACAAGTAAAACCGAAAGCAATGAAAACAAAATTCAAGTACTGCCCTCAACCCTCAAGAAATGTGCAACAGAGTAAATGGGGAGAACACATACACAAAATCGCATCTCAAGTGTCAGAAGTGTTACGTGGTCTGCAAAGCACAACGGAGACCGGAAAGAGGCATGATGGATTCCACAGAAGGGTGAAGGATAAGGGAGAGCACCATACAGACAGATGCCAGCAAATTAATCCTGAAAGCGGAATGGTTTGGTGGTGGTGGTGTGTAACAAACAATGTGTTTGGAACTCGTTTATTTTCTAACATTCCACCAACTCAGCATAACACCACCCACAGCTAAGATCTTTAAACCTCTAAACGCTGTCAAAACACTATTTGCATTTATGCTGTAGTTTTTATAGGCAGTCCATGGGCAAATTTTAAAAAACTATGGGATATTATCAGTTCTAGTTGCATCATGACCTATACTGCTTCCACTACAAAGCAGATGTGGCCTTTGATATCCATGTCCACACAAAGAATCTGTGAAAACTTCAAACTGACATAAAAAATACTGTGAAACATAAATATGAAGTGCTACCTCCGATAACAGAGTGGTCCTCTGAAAGTCGCCATTACTGGTGACACAACCGGCATTATATTCAATAATACACACCTTAACAGGGACTTCAAAACCTATTAACAATTTACCCAGGAAGCTGGCCTTGTCCTTTTGAAATAACAACCTACATGACAACTTCCTGTTTATCTTTGATGGATTGTTTTATCAGCCATGTTGGGAGACATAAATCTACCCAAACCGTTCCAATTTAATTCACCAAGAGCTTTTAAAACTAACCTTTTTGGCCATTTGGTTCATGACTAGACTTAAGTGGGCATCAGGATCACAGGTTTGCAGACTCCAAGCCCAGCATTCTACATGTTGGAAGTGGAGTGTACCAGAAGCTATCCTTTCTGAGCCCCCCCCCCCATCAGTTCTGCCAGTATCGACTCCTTCTACCAATCTGAGCTTCACTATGAGTGCAAGACATCTAGTCTTCTAAGCCCTGATCTCCATTCAGGTAACAAGTGCTTCATAATATCTATTTTGAACAAATTAAACATACAGAACATTATATTTTAATCTTCAGTGGCCAGCAAGATTCCTCTTCAAGTACAAAATGGAAAATTTAACTTCCCTCAGTATTATTTGAAAGCTTAGGAAATATAAAGCTATTATAAAATGTATCCTTTAAATAGTCACTGAAAACCACCTTTGTTAGTTCTAAAAATGCCACTTAAAATGTAAAGCTCAAACTATTGGAAACTGATTAAAAAGTCCAACAGACAGAAACAAGATGTTTCTCTGTAATACCATACTACGGAGCAACAGCTGATTTCCTTTTATCTTCTAACACTAGTACTATTATTAAAAAGTACTGTTATTTAAGTACAAAGTACTGGCATTTAAATATACTTCTCAGATCTAGCTTGATAGAGCCACCAGCCAATGGAATGTTGAAGCAGACCGATCAGAAATGTACTGTTAAAATAGATAATCCACTTAAGATGTCAGAATGCTGAAAAGGCCCATGGTAGGAACAAAATATAACCTAACTGCAAAGTGAGTCACAGATTATTTCAGTTCCTGCTGTGAAAACACATTTCCCAGGAAAGGGTGGGGGTATGGGGAGGAGGGAAAGGAAGAGGGAGAGGGGGAGGGGAGGGAGGAGGAGGGAGAGGGAAGGGGGAGTGAGTGTATATGTGTGTAAGGGGTGTCCACTAACAAATTGTAACAAATTGGTCCTCTTTCCCACTAACGCAACTGAGAGCACTTACAGGTACCCTAAGTTCTGTGGTTCTTCCCAATTTTGACTTAGGAAACAACATTTAAGAACATTTCCTAAGTGGTCAAACATTTTTTTTTACAGGTGCCTCTCTCTCAACATAGTACCTGTATTAGTACTATCAGATGATGAGTCTAATGGCATACAGACTGAAATCTGTTTTAATGCTCATCAACAAGCACATTAATCACATGTCCAAAGTACAAATGGCTAGGAGGCTGGAAACAAGTCCAAAGTGGGAAAAAAATCCAATGCGGTAGCCCTAAGTCATTCACTCTTTGTCAATATCCAGATGCAGAATGGAGCCCTTTTGCATATGGCTTCTGGGCCTATCTAGATCTGAATACAAGTGCATTGGGTGCATATCGAACAGAAAGTCTATAAAAAAGATAGGACACACAGCAGTAGGTCTCTTGCGGAGAGGAAGAACAGCAGAAGCAGTGAAGGGTAAGGTTTTCCACTCTTGCTCTGACTTCGTGGTTTTTAACTCTGCAATTGGTTCTGTGTTTCTTATTTAACAAGACGTTACATCTATAGGGGTGGATGAGGGATCTTTTTTAACTCACTTGCCAGGATGTAAAATGGAAATATAAAGCAAGCCCTACATGCTGATTGTAAAGAGAATATTAGGCAATGCATATTAACTTTGAGCCATAGTACCTTTCCCCAATTGAAGATGTCATTTTAAATAGTTTTCCTTTTCTTTGAAAAACAGATAATAACAGCTGTGGTTTAGTCTAATCGAAACAGCTAAAATCACTAGATATGGTTTTGTTTTGCACAACTTAAATAAGGAAAGACATCTACTACTGGCTATTCTTTTTTTTTTTTTTTTCTTATGGTATCTGTCAATTATCACGATGTTTTTGTCTCATCTCAGAAGCTATTACATGCAAAAATATTGGTACCAGGGGAAAAGGAGAGAGAAAGGACAACATAATAAACCATATTTGTTGGGGTTCTGGAAATTTATTTTGCAATTGAAATGGCTCTTCCCCTTGAAAATCTAATAAATAGGAGTCTTATCCTAAACACAGGGTAGATAATGACCATTAACCCATGTATTACCTTGGAATCTGTCTTGAAAAAGAATTTTTCTCTCATGTGTGACTGTGTCATTAAATTAAATATTTTAAAGAACTTTTAAAGGTATTTACTTTGCTGGAGGGGTGGCTTTGTGTCTCCTCAAAGAGTAGATGTATTTGATGGAAACTCTCCTGCTGGCCCCACAGCCAAAAAGTAAACAAGCAGCCTAGAGCCATAAAAAGGCAATTTGCAACAGAAAATACGAGAAATACACCCCTACTTTTCCATCCTTAAATATGTTCTTCTGGTCATTTTATCAAATTGCCAACATCCAATATAAACCATCTGGGAGAGTGTTTGGCACAGCAGTCTCCTCTAGAGTTACAGCTAAAAATAGCATTAACCACAGTAGACTCAAAGCCCACTGGACCACTTCAGAAACCAGTAAAGAACATTGTTCTAATACAGAAAAGGTATCTGGAAATGCAGAAGCTGAATTCTGAGAAATGCCTTCATGCTCTACTGCCTTGACCTCATTGGCTCAGGGCTAAAACTCATCATCCTTTTAAGGATGCTCCAAGTATAAGGAAGAACTATTTGGCTGATTACTTCAGGGAGATGGCTATTCAACTATGTCAAAAGTTACAAAATATGACTTAGACTATTTCTCCCACCTATTTCAAACTATTCCATGTTCCTATAGTTCATGAAGATGTCCTAAGCCTTATCTGTTTGTTCCACCAAGAAAACTCAACGCTCGATTCAAATCCTTCCTCTCCTTCAGTCTTCCAATCGCTACATTTCTCTAAGTCCATTTATTCTAATTCTTATCCTACAGCTTCTCTTGGCATGTTGTCTTAAAGTCAGGGCAGCTCAAGTCCTGTCCACTTCACGCCCACTCAGCCAATTCTCTGAAGATTCTGATCATATCCCTCCTATGTGAGACTACAGGCGCTTCCCTCCATCTCTTTGTTGCCTGGTTTGCTCACTCTCCTAGAAGACACAACTCCACAGCCCCTAAAAGACAGTAATTCCTATGGCTCATCAAACTACTCCCCAGGCTTAGACTTTCTCACAAAGCCGCCTACATGCAGCGCTAACTACAAAGAATTTACTTGGTGTAAAGTAGTAAAGATACATTCACATTAATATTCATTCTCCACCACCACCCCATATATAAACTAAGGAATTCAGTCCAAGTCTCCTAACTCTTGATACCTGTATACCTACTGTTTCCTTGTACCTTGTGCCTAAGAGGCAACAAAGACCTTTTCTGCCTCCTTCCAGCATCTAAAAACCTGGCTTCCGTTTTGGCTGTTAGTCTAGAGGAGGATTTATTTACTGTTACTAGTGACACGCTGTTCTATCGGGTAGTACTTAGTGGTGGGTCATATGGTAGGGCCTCGCTGTTTATTAAACACCAACCTTTCCTTTATGTGCCTGGCTTTCCTTCGACTGTCTGAGAGCATCTCTTACTCCTCACTGCTCCAGTACGGCCATACTTTTATTCTTTAGAGCAAGACCAGAGTGCACATGCACTGTGTTCATAAAATATCGGCAATTGCTGGGCATGTGGTGCACGCCTATAATCTCAGCACTTGGAAGGCAGCAAGGGGATCTCTGAGTTCAAGACCAGTCTGGTCTACAAAGGTGGTTTCAGGCCAGTCAGGCCTACACACACACACACACACACACACACACACACACACACACACACACACCTCAAAGAAAAGAGTTGTTCAATCTAAACTATGTAAATTGTACACATTTTTATAATTTAATCTGAACTATTTTTCACTTACTCTACAAACACTCACTGGGTACCCACTGCATCCACGGTAAGTATGTTTGTCACAGCTCAGTTGGGAACTGCAATTGTTAAGAACCAGAAGCTGGAGAGCTCACTCAGGTTTGCTTCCAAGTACTCAGGAGGTGACTCGCAACTATCTGTGGCTCGAAGGAAATCTGACACCTTCTTCTGCCTTCTGTGAACACCAGACATGCACATGCCGCACACCCATACACATAAAAATTAAGAGAAAAAGATTCTGGTATACAAAGGCAAAGACAATGTTCTGTTCAAACCTCAAGTAATGTGCTATTTACAATGAGCTCTCTACTTACAATAGCGCTTGTTTCCTTTCTTATTGTTGTGACAAACACCTGGGAAAGAAACAACTTCAGGGCACAAGGATTTATTCTGGCTCAAAGTTTAAGGAGGCAAGTCCATGAAGGCTGACAAGGTATGCAGCAAGTGGGAGTGTGGGAAGGCTCGCTCGTCTCAAAAGGTCATGCCATGGAGACACTGGGGCCTACAAGTGAGGCTAGACTATCACCCTTAAGGCCTGCACTCCAGTGACCCGTTTCTTCCAGCTAAGCTCCACTCTATAAAGGTTCCAGTTTCTCAAAACAGACCACCAGCTGGGATCCTATGTTCAAACACATGAACCTGTGGCAGGCAGTTCACAGTCAAACAAGAATAACCTCTATTTGGAGATATACCTGACAGAGAATAAGGGTGCCCCATATCAAGAAAATCCAATATGCAAAAGGTGCTTCCAAACCAGAGACAGCATTAGATGGAGAAAATGAGCAATTTATCATACCATCTTATGGGGCTTCATCCCACTGGAACAGATAAATTCACTATCTTAACCAAAGGCCCAAAGTAAATTCTCCAGTAATTAGACATGAATGAACACAACAAGCTGGAAGTGGTAGCACACACCTTTAATCCCAGTACTGGGGAGGCAAAGGCAAACACATATCCCTCCCTGAGTTCCAGGCTAGCATGGTCTACATAGGAAGTTTAGGTCAGCCATGACTACAGAGTGAGACCTTACCTCAAAACAACAAAAAAGAATAAAGCTACCAAAAGAAGAGTGTTGTTTATGTTAATACTACAAAATCACAAGAAGAACATCACAAAAATCCAAACTGCTACAATACATGGCTTATGTTTTTCATAAATGTCAATATGAAAAAAGTACTTTTTCTTGATTCAGAGACTAGTGAGATATAACTACGATGTAACACTGGATGAAATCCTGAGCTGGGAGGAAAGAGCTACAAAAACTCTGAGACAGTCAAAGACACTAGGATATAGACTTAAATGACCTCACATTGCATCAACGCTGCAATTCCTGGTTCTGTTCTCTGTACTAGGGTATGAAGGAAAATATCCTAGTTAGGAGGAAATATCTAAAAGAATGGGATAATATCAACTTTCAAATGGTTCAAAATATAAACACAATGTAAATGATAAGCAGATGACATGAAAAGTGATTAATAGAGGTTAACATCACTGTAATTAGTAAGTTTAAATTTATTTCAAATGAAATAATTAAAAATTTTAAAATGAAATAGAAGATTAAACTTGAGTTAATAAAAAGACAAAAGAACTTTATCTATGCAAGTGTAAGATTTTCACAGTTTATGGAACAGCTGTGGGGCTTCACAACCACTTGGTATATGGAAGAAAGAAAATGAATTTGAATCAGTTTCTAGGAAAAGCCCCACCCTGCCATTTACTAAACGAACCATCTTGAACTCTGTTTTTCTACCATAACAACTGTGCTGTAAGAACTAAATGACATTAAGTATGGCATGCCTTTTAAATTGTAAGGTATTGCCTAAATATGCTTTATCACTTTTTTTTTAAAGGGGTTGTTATCTACAAAAATTACCAGTGGCACAAATCAGTGTTTCATACCAGTGGCAGTCAAAGAAATAAGATAGTGAAATGACTATACTAAAATAGTATCAACTACCACTGAGGTTCACAAATGAACTAACAACAAACTTTGGAAATGTTTTTCCTTTTGTTTTAGTTATTAATAACTCTTCTGTGACTCTGACAAAAATACATGACAGATGAAACTTAAAAGATTTATTTCAGCTTGTGGTTTAAGAAGAAATACAGTCCATAATGGCTGCAAGACCATGGGGCAGCTGGCCATTTTTGTCCAGTCAAGGAGCAGAGAAATGAATGCTGGTCATGCTTTTTCCTTTTTGTTCAGCCTAGAACCAACCCACGGGGATCCTATCACCCACAGTCAGGGTGGGCCCTTCCTCCTCGGCTAAATATCTCAAGACACATCTAGAGACTTGTCTCCTAAAGCCTGTCACATTGGCAATCATGATTAACCACCAAAAGAACTACAGACAATTGAAGAAAGCTGGGCGTGGGAGAAGTGGCCCTCCCCAGGGAAGAGCATACCAACTGCTTACCCAGTGCCAGTCAGCCCTGACAACATGCATACAAATAACATTATATGTACTGGAAAGGTTATATTTAAAAATATATGTGCACATACATATACATATATGCATGCAATAACAATTAGTGAAAAAAGAAACCATGAATTTGAAAGAGAGCAGGGAGGGGTATATTGGAGGGTTTGGAGAGAAGGAAAAGAAGGGAGAAATGCTGTAACTCCATTAAGAAAAGAGAGAGGGGGGGAGGGAGGGAGGGAGGGAGGGAGGGAGGGAGGGAGGGAGAGAGAGAGAGATTAACCACCATACCCTCCCAAAGTAATAAAGCCATGGAAGAACTTTTCCAAAAGCAGAATCTCTATTGCACTGTCTTAAGTGAAATGAGAGAGTTATCCGCTACACTACAGATCCTTAGTGCAAAAGGATCAACTTACAGCTACAACATTGATCTCAGTGACTAGAAAGACAAACTATTTTTTCTCATATGTGTAGTCCAAAATACATATGCTTAAACAACCTAAAATCTCAAGCCCAGCACATGCTCCTCAGGATAGAGCCCAGCATTCTAAAAGACTCCAGCTGTTACGGGGTTAGCTTTTAGGGCACATGAAGACAGGTCCTGTCCTTTCCTGTGAGGTATGATGGGTCCAGGGAGATTACCCAAGGGTCTTGATAACCTACAAAATCTAGCTTTCCCCTTGTTCCCTGTTTCTAATCTCATCCACAGAAGACTGGGCCTTTCTAGCCTGCGTGCTCTTTAAGTCCAAGCACTGTCTCCCGTTCCTCTGTTATCAAGCCAGTTTCACATGGAGCTTTGGCACTGGTTCCTTTCAAGATCTGCACATCACCTGCTCCCCCAAGCCACCCAGGTCTGTGCCTCAGTGACACAGCCCTCAGAGGCCTTCCCCGCCACTTAGCCCAAAAGAGCCCCTAGGCAGGCACCGTCGTTTCCTCTGGGTTTATTTTCACAGAACATTTCTTCCTCTTTAAATGTTTTCTGCGCCAGTTGCCCTCCTCTCCTCACTGTGAGGCAAGTGCCAAGAGGCCTTCTGCTAGGCACCAGGGACAAAGACGACACCTGAAGCAAAGAATGCTTCCCCAGCTCCAGCCCGATTCTCACTTCTAATCCTGATGTGTGTCTGAAATCAAGTATTCCCGGAATAGAATGCTAAAGGCTCAAATATTAATTCATAGGCATGCCCAACCTTCTGACGCTGTTACACAATGTTGTCACCTACAAAGTCCATGCTTCAAAACCACAAAATCGAATTCCTCAAACTCATGATTTTGTGTTAGGCTGTAATCATCGACATCTTGGGGCTCGACAGCTACCCTGTGCGTGCATCAGATACATGGATCTCTTGTTGAATATGCCTGAAAGCTCTCTGGAACAATTCTCCTGATTCAGCTTGGCCTTGTTCCTCAACAATCCCCATTCTAAAGCCATCCACTCCTGTATCTATTCTCACAGTCAGAAATACCAATACTTTAGTAATGATACAGACGATCTCCACTTCAATCTTTCTCCTAGAGTTTGAAGGAAAGTTTCTCATAGGAAAGCTATGTGTCATATGTATTTCAAGAGGTATATAACCTCCTGCCCCCTCTATTGCTGACAATGGCATCAACTGTCACACCCAAATTCTCAATCCTCTGTCAATCATTCATTACTGGTTCACTTCTCATTTTAAATCAAGCATTTGGTTCTGTTGTTCTTTTAAAAAACTTCTTGCATCTCCCACTGTCTCTCATTTTTATTCTCGCTATACTATCACGATCATCACAGAGAAAAGGAGATTCCTAAACTTTTCAGTTTTTAACCACCTCCACTTGAGAGAACCACACATGCCCTATAAGCCATCTGGCAACAACTAATACTTTTGTGGAGGGGCAAGAAACACTAATGACGCCACTGGCTTTTCTGCCATGAGGCTGTGCTCATGCAAGAACTAGCACGTGAGGAAAGCACACACGCACTTAGCTACTGGTCTTCTAAGTTCCAACCCAGCGACTCTACATCCACTGAGAACATCTCCTCCAAGAAATAACTATGCATTAAGGCAGCCTCATTTGAATTATTTCAGAGTGCAAGCATCTGCATAGTGTATAACTCTTAATTTGAGGCAGGGCCTTCTCACTCTGTAACCCAAGCTGACTTCAAACACATGGTGATTCTTCTGCCTCAGCCTCATGACTGCTGGGATTACAGGTGTGTGCCACCATGCCTGGCTCCCATGTTTAACTACTGCAAATTGTTTTGTACGAAACTCCACTCAATGACGGAGTAAAGTCATGATGTGGAGTCCATTCTCTTTATCTTAACTTAGAGATCAAAGTTTTCAGGATTGTTTTCCTTCTTTCACAGCAGTTTTCTCTCCTCTGTTCATGACATGCCCCTCACCCCCCAACACCCGCCCCGTCCTGAGACCTCAAATGTAATTTAAAAGAAAACTTCAACATAATTTTACTGGGTAGTTTTGTGTGTCAACTTAAACCAGCTAGAGTCATCAGAGAAGGAGCTTCAGCTGAGGAAATACCTCCTTGAGGTCCAGCTGTAAAGCATTTTCTCAATTGGTGATCAATGGGGAAGGCCCAGCTCATTGTGGGTGGTGCCATCCCTGGGCTGGTGGTCCTGGGTTCTGTAAGAAAGCAGGCTGAATGAGCCACGGAAAGCAAGCCAGTAAGCACTGCCCCTCCATGGCCTCTGCATCAGCTCCTGCCTCGGAGATCCTGCCCTATTTGAGTCCCTGTCCTGACTTCCTTCAGTGATGAACAGCAATGCTGAAGTGTAAACCAAATAAACCCTTTCCTCCTCAACTTGCCTTTTGGTCATGGTGTTTCATTGCAGCAATAGAAACCCTAAATAAGACAATAATCTTCGACCTTTTGCTCAATACTGACTCCCTGGCTAACATACTGCTGTATAATACCTATTTGTCTTACTTTAGTTCATTGAGAATGGAATATACTGTTACTCTTTTTTAAAAGACATAACAAACTGCCACTAAGTATGACTGCTGACAGACAGACATATTTGTAAGCTGAAGCTTAAGCATTCTTCTGTAGAACCTGTTCAATTCCTTTACACATATTACATATATATATATATATATATAAAATGCCGTATATAATCATATATATAATGTGCTTACTTGAGTCTTGCATCTCTAAAAGAATCGTGCTTTTTTGCTTCATGTTGTTCTCTCCCCCTACTCCTCACATATGCGTGTGTGTGTGTGTGTGTGTGTGTGTGTGTGTGTGTGTGTGTGTGTGTGTGTGTGTGTACACACATATGTATGAGGCCAGAAATCAAAGCCTGGTCTCTTTCCTATCACTACTTTTTTGAGACAGTCTCTCATTGAC
Organism: Onychomys torridus; assembly: GCF_903995425.1. Classification (NCBI taxonomy): domain Eukaryota; kingdom Metazoa; phylum Chordata; class Mammalia; order Rodentia; family Cricetidae; genus Onychomys; species Onychomys torridus. Next base: position 55,859,971 of record NC_050443.1, on the reverse strand, counting down.
CCTGGAGTTTACTCATTATCAGAATAGCTGCACAGAAAACTCCCAGGATCTTCCTGTCTCTGCTTCCCAGCCACACCTGGCTTTTTACCTGTGTGCTGGGGATCTGAACTCAGGTCCCCATACTTTACCTACTGAGCCATCTCTCCCGCCTCCAGAATGAAGCTTTTTAAAATTTCACATGTTTATCGAGAAAACAGCCTCCCATCACAGCTATGCTACTTTATCCCACCATGTTCTAACCCCAATCTCCTTATATCTAACATAAAACGGGCGAAGCAGGTAATTCCCAAGTGCGTATTGATTCTATAAGTATTCTACATCTGGGAGTCCATGACAGTAAATTCAGAAGGAATTTGACCTCATCTCTTTTGCACTCTTTGCTCTTTCACAATTATCATTCACAAAACCACAAACTAAATTTTATACATTCCTACATATATTGACCAGGGCAGAAAGGATAACTTTTCACTATATAGTCTTGGCTGGCCTAGAACTCCCCCTGTAAACCAAGATGGCCTTGAACAGAGGGGCTGTGTTCCTTCCTAGATGCCGTCAGAGAAGTGTTCACTCACTTCCTCCTGTTACTATGGGCTACACTCCTTGGCTGATGCCCCACTTCTCCACACTTAAAGCCAGCTGCAGGGCATCTTCAAATTTCTCTGACTGGCCTCACTCTGTCTCACTTTTAAGAACCCTACCATGGGGCTGGAGAGTAGCACTTGCTACTCTTGCTGAGGAACCAGGTTCAATTCCCAGAACTCACATGGCAGCTCATAACCATCCAGGGGATCCACTGCTCTCTTCTTACCTCAGTAGGCACCAGGCATGCACACAGTACACATTCATGTAAGCAAAAACACTCATTCATATAAAATGAAATAATTTTTTTAAAGGAACCACATGAAACTAGGCTTGGTAGCACCCACCTTTAATCCCAGTGCTCAGGAAAACCTCTGTGAGTTCAGGCCAGCTAGGTCTACAAAGCAAATTCCATGCCAGCCAAGGTTACACAAAGAAACCCAGTCTTTAAATTAAAAAATTTTAAAAAAAGACTACAATAGGTAATGGGTCATCCACATAATCCTGGATAATCTCCCATCTCAAGATCCACAATTCAATGTTATAATAAATCTCTCTTGCTGTATAAACAGAATCATAGTTTGTGGATTAAGATAAAGACTGCTGACGTGGGTGCCTTTTAAGTATTGATAAAATCAATCAATAACTTACATGTGTAGTAAGAGTGACTTTTGAGGCCCCACGGCGGCGGAAGACACACCCAGGCTGTCCCAGCCACGTGGCACAGGGCGGCAGATGCCACTATGATCAACAAATATGTGATGAAGAGGTGGAAAAGACAGAAAAGCGGAGCCGTGTGTGCCCTATGGAGAGAGGCAGAACTGAAGACATGATGGCAGTGACAGGTGAGACAGGGCTGAGGTCAACATGCTGTCATTGCCTAGTAGAGTCGGTGGGATGGTGTACAGTAGCCTAGAGGCCATCACATTGTGTCTATGGTCCATCACTGTCCCAGGCTGTGATGAAACCAGAGATCCATGTGGATATAGGATGTAAGTGCTGACTAATGACTTGGTAGTATCCTCAGGTTTCACTTGGGGCGGGGGCACGGGGGGGGGGTGGGATGGGGGTGTTGATTTGGATGGCACGCATAGCCACCTGAGGCCATAATGAGACTCAAGGTCTGTGCAGCTGCAAAGGGCCATGAGTTGTTCAGTCATCCTGATATAGCCAGAGACCAATTGCTGTCTGTGGCCATGTTACCACCAAAGGCCATTCAGATGTCTATGGTCTGGGCTGCTGCCTGAACCTGTGTTGATGTCCATGGGCCTTGCTAAGCTGGTCTGGCCCCTCCCACAGCAGCCTGGGGGGCCCCAGCTGACCAACTCAGCTACCACCCAGGCCCAGATCCAGGGCTTTGAGTCAGCCCACCCCAACATGTATCCCACCTATAAACTGCTTGGAGCATGAGAAGGGGCCTGTCCTGCGGAACCATGGAGGCAGGATCTCCATAACTCTGGGAAACAGGAGGATATCCTAGAAGTGTCTTGACAAGGGCCCAGTATCGAAGGTGTAGAAGTCAGAGCCATTGAACCAGGCCAATGACTCACTGCAATGAACATCAGCAAATAAAGCTGTTTGGGCAAAGGGGCATACTTCATGACACGCTGCAGCTTCCAATGCCACTACAACGAATGCATGTGTGATGGAGAGGTGGGAAAGATGGAGGGGCAGAGTGGTCCCTACACCGCGGAACTGAAGACCCAGCAGCTATGGCAGGAATGAGAGAAGGCTTGGGTTGATACAGGAGCAGGTGTTGCCCAATGTTGTCAGTGAGACTTTTTTTTTTCTCGCCTTTGGAGGGAGAAGGTGACAAGGGTGGGGGCAGACACGGAAGGACTAGGAAATGAGGGTGACTGGGGTGCATGATGTAAAATTCCAAAAGAATCAATAAGAAAATATTAAGTTTTGAAAAAAAGACAAAGATTGTTAAGTTCCCAGATGAAAATCTGGGAGTAAATCCTTGTGAACTTGATATAAGCAAGGAATCATTCTTGAATAAGATATCAAACATAAATGATAAAAGAGATAATAAAATGGACACTGTCAGAACTGAAATTTTTTGTACTTCTATGCCTTCCAGAAAGTGAGTACCATGGCTAGAGAACTGGTTTAGCAGGAAAGAGTATTTGATGTTCTTGCCACGGATGGGTTTCCATTCCACTCCTACCTACCTACAGATGGTAACTCACATCCGTCCAGAAGTGCAGTTCCTGGGGATCCAAATCCAACACACGCTTCTAGTCTACAAAGGCTCAAGGCTCGCATGTGGCACACACACATATATGTAAGCAAAACACTCATACACACAAAAATAAATTTTTTTAAAAAGTGAAATGGCAGTGAACAGACAGTAATTTTTTCATATCACAAATCTGACAAGGAATTTGTTTCTAAAACTGACACAAACCACTCAATTTTTAGATGGCAGAAATTCTCAACAGATATGTCCCATAGATATGCAATCATTCCACCAACAGACCCTCACTGCCTCCCACTGCTCCAACATCTGTCCTTCGTCCTAAACAAACTGTGGAGACTTCTGGAACAACTAAAGGGCCCTTGTTTTTTCAAGGTGACTCAAATCCTGTTACAGAGGGCTTCTCTCAGTCTCCAAACCACTACGACACAAGGCTTCAGGCTTCTTCTCACAGTTCTGGCTGCCTCCTCATCCACAGACACTTTTCCCCACCCTCATGGAATCAATTCATTTCTATAACAATAAGAAAAAAATTATCTAGAATTCACCTTATTCAGCCTAGATTTGTGCATTTAGTTGTTTCCCCTTACAATGCCCTTATTTTAGGGAAATGATATGCCTGCTTTAGCCAAAGTCCTAAGATGGTAGTATTTTGGCCAATGGCACTCAGTGTCACAGAGCTGTAATGCAGGGTACCTCAAAGGGCATGAAGACCTCCATCCTACTTTTACAGAAATGTTCTCCAGGTGAAAAAGTATAAGAGAGCATAGTACCACTACAGGGCAATTTGTTTCACATGTACAAACTATCACACTGACTAGATGTCTTCAAATAGTAAAATATTATTTTTTCTCAGTTTAGTTCCATGCACATATTAGTCATTTAGAACTTACTAAATCAAGCTTGATTTCAAAAGAGAGAGAGAGAGAGAGAGTATGCATGCATATATCAATAAAGCTGTACGTAGATGTACAAAGCTTTCTTTCCTAATTTCTACCACATGAGATTTCAAGTTGATTATAATAAACAAATAGGCATAAAATCAAAATAAACCACATTATTTACTCACATATAATGGGGCTTGCTGTGGACTAAGTTTCATGACCCAGGACACTGAAACAAAAAGAAGAAATAGATGAGAATAAAATCAAAGTTGTCAACAAAAATATATATGAAAAAAATACCACCTAAAAGTTGTCGATGTCACCGGTGGCACTGTGAGTTCAAGCCCAAGTCTGAGTGATGTCCACTCAGCTTTCCTTAGAGAATTAAGAAGAGGGAAGTCCACAGGCTGCAGAATGCTTATACTCCAGTCTTTTCGGAAGGGGGCAGATTGAAAAATAAAGGTCAACAGCTCCACAGTAACATCACAGCTAAACTTTCACATGACATCCTAAACCCATGAAATACTGCTTGCCAGTGGATGTCCCCCAAATCCCACTAGGAAGTTTGGGGTGAAAGGAGGCAACTGAAGACCACTACAGTTCTCTGGCTTGTTGCCTTTCCCACAGAAAAGGGAGGCTACAGTTTGCCTTTAACAGCTAAAACTAATGGCCAAATTTCCGGGTCCTTCCTATACCTGAATTTCCAACATATTAAAAAGAAATTAAAGAACTTTATAGGCATCTAGGATTATATCTTTTTAATTAAATAACATACTCAGACGACACCAATAGACACACTAAGATAGACGGGGTGAAGCTCACAAAGGACTCACCCTAGACAAAGAACTACAAATAACTAAAGAAGGCTGAGAACATGAGAAATAGTCTTCCGCAGGGAAGAGCGCACTGACTGGTTATCCAATACCAAATGGTCAACCCTGAAAACATATAAACATATTGATACAAGTAACATTATATGAACTGAGCAGGTTGTATTCATATACTTAGGAATACACACATAAACCAACATCAATAATTAAAGAAAAAGAGGACATGAATTTGAGAGCAAAAGGGGAATTCAGGAAGTGCTGGAGGAAGAAAGAGGATGGGAGAAATGACAGAATTATAACTTCAAATATATAGAAAAATAATTTAAAAGTTGCAAAAAAAGAATAGCATACTCTTAAAAGTTTGGCTTGGAAAGAAAAAGTTTGGCTTGGTAATTTCACTAAGACATCAGAACAGCAGGTCCTCTGCCAAACACCTTGAGCTTGAATAAAAACTGATCTGACCTCACTATAGTCAGAGAAGACCAAAGTGGTTTAATTAAAATTTTATCTAAAGCTTTTTTTATTTGTAACAGATAAATTAAGACACACACTAACCACCAACATCAGCAGTTCATAATCATCCACACAGTGAAGAACAGTAGGTAAATTGCCACCATGAATTCTAACAGACTTCAGAAGCTGAGCAATAAAACTGGAATCCAAACAGCATAAAATTAGAGATTAATAGTCAAATGTTCAGAACAAAAGACCTTTCGAGATCATGAATAATCTGAACACACCTCTCAAAATAAACATCCTCAGAGACCTACCACAGATCAAGCTATGTGAGAGAGAGACAGACAGACAGACAGAGAAATCAGGACTCACCCCAAAAGCAACCAACATAGACTGCACAATGCTACTGTTCTCAGAGCTTGGAGTACTCTTTCCTCCATGCCTGTCTTTATCTAATGATTTTGTGCTTAGAAGTACTAAAATCACTGAAAACCAACGTCAGAAATGTATCAATTCTTTTTACTAGGAAAGTTAAGTATATTTTAAACTATCATATTCAAATAGTAAATGCAGATTAAAAAAAGAAAAGTTAGGGGGCTGGAGAGATGGCTCAGTGGTTAAGAACATTGCTGCTCTTCCAGAGGGCCAGAGTTCAGTTCTCAACACTGCCTGTAATTCTAGCTCCAGAGGACCCAATGCCCTCATGTGGCATTTCTGAGCAACTGCACCCAAATCCACACAAAGCTAAAAAATAAATAAAAGTAATTTTTAAAAAGAGAAATATTGATGGGCTTGAATACCTTTTCTGTGTATTAAATATGCATTTAATTTTAAATGGTTGGACTTTTAATTGATTTTTCAGATCCCGTTCAGACTTGCCTAGGACACAGAATTGGAAGAACATATAAAGTTATGAGTCAATGTACTTTGACTAACTTATGAAGTGGTTCTGCCATTACACACTGTAAAAAATGTCAGTTACACTAACAAAGAAATTAATACTTCAACAATCCATAAGGATTGGCAGCATTGTGATGAAAAAGCTGTGTGACTCACCAGTCATACTTCATGATTTGCTAATTTGCTAACATCTAAACTTGGCTTCAACATCAACTTTTCTATGTGGCTCCATCATACTGGATGAAAGTCACATAACATAAGGGCAGGTTGATGCCATTGGAATAACATAGAACTATACACTCATCTAGACACACCACAAAACCAATCCCATACACACCACTCCAACACAGGATTAAAGACAGCTAACAAGCATCTGCCCTCCCACACTTCCCAGAGTCAGATCACTGTTACACTGGCAATACAGGGCAGCAGAAAGAACCCATGTGTCAAAAAGAATCAAAGTAATGACCAGAAGGTTCTGGGAAGGGCTGGTAGACTAGATGACTTTTAGGAAGCTTCCTAAATACTGACACACAAGAAGAACGAAACTAACTTCCCGGCGCTTTGTTTTTGATGTCTCATTCCTTCTCCACAGAGGATACTATTTTCCCCATTTCAATGATCCAAAGAATAAATCATTTAATACCCAGGGCAAAAAAGGAAACGGCCCAAATCTGTCTGATACCAACATATAGGTTTCTCTTCCCATGTCACCAACTGAAAGTCTTTGTCAACAAGATTTGCTAAATCTTTCTGCAAAGGAAACTTAGTGAAATTAAGTTAATAGTGTTATTAACATCTGATAATTTCATCAAGTAATGTTAAGAAAGAAACCTTTACAATGTCTTCCTTAGCCGGTAACCTAAAGCAAATCACAGAGTCAAATGAGCAGCCTTCAGATAACAGCCAATACCGAGAAGTACAAACAGTAAAAGCTATCTAACATTTGAAAGACGAAGAAGAGATACCAAATTCAGTCATAGGGATATGGTGTTATGAGGTCTGCTCACTAAATCTACAACTCAGTGTAAAACTACCTAGAGTTGAAATGAGTCATAAATCTGATGGATGTGAAATTAAACAGAATGACAGTCATCAAGGCTTTTGTTCTTCCTACTTTGTTTTATAAAGTAGAAGTAACACAAATTTCCTATTTTACTGTTGTATAAAAGTGGCATGTTCACTTTATATCAAAACAAGACTCATCTTTTTTTTTTTTTTTTTTTTTTTGGTATGAGTGTTCTATCTGCATGTATGACTGCAGGCCAGAAGGGGGCACCAGATCTCATTACAGATGGTTGTGACCCACCATGTGGTTGCTGGGAATTGAATTCAGGTCCTCTGGAAGAGCAGTCAGTGCTCTTAACTGCCACGCCATCTCTCCAGCCCCAACTATCTCAATCACACAAATTAACATTTCCCTGTACTTGGATGTAAGCTACTCCCAGTCTTTTCTTCATAGAGAACAGTGCTGATCCATGGTTAGACTGCTACAGTAGTTAGTTGTTTAGTGTTCACAAAAATAAACAATAATAAACATGTTGGAATTTTTGAAATTACTGCCTACAAAGGGAGATGTAGAAATTCAGATGAGATTGGACATGTTCAGAATGGTGTGGTCATAGATTGTGTGCAGTCATTCAATCACTATACAAGACATCACAGAAATTGAGGCTTGAAATTCTATGGTTATATGGCTGATCCGAAGGAAAGGAGGACAGGAAACAGTGTGCCTGCGTAAAGGAGTGAGGAATCTTAAAAGGCTACAAAAAGATTACAACTAAATTATACCTAGTGCTCACAAACACTAAAGACTAGGTTGCAAATATTTCAAGTTTTGTGGGCTGTGTCTCTCTTATAATATGTAAATTAATGGACAGATACAGCTGCATTTAAAGAAGCTTTATTTATGAAAGAAACAGCAGAATCATCCAGCAAGCCAGAGTGTAGCAATCCTTAGTAAAAGGTAAAGACACCTGTTAACAGGCACAAGTAGCAGTGTGTACCCAACTGAGAGGCTCCATGCCTCAAAGATGCTATCAGCTAAAAAGTGTATTAATATAGGAAAGGTAAAGGGAAGTGGTACATCAATTCAAGATGAGAAGTTAAAAAAAAAAGTCACAAATTCTCTACAGATTAATTCTCCTGAAGCAAACTGCTTATCTGAATCTCAGTCTCTTTAACTATAGAAAACATAGAATTCTTGCCTGTACTACAGGATTGGTGGAAGAATTAAAATACACAATCCAGGCAGACCGAATCTAAGGGACATTACCAGATACAGAGCAAAAGCCACCGGTTCACCTTCTTGTAGTTTCTTGGTCTCATAAGAAAACATGAAATACTAAATGTAAACTTAGTATTAATAGTAAACTACTGCCCGGAGAGACCTTTCTGACAACATCTTAAAAAGGATTGGAATGTAAATTAAATTCTAAAATAATACAGAAACCAGAGGGAAAAAATCTGTAACAAACACCAAGAGTTGGTAAGTTGACTGGTTCTATTTCTCACTATCACAAATACCTGACAAGAAGAAACTGTAATGAGGAAAGGTCTGTTTTGGGTCAGTTTGTCCATCATGGCAGGGAGGCATAGCAACAGATGCTTCAGATAGCTGCTCATATTGCATCTGCAGTCAGGAAGCAGAAGAGAGATGAATGTTGGTGTTCAGGTAGCTTTTTAAAGTCAGTCAAGGACCTGAACCCGGGAGACATACTGCCCACACTTTCAGTGGGTTTCTCCACCTCCCTGGAAACTTCCTCAAAGACACACCTAGAGGTGTGTCTCCATAGATGATTCAAGTTGACAATGAGAAGTAGACATCATAGTAAGTCACAGTAAGAGTAGATATCCCTGGAGACTGCAGGGAATTTCCCTTCCTAAACTTTATTCAAACAAAATCTGAATATTAATTGTGTAGTTTTTCAACACATCATAACTGAACTTCAAATCTATAAAAAGACAGTTTGCTAAATGAATAAAACTGAAAGAAAAATAAAAACAACTACAATCTTTACAAATGGTCCTTACAGATAATTAAAAATGAGATTTATGCACCTATACATACATTAACATAAACAGACTACTCTGAGCCTTTAATAAAGCATTCCTGGTGTCTGGGAGAGGCATTTCACAGGCTTGACATCATTATTTCCTTGTAAACTTTCTAGTACCTATAAACTTGGGTGATCTCTGCTCACTGACTAGAGACTACTGTCTAGGTTTAACAAAACCTGTAACTTCAATTGCTGTTGTTTCAAAACAAAATACCCTCCACAAACGCCCCAAGCCCTAGCAGGGAAAGAGAGCAATGAAGAACTCATCCAAGTATATATACACAGGGTTTTCTACTGTCAGAGTTCCTCCATTCCAGAAGATGCTTCAAATGAATTCTCCTGGCCAGACTCCACTGAGGAATAAGCTATTGTCAATTCTTAGAACCCATTAAAACATCACGGTAGAAGTAAGCATGGAAATGACAATGCACACATGCTCAAATGTTAGAATAAACTGAACATTTATTCTCCTGTAAAAGAATAAATGTTCAGCTCTGGCTCAAAGCAAACAACAGAATCCAAAGAATCTTTCTTATATTCCTAGAAGCATGGGCTGGTGTACTGGAGGGAAGTTGGGGAGGCTAAAGCTGGGAATTCTGAGCCAAAGGAAGAGATCAAGAGTATGTAAACTGAGTGGTCTAGAGACACCAAGTGTCTGTCTGTCTTTCTCGGGGGTGGGCTGTAACAGGACCCATGGATGTGCTTCTTCTGTTTATAACCACATCGAGTACGGAGTTATTTCCAGAGCAGCCGTTCAAGGCTGTGTTAAATGCCAGACTCTTGTACTCTATCAAGAACCATGTCTGGCAATGCCTCCGCTCTGGAATCACGGCCCACACACTGGGAAATGATGAAACTGCACGGCCCGGATCTGATTTTCTGCTAACTTAGCGGTTAGCCTTGCTCTGCCCGACTGTCACTATCACATGACACAGTACTTATTTATTAACCATCAAGGGAGAAGGGGGAAAAAGCACTGATCCAAATGAGCAAGAGTGTCCTCAAAACATAGGAGATCGGTAGGATTTGAAAACAAAGAAGACTACGAAGTAGAGTAACTCAACAGAGATACAAATAAATCCATGCAAACTAAAACACACACAAACAAAAATCCCACAAATACATTCACTTATCTACTTTTTGTCAATGCTGGGTTATCCAACTGGCACAATGAGCACATATTTAGGGAAAAGACATTTATGCATAAAGCAAAGTAATAATGAGCACTTTTTGTTTTGTTTTGTTTTTTTTTGTTTTTCAAGGCAGGGTTTCTCTGTGTAGCTTTTCCTGGAACTTGCTTTGGAGACCAGGCTGGCCTCGAACTCACAGAGATCCGCCTGCCTCTGCCTCTGCCTCCCAAGTGCTGGGATTAAAGGTGTGCGCCACCACCACCCGGCAAAAATGAGCATTTTTATCTCAGAAACAGATAATAAAGAAATTAAAATTTTTTAATGAAAAAACATTTTTAAAAATCACAGCTTTGGGCTAAATCTGTAGCTTAGTCATGAAGCCTTGGGTTCATTTTTCCAGTATTGTGAGGAAATAAAAAAACTCATAACATTTTTTTACATTCATTTTAGATTACTTTAAAATTCATATGAGAGCATATCAGAGCCTTTTTTTTAAATTTGTTCAGACAACTCAAAAGCATAAAAAGCAAAGAAAAACCTTTCACTTTTCTGAACTCCTAGAGTATTTCATGACCAAAACTAATTACTGAGCTTTTAGAAATAAAACATATGATTCATTCTGCCAATTTATTAAGGAATATATACGTGTAACAGGTACTCAAATTACAGTACAATAAGGACAGTAACAACATTACAAGGGTCAGGATGGAGCAACACTGTTTAGGAAGGGACTCCCAAGCAGCCATTACTGGAGGGCCAATCAAGAGGTGTGTTTCACCACAGGGACACGGAGGAGGCACAGAGCAGAAAGAGCACAGTGGGCTGCTGACCAGGGCAGGGATCAATGGAAAGTACAAGCAGAGGACTACAGGAAAGGAGTCAAAAGGAAAATCCCCAAACTGCCTGGTCTTAGAAGGCAGGAAGGGAAAGAGAAGAAAACACACAAATACACTAAAGAAATCACAGCCATGCAGAACATGAAGGCATCAAGTTTCTGATTTTCCAAAGCTTGGCTCACACTTTTGTTATCCACAACTGGATGCCCAAAGATTCTTAAGTGGAAGGTTTTTGTCATCACAAAGCCTGAATTCAAACCCATCCAGACAAAGCCAAGAACCTGTTGTAGACGCAACCAAAAGACAGGCCAGATTCCCACCGGGGCTCCTCTAAGGCAAGCACAGTCTGGCTTCCTGGTTGCTCTGCACTGGCACTATGCTCTTCACTAAGATCCCTAGCCAGATCCCACTAGTCACAAACCTTTGCCATTAAAGGGGGTCTCAGCAACAGACCAGATCAAACTCCTTCCCCAGGGAGGAACCACTGCCAACTGGCCTGTCTCTGCTTGTAGACTGAAAGCCAGAGCCTTATCACCCTGAGAAAATCTCCCCAGGCTCCACTCACTCTGACTCAACCTTCCTAAAACTCCATTTTCACTCTGTAGCATTTTCATACACTGGAACAAGCAGTCTTTGAAAGGGGCTCTTTTGAGGTATCATTCCCCTTTCTTTACATAGTTCTAGGGCATAATACTAGTAATATGTAAGACTCAAGAAATGGAGACCAAAGCACAAACTATACTTAGAGATTCATGTGAACCATCTTACTTTTTCTAAAGCATTTATCCCTATGAAGTAACTAATACACAGTTCATGTAAAACAAATATATTTATCTTAATAGCTGTCATGGCCAAGTGTATGCATATATGGATGCAGTCTTTAGGTTTGAGGACCTCATGTTATGGGAAAGACTGCCATATTTTAGCTTCCTATTTATAAAACAGAGATAAATCATAAAGATGTGTGAAATGTTTAACACAGTGGTAGGCAATTAGAAAACACTCAATAAAGGAAGTTCTTGTTCCCAATAACTGCTATGCATGATGACAATCATTTCATGGCTAATCTTACATTATAATCAATTCCTACATTCTAATAGCTAATGCTAATCTATAATTATAAATAAAGGGTAATGCTGAGGAAGTTGCTGAGTAAATCCTAATAGATGTGGCACTCTATTGAATATTCTATTTATCAGTGGAGGTATCAGAAGTCCTTGCTATTTGCTGCCTCTGACTAGTGTTCAAGGCCTCTTCATTATCTACGCAATCTTAAGTACTTCTCTTTTCCTATACCTGTATACCTCTTCAGCCCAGTCCCGGCGCTTGCTCATGCTAGTACCCCAACCCTTGCTGTGATTCTGGGATTCCTGCTTGTAATCCAACCCATACAATCAGCAGAATAAGTAACCTACTATACAGGATTTTCCCTTGTTTCTATCCTTGTCTTCTCCCCTACCTTGATAACTTAACCTACCACATTACAAATCTGTAGTACACCTTCTCACCACTAACCTATGTACCATACATGCATCTAGCTGAACCCCTAAATACTGGAAAAACAAACCAAAAACTTGACAAAGAAAGGGCCTACGAGGCTGAGTGGGGAAGAGGCTTCAAGGTAAGGGACGGTAAATTATAAAGGATATGAAATGCAGGGGTGGGGAAGAGCGGGGCTTAGGAGTGGAGGTGGAGGGACGGGGAGAGAGCATGTGGGAAGTGAGCAAACCAAAGCCAAGATTTATGAGACGCCCTCAGAGAGTCTTAGACTCTGTAAGTCAATCTTTATAAATCTTTTAAAGAAGTCTGAATACAAATACCCTGTATGAGTGAGTGGACAATGCTGCTTCCAGAAGAAGTAAGTTATTAAACAAAAATCTCAGTGCCAGAGGGGATATGCTCCTATAAGTTACTGGTCAGGTAGAGGGCAATACTGGTTACAGCCATTGCTTCTGGCTGTCCACTACAACTAGATGGTAAAATCCTATTGCCAAAACCACAATACGCTATGGTTGCAGAACAGAGGGACAGAAATCGAAAAATGACCTAAAAACTTCATCCCTGTCCCTGGCTGGCTAGTTTTCACGGTGCTAGAGGATGCTGTGCAGGCAGCTGCCAGAGGAAAGCCATCAACTGTCTTATCCAGCCAGCACTGAACTGTGTATGCTCAACGGGTCAAAATGCTTAGAGTAAGTGATTCCTGAGTGATCACATATAGCCCCCTCCTAGCATCAAGGCTCAGGAAAATGCTTTGCAGAGGGGACAGAAATTCTTTCTTACTACATTATGCAACAGCCAGAAGACAGGGAGGAGTGCTGAGAAAAGCTGTCATGGGCATGCCATGGCCACTGCACTGGTGAACTCTGTCCTGCAGCTATGGCGACACACACAAGGTCAAGCCAACAAGACCAGTCAATATCCCAGCAGGCAGCACTAAGTAGACTGTGTGGTTAAAAAGAGAAAAGGCAGGAGAAAAAGACACGAAGGGACATATTTGGTGACTTCTAGGAGGTAGTGGGGATTGAGTATGAATGATCAAGACATATCCATGGACAGAACTATCAAAGAATAAAAGAAAGAAAAACCTGGCACAAACATCAAAGACAAATGAATCTGAATTTCTGTGGGATACTTTAATCTGCCAGAGACATGAGAGGAGTAGAAGCCTGGGCATCTTCTAACTGGACACTACTGGAGCTAAAGGGAAGACTGGGTACTCCATGCGGTAGAAGCAACCTCTGGGGAGAGCGACACACAAGCACATTACTTCAATTATCTTTTGATGTTAACAAAGGCCGTGGTATCCTGCAAATATGGTTTCTGCTGCTTTGCAAACATCTATATGGAGAAGGAAACTCCCAAAGGCCGTTCCCCAGGTGAGACTTGAGGTGCCAGCTGTATCCTGTTATCCAAAGGAAATGGAACTGTAAGTAGCCTAGACATCCAGACAAAGGAGAAAACAAATTCAATGAAGCTGACATTTATCCCATGGTAGTAAGAACAACCTTTAAACTTAGAAAATTCATATGCAGCTGTGGAATATGTAAATTGACTTCTGCAGGAGTTAAAATAGACATCCGGTACAGAGACTGCCAAACTCATGCCTTTATACTTCCTCCACCCTCCCCAGCTTCTATCGCCTAAAACATATGCAGCCTAAAGGGCTCAGTAAATTATCAGCCACCTGGAAAGCCTCACCAGTCCCTACCAGGACGAATCCCAGGTTCTGCTGCAGCTTTCCTGCTGGGCCTGACATCACAGAACCACAGGGTCTACCAGCCTGGACACATGTAACAAAAGCACCATCAAGTGAATTACATAAGCAGAAGGCTAAGAGGCCACAAACAAGCTAAAAGCAGTTAACATTAGCTTTTAAACTTAAAAAAAAAAAGATTCCCTTATGTAAAGGATAACTATTGCCTTCAATGTTATGATTCTACAATAATACTTGGAGAACAATGACACTGAAAAATAGGAGAGATGCCAATTAAAAAAAAAATCTCAAAATCAGAAGTACTTGTATTTAATAAGACAACCTCAATTTTAAAAATCTGTGAGTGTCACAATGAAATGAAAATGCTATAAAGATGAAAAAATCCCAATACTTTCAGCAATTTCCTATTAAAATCTTTAAAATATATTACTAACTGCTGAAATGAAAAGTATTTTTCTAGTGGGACTTTTTAACCACAAAACATCTCTGACCTGAATAATCCCTGGAGAATTGTTCTGCTATATAACATACACAGAACAGTGAATGTTTTGCTCTGATTTTTTTTTAAGGGTGTATCTGTGTGTGTCTGCCTGTCTGCCTGCATGCATGACTGCAAGAGCTTTTGCATCACATGCATGCAGGAGTCAGAGGAGTCCAGAAGAGGACATTACATCCCACGGAACTGAGTTACAGAAGCACCTGTGAGTCACCATTTGGGTGCTGCTGGGAGATGGACCTGGGCCCTCTACAAAAGCCAGTAAGCACTCGTAACCAGAGAGCCATATCAACACAGAACCTGTGTGGAATACCATCAAGCCTGATGGTAGAGAATTTGACTATTTAAAGAAAAAAAAATCATGATTCTTCTGAAGTAATAGAATTGTTTCTCTCTTCTTGCACTACATGGAGTAAGTAAGGTATCCCTCACTCATCTCTAACATGCCAGGCAGTCTAACCAAAATTGAATCTGCAATGTCGGATGCCATGGTGGAAAAAAAAAGTATCATGTTTTGCTTTGGTTTTGTTTCAACTGATTTTTTGTTTGTTTCTTTGGGACAAAATCTCACTATGTAGTTCTGGCTAATTTAAACTCAGAGAAATCCACCTGACTCTGCCTCCCTGGTACTGGGATTAAAGGTATGTGTCACTACACCCAACTGTACCTATGACTTTTTAAACTGGTAGTTTATTTTTTAAGCTGTCATTAATTCTATCTAGATATTAATAAAGATAATTTATAGTTTCATAAAACATGGGTTTTGAATACCAAGGAGATAAAGAACAATAAGATAATATCTCTGAGTTCAAAGTATTTGCAAAGCTTAGCAAGGAGTGGTATTGGATGGACACCTACACTCGGGAGTCTGAGGCAGCAGATTTTACTGAGTTCCAGGCCAAGTGGTCTCAGACAAATTAATGAAAAATAAGAAAAGAAAGTATGGTTTATACATTCTCATAAATTCAATTCAATGAATACTATTTAAGGGTAACTTAAGAGGGCAGGGTAAGCCATTAAGAGCTCTTATTGTTCTTCCAGGGAACGTGGGTTTGATTCTCAGCATCCATACCAAGCAGCTCACAACTGCATTTAAGTCCAGCTCTGGGGAATACACACCGTCTTCTGGCCTTCATGGGTACTTGCACACCTGTGGGGACGGACACACACATACACACACACACACACACACACACACACACACACACACACACAATTAAAACAAAGAATAACTTAGCAGATGGCTTTCCATCAAACCATTTAGCTAAACTTCACTCTTAAACTTGTTCTGGATTTAGAAATAACAGAATCAAGAGAAACTTAGTAAGAGAATCAAGAGAAACTTCATGATTATTCCCTGGTTTTCAAAATTTCAAACTCTTCTTAAGAAACTGCCTATGTTAACACTATACAACAAATATATTAAAATTTCCTCTCTATGAAAATTCCTTCTCTTTTATTTAAACGTTGCCATAAAAATTGTAGACTGGCTGAGTGTGGTGAAACACGTCTTTAATCCTAGCGCTCAGGATACAGAGGCAAGCAGATCTCTGTGAGTTGGAGGTCAGCCTAGTCTACATAGCAAGTTCCAGGCCAGCTAGGAAGACATAATGAGAGACTGTGTCAAACAAAACCCAGATCTGGGGGCTGGAGAGATGGCTCAGTGGTTGAAGGCACACACAAATCTTGCAAATGGACCTGAGTTCCATTCACAGCATCCATGTCAGGCAACTCATAACTGCCTATAACACCAGCTCCAGAGTCAATGCTTCCGACTTCCTCAGCCACCCACATACACATGTGTATAGCCGCATATAGAAACACATATATACACACAGTTTAAAAAAAAAAAAAAAGACTTGGTGCTTTTAAAAACATTTAGCATTTGTAGCAGTGTAGAGATAAATGGCATGACATCATGCATGCAAAATTTTAAATATTTAACATACATAGAATATTTAATCCATGCTGTTGCCTCTCAATTCCCCAAACACTCATGTAACCCAACTACAAATAACACTATAGGACAAAACTAACTCAGTACCCAGCCCAGCAGGAACTTTAACCAAAGCTGAAGGCTAGAGAATGACAGCTCAATCTCACATTCTCCTCTTCCCTCCCCCTTCCTTAACTTACATACTAAGTTCCTCTAGAAGGCCCTGGGTATTTTCAAATTCACTGCTGTACAGGATAGGAACCCTGAAAGTAAAGGGATGATCAACTAGATCCAATGCACCAACTCATCTCTTCTTTTTGTTCCAAGTTTCTTTTCTGGCACCTGAAATCCATTTCTAAAATCCAATCGTGGGCTTTTGCTTTGTTCAGTTTTAAGACAGGATCTCACTATCAGCCTTAGCTGTCCTGGAGTTCAAGAGCGATTTGGCTGCCTCTGCCAGGATTAAAGGCCACCACACTTTAAGAGGGTGCTGTATCCTCTAGGAGTTACAGTTGGTTGTGAGCTGCTATGTGGCTGCTGTGCCAGAGAATCTGGGTTCAAAAGCCAGCACCACATGGTGGCTAACAGCTGCCTTTAATTCTAGTGTCATGGGCTCTGACGCCCTCTTCTGGCCTCTATTGCCACTGTATACATATGGTGCATGGACACACATTTAGGCAAATCACCCATACACACACAATAAAAACAAATAAAATCTTTAAATGAATAGGAAAAAACTCCACATAACATCACAATGCTAGAATCTGAACCCATACCTGACTCTGAAGTCATGCTAATACTTTTCTACATACCTTAGGGATACAACCAGAAATGAAGCAAGAGGTTTCTTTGTATGCTGTACATTAACACAGAAAAAAAATAAATAAATAAATAAAGAGAAGAGAAATGCTTAGAAGAATTTCATTAAAGAGAAGCTACTTGACAGAGTGTGTCAAATTCACTAATTACATCACTGAAATGAAAAGAAGACAAAGGTAGCATTTGTAAACCAGTTTACATACGGCACCTGTTTCTCCAGAACAGAGACAAGCAACGCACAGGCCAAGCCGTGGGCAAACATGAACGCGACAACTGAGAAACAGCTGGAAAGGACTCCTTGACTCCCACACAAACACAGGCTTGCATCCACCGGCCGAGATTTACCACTACACAGACTTAGCTGCTGTTAAATGAATGCAATTTTCTAAGAATGTTTTACTCCAAACTATAAAACATTGGGGTAAAAAAAAAAAAAGTCAATCTTCAAAATCAATACCCAAGCTGTAAGAGTGACCAGGGAGTCTAGTTATCTCTCAAAACTCCACAGAAACAAGATAAACAAGATGTGTAATGTTTCTGTCAGTTCTGCAATAAATTAAAACAGCTTTCAGGACTAATAGAGTGTGCCATCCTATCCTTGCAGGGCACAGACTGAAAAAAAAGCACACTAGCTTTTCACACAGTAATCCCGAGGCCTGAAATCTGCTGGTAAGCTGAGCAGACAAATGGCGCAGTACAATGGACAAAGCAGAGCCATCTACACCATGACATGCCACTGTAGAACCTGATCCGCTAAGCCAGGCCAGAGCAAGAAACAAAAACAGAGGGCAGCCACCCATGCAAGGAATGCATCCCCAGTCAGTCTAAAAGAAAGAAAAAAGAAATACCATAGACTTGGGGAACTTAAAAACTCAGCTACAGACTCTCCAAGACACCACTTCTCAGTCGATAATTTGCTAACAGCCTTAACACAATAAAAATGCTCACTCTAGGTGAGAATTAATTGGATATAACTAATCCTAAAGCAAGTTCTACCTTTCTAAGGCACTTAGAATTAAGTGAGCAAGGAAAAAAATGTTTTTTAAATGTTGCCAGTCAAATCAACCTGCCCCCATTTGAAACTGTTACAGTTCCTAAGAAATACTCTGCAGTAAGGTAACTAAAGGTAACAACAATTAAGCTCAAAGGCTTGGGGTATATTCTCTAATAAAATCCAAAATATATGTTCACTTAATATATGTGCACAAAATATATGTTCACTTAAGAATATTCAGAATATTCTTATATTGAATAAGACCTCTAATTTTACCCATGCCAAGCTACAGACAGTATCTGTATATTATACGTCTCAAAAAGAACGTATATCCAGGATGTAATAGAAACTCTTCCAACATAAGAATTATTTGAGTAAATCATTTCAGTAAAGAAACATATCCTACCTTGGAGTTGGTAGAGTCAGGAAGCCAGAGCAGCCCCGACGGGTACAGGGGAGAGAAGATGCAATGGGGGAAGGAAAAACACAAGCAAGGTGGAAGATGTGGGGTGGGGGAACTGGATCGTAAGGGTTTAATCAGGAATGGAGGGGAGTTACTCAAAACTAAGCAGGCAAACCTTGTGGAAACCTGCTATTTTGTTAACCAATTTAAATAAATGCACACAGATCCCAGTGTGCTAGCACATGCCTTGAATCCTAGCACTTGACAGGCAGAGGAAGGAGGCTCTGTGTGAGTTCCAGGCCAGCAAAGGCTACTTTGTGGGACTCAGTCTAAAAAACAACTACAACAACAAAAGTGAACACAAATATGTCTAACAAATGAGTCTGAACAGAAATAATAAGAGTTGGTAGACAATGCTGCTGCTAGAAATGACAGGTTCTAAAACAAAAATCTCAGTGCTAGACTCTCCCTATGAGTTATCAGTTAAAGAAGCCTCTGAGGCCCTCAAATCAACAAAAGCTATTGCCACTATTCTTGGTTGCTCAGCAAAACTAGGTGGTAAAACCCAACTGCCAAAAATACAATACACTTCGGTTGAAGGACAGAGAGAAGTCAGGCTGGAACTGACCTGAAGATGTGCTCCCTACAGGCTACTTGTCATAATGCCAGAAAGTGCTGTCAGGCCACTGTGGGAGAAAAGACTACTGTAATAACTGATCCCCCCTGCAAGCTACAATACCCAAAACGCCTAGTCTACAAAGAGAGTTCCAGGACAGCCAGGGCTATACAAAGAAACCCTGTCTCAAACAACAACAAAGGAAAAAACACGACAGAACTTTTACACCCAAAAAACACTGAGGGTGGATGAGAGAGGGGTTCCACTCAACCCAGTAAGCCAAGTTTGTCTAGCCACCAAAACTAGAGAACAATATGAAAAAGAACACAGCAAACCCCTCACAAGACAACAAGACAGACATACAACCTTTTAAAATGTCTCCCATAACATCCAGGAATGTTCTTTTTAAATAATTTATTTACTGTGTGTGTGTGTGTGTGTGTGTGTGTGTGTGTGTGTGTGTGTGTGAGAGAGAGAGAGAGAGAGAGAGAGAGAGAGAGAGACATATTTCTTAACTGCTGAACCATCTCTTCAACCCCCAAGAAATTTTGTCTCTAAGAATAATACACAATGATCAAATGGAGTTTATCCAGGAATGTAATGTTAACTATTGAAAAAATTAATGGAATTCACCATGTTAAAAAATTTCCAAAAGAAAAAGCTCAGCATAAGCCTAGTAACTGGGCTTTGATCCCAGAATCCTCACTGAACAGAAGAGAACTGACTACCGTGCTGCCCACTCACTGTCATATGTGCACCACAGCACGCATGCACCTATGAAAACACATCACACACAACACAATTACATTTCTTTGTTGAGGCAGGCTTTCACTTTGTAGTCCTAGATAGCCTGAAATTGCTATGTAGACAGGCTGGCCTGGAATTCACAGAGATCTGCCTTCTTCTGACTCCCAAGTCTCAGTATTAAAGGCATGCTCCACCATACCTGGCTACAAATAAAATACTTTTAAAAGAAAAACAAGTATACACATATCTCATTAAATGCAGAAAAGGCATTCAAGAGGACAACACCTCACCTATAATAAAATAACCCTTAGCATACCAAGACGGCAACTTTCCGAACCTAAAAAGGGAAAAACCTATACTTGAAATCAAACAAAGGGTGAAGGTTTGAATGTTTAGTCTGAGACGGGCAACTTGAGCAGAGTATTGGCTCCCACAATGGCAGTGCTAGCTAAGGAGTGCATGGGAAAGGACGGACATGAAAGGCACACACGGGACAGGGGCTGGCAGAGAAGTAACACGCTGCCTTTTATTTGCCTGTAACAGACTACAACAAACTACTACAAATACGTGACATCAGCCAGGAGGCAGGCAACAGGGACAAGGTTCAGGAATGAGTCTGTATTTCTACTACAACAACAAACAGAGTTGAAGTGTCGAGTATTTAGAGTAGCATCAGGACTGACCTGAGTGGGGCTGGAAGGTGGGCTCCGGGGTCAGAGCACAGAGGTGGCTCACTGCTCTTGCTGAGCTTTACTTTAAGGGGACCCCCGTAAGAAGGCTGTTAAAGGTAACCTGACCCTACATCACCTGTGGTTAAATTCTAGCTATAGCCTCCCTAGCTATACAATTTCTCTGTGTGTACACATCTATGCCCTTACACATACATGTGAATGCAGGTGTGCCATGCCCTGGAGTTCAGGTAGAGATCAGAGGACACATTCTTGGGTGTTGGTCTTCACTTTCTACCTTGTTTTTAAAGACAGCCATTGCATATGTCAGGTTAGATGGCCCATGAACTTTCAGATATTCTAATGATCTGCCTCCCAACTCAAGGTAGGAGCACTATGGTTACAGATGTGTGTTTCCTGAGATTCAAACCCTAGTCCTGGGTTTGTGTGGCAAGTGCTTTACCCACTAAGACAACTTCCCAGCTCCTGCTATACAATCTCAAGCAACCCAATTATAATTCTGGGCCTGCAAGGATAAGTAAGAACCTACCAGTTTTACATCTTTTAAAGTTAATATTTAAAAAACAAAAACAAAAAAATTTACACACACACACACACACACACACACACACACACACAAACCACTACACTGTAATTGTGTAAATGACCTATAAGACCAAAAGGAAAATCAGAGGAATTCATATTTTCATGGAAAGCTTATTATATAGAGGTTCTTTTAAACTTTGAAAACTCTTAATAAGTAGATACAGGGCTAAAGAGATGATTCAGTAGTTAAGGGCACAGGCTGCTCTTCCAGAGGGCCTGGATTTGATTCCCAGCACCCACATGGTGGCTCACAACCATCTGTAATTCCAGTACCAGGGGCTTCATTGACCTCTTCTGGACTCTGCTAGCACCAGGCATGCAAGCAGTACACATATATACATGCAGGTAAAATACCCATACACACAAATTAAATAAAAAGAAAAAAAGACTTAGATACAACTCTTATTCTATAAGGAAATGGATACTGGTGCTCAAGGAACTTGGTTATTGACAAGTTCAAAAGTGGTAAGTTGCAAAGTCAATCTGACTCCAGTACTTTCTTTTGGTCATCTTGTAAATATAAATGTTTTCCCCAAATCAGTAACTTCATTTCTAACGCTCAGTTACTAGTGAGCATGCGTAGATGTTCACAGGTGCAAAGGAGACATGTTAGTCATTAAGAAGAGGAAAAGCCATGTCAAATAAGCAAAACAGATGGGTGTTCTCTCCATATCAGGCTTAACTTTGCTGCATCATAAAGGCTATGTGGGAAGAAAGAAACAGTCAGTGTTCCAAGACATCCATGTGGACAAGGAAAGGACTGAGAACAGGGGCTGGGGGCAATATTTTGAAATGTTAACAATCACTGTGGCCTCATGAGTACACAAAAGCTGGCCATGAATGATACAGGCACGCATTTCTAAAAAGATTTAGAATCCGAGGCTTCCACACTTCGGCCAAGAACAATGGCTGACACTACCCAAAAGACTCAGCACCAACACCAGCAACAGCTCGCGAAAATAAGCACAGGCAGGGCCGACAATAGCCTCCCCAGAGCCTGCCTTCGGCCTACTGACTCAATCAACAGAACTCATCTTTGGTTTTGCTGCTCTAGCTCAAGTGAATCTCCTCTTTGCTCAGTTCAAGAGAATCCTTCTCTGTTTGCCCTTTCTCAACAGCAAGAAGGCAGCAGGAAGGAAAAGGGTGAAAGCAGAGTAGAAGAGAGTCACACCAAAAAGTTCATTACAAACCTGCCCAAAGCCTGGGGCAAAAAGAAGGAAGGAAGGAGGAAGAGGAGGAGAAGAGGGGGGAGGAGAACGATTACCATATTATGGACTCTGATACAACTTACTCTGCTCATCTCACAGCACTGTGGCTTGAAAGGACCCAGACAGGCACATCACGCCAGGAACTGCAGTCAGCAGCCCTTTTAGTACCACATTTTTGGAGATAGGGGGATAGTCAAGGTCACTGGGAAAGAACCATCCTCTCCTCCCATTTCATGAGCTGATTTCCACTGTTTTGTTTTTAAATTTTAATTTAGGAAATGCTTGTCTTTTATTTAATTATATTTTTCATTCCATTCTTCTTATGGTTCTGATTACATGTATATACTAGAGCCTTTAAAAATTTATTTATTTTTTTTTGTTTTTAGAGAAATTTTGGAACTAAATGATCACAAGTCAAAATAATATGAGCCATTTACAGAACATTTTACACAAACATTAAAAAAACACACTCTCTTCTCAGCTGCTCACTTAACTTTCTCCAAAATCAACCACGTATTAGGATACAAAGCAAGTCTCAACAAATTTAGAAAAACTGAAATAACATCCTGCATACTATCTGGCCACACATCTGGATATCAACAAGAGATGGCAGAAAGTACAAACTCATGGAAACTAAATACCACACTGCTGGATGAAAATAGGGACAAGAGAGAAATCAAGAAGAAAAATTTAAAAATTCCTAGAATTGAATAAATATAAAAATAAAACCCACCACAACAATCTGTGGAACAAAATGATAGCAGACCTAATAAGAAACTTCATAGCACAAGAGCCTATATCAAAACATGAAGCAATTTCATAATAATGTTCACCTGAAGCCTTGGGAAAACAAAAACAATACCTTTTAAAAGGAGATGGCAAGAGATAATAAAAGTCAGGCCTGAAATTAATGAAACAGGAAGAAAAAAATTACAAAGAATGGATTAAATGAAGAGTTAGTTCTTTGAAAACATTAACAGGATTAATCATCTTTAGTCAAATTAGCCAAGAGAAAGAGAGAAGACTCAAAGTAATATAAGCAGAGATGAAAAAGGAAACAATGCAAAGTCACTGAGGAAATTCAGAGAATCAAAAGAGGTGTATTAAAAAAATCTATATTCCACAGCACATGCATTTAATCCCAGCACTCAAGAGGCAGAGGCAGGTCGATCTCTGTGAAATTGGCAGTATCCTGGTCTACACAGAGAGGTCCAGGTCAACCAGAGCTTACATAAGGAGACCCTTTCTCAAGTAAAAACAAAACAAAAGAATCTATATTCCACTAAACTGGAAAAGAATACATCAGAAATTACCCACCTTGATCAAGTCAGCATCATCCCGGAGTGTAAATGGTTCAACACAAGTAACCAGTGACCGTGATCCACCAAATAAAGAGACTCAAGGACAGAGAGCACGGAGTCATTTCGTCAGAGAAGGAAAGGCCTCTGACAAAATCCAGCATCTCTTAGTGACAAAAGTCCTGGAGAACCTAGAGACATATCTCAATACAATAAAGCCAAATATAGTAAGACCACAGCATCCTAAACAGAAAAATAATTTCTATGACAAAGAAACAAAACAGGGATGTCCACTCTTTCCATCCTACTCAATATGGTGCTTGAAGTCTTAAAGCAATATGACAAGTGAAGAAGAAGAAAAAGAGACTACACATGGGAAAAGAAGAAGTCAGGGTTATCTTTATTTATAGATGATGTGATTCTTTACATAAAAGATCCTAAAGAATCCACCAAAAAATGCATACAGCTAATAAATACATGACAGAAAACAAAATTAACAAACAAACAAACAAAAAAAAAATCAGTAGCTTCCCTATTAACAAACATACCAAAAAAGAAATCAGGGAAACAATCACATTCAGAATAGCCTCCAAGATAATAAGTATCGCCTAATAAATGTAACCTAAGGAAGTTAAAAGAGTCTGTTAAAAAATTTTTACGACACTAAAGAAAGAAATGAAGAAAAATTCAAAAGATGGAAAGACCCCATGAATTGGTAGGATTAATATCGTGAAAATAGCCATCCTACCAAAAGAAACCTACATATTGGATGGCATCCCAATATAATTCTTCACAGAAATTTAAAAAAAGAATCTTAAATTTCATTTGGGAACACACACACACACAAGAATAGCCCAAACAGTCCTGAACAATAAAAGAACTGTTGAGGGTATCACCATCCTTGATTTGAAATTATACTTCAGAGCTACAGAAATAGAACCAGCATGGTACTGTCCTAAAAACAGATACACTGATTAATGGAATAGAAATGAGAACCTAGATATAAGTCCACACATCTACAGTTTCATGATTTTTGACAAGCCAAATATACACACTGGGGGAAAAGATAGCATCTTCAACAAATGATGCTGATCTAACTGGATAGCTATGTGGAAGAAGGAAACTATTTGTACAAAGCTCAACTCCAAATAACAAGACTTTGACATAAGACCTGATACCCTGAAACTAACAGAGGAAATGGTATGGAATAGACATAGAAAATGACTTCGTAAACAGGACTCCAGTAGCAAATGCAGTAAAGAACAAACATTAACAAATGTCACCACACGAAACTAAATCTTTCTGTAACACACACACACACACACACACACACACACACACACACACACATCACTGAAGTGGAGAAGCAGGGCAGGAAATGGGGAAAAAATATTTACCAGCTATATATTTGACAGACAGTACCTAGAATATACAAACAACTCAAAAAAATTTAACATCAACAATTCAATTAAAATGGAGCATGGATTTAAACAGAGTTCTCAAAGATGAAATACAAATGGATGAGAAACTTCTTATAATGAGTGAAAACTGGTGCAACCACTATGGAATTCAGTGTGGAGGTTTGTCAGGAACCTGGAACTCAATCCGCCGAAAGATCCAGTTCCACCACTCTTGGGCATATTCCCAAAGGACTCTATATCCTACTAGAGATACTTGCTCATCCATGTCCACTGGTGCTTCATTCACAATAGCCTGGAAATGGAATCAACTAATGAACAGATAATAAAAACATGATACATTTGTACACTGTAGTGTTATTCAGTTATTAAGAATTAAATTAGTAAATTTGCAAGTAAATGGAGCTAGAAACATTCATTCTGAGGCAACCCAGAAAGAAAAAATACCCCATGTTTTCTCTACTTTGTGATGTTAGCTTTGAATCTTCAGATATGTTTGTTTCATTTGGAATACTCATAGAGGATACACACAAAATAAATAAATAAATAAATAAATAAATAAATAAATAAGAGGCCATTGGAGAGGGGGGCTTTCAAGGAAGGAGTAGCACAGGAACAATGATAAAAGGGTTGAAAGTGAACAACGAACAGGAAGAGTTAAACTGGGGCTAGGGGTTCACAGTTGGGAAAACTGGTATGTAGAGTGGATGTCAATGCAGCAGTTTAACAACAACAACAAGAAATAAGTACTTCATTTATTGGAAATTACCAAAGTAAAACCTTTATTCAGGTTCCTTTACAATAAAGGAAATGCACATATCTATAAAGAAGCACTAAAGAAATTAATAAGATCCTAGCACCTAAGGTTTACTACACAAATTATTCTCCAAAGGGACTCAAAATGTCATTCTAAATTTGTTAATGTGAAAATGATACATTTGAAACAACAAATCATTAGCAGGAAAATGATGCTTAGAGTTCTTTAAAAAAAAAAAACAAAACAGGAACAGATAAAAAGAAAGTTATTAAAGGAAGGGCACACACACACACAATTTTAAAATTTTAAAAGTGAAATAGTAACTCAAGGAAATCTAAAGAATTTCATAGGTAGCAAAGACTATCAAAAACATTTACAAGGGCAGAAACATTATATAACTCATTAATTCATACACTCTGGCACTATTAAAGACAGATGAAAATGTACAGTCCTGCTCCTGAAGAACTTAAAATCCAAGAGGATACTGGGATACCGGAGAGAAAGGCAGGAAGAGAGAAGGAGAAAAGCAGGGAGGGAGGGAAGGAGGAAGGGAGGGAGGACGAGCTAGTGCTTGTACGTGAGCACACGTGTAGCATGAGCACACCAGTAAGATCTAGTTGATCAAGAGGACAATACAAGAATCAAGACATAGTAGAATATATTCATTGTCTGCTGCTGTGGTAACGAAGAACAACAAACAGTGATTTAAAACAAAAGTCTTCCTACAGTTCTGTAGATTAGAAATGTAAAATGGATCTAATCGGATCCCAGGTCATCAAGGAGGCCTTTTCTCGTTTCTGGAGGATCCACAGTGAAGTGTTTATCTGCCTCTCCCTCTGCCTACTTCTCCTAGTTTCTTCTGTACAGCACCTGCATTTCTTGGCTGTGGCCCCTTTAGCCACCTTCAAAGCCAGCAAAGTCTAATTTCTCTAACTTCTTCAAATGTGCTCTCCCACCCCACCCAGATGAGAACAGACTGAACCCTGAAAATCCAAAATAATCCCATCTCAAGGTCCTTAATTGTCACCATATCTACACCTTCCCTTTTACCATGTTTGGCAAAATATTCAAAGGTTCTAAGCATAAAAATATGGGCATTGTGGCAAGTAAGAGAGTGTATTATTTTATATAAAGTATCATAAAATGTTCAATGATCATGAAGCAAATGAAGTCTATCTGGCCAGGCTGTGGCTGACAAGGTTCACAACTAGCAGCATCACACAAATTAACTATAACTGTTTAAGAACTGATTACAATGTTGGTCAAAATGGAGGGCAAGCTATGTGGGCCAGCTACTGCACTTTGCAGAAAGAAAGAAGCATGTGCCAATGTGCAAGCACATGAAGCCCCATAGAAAACTCAGAAAACTGCTAGGGGTTTGGTATCATGAGACTGGTGAGTACAGGAAACAGACAGGACCATAAAAGTGAAAAACAGGAATATACTGGTGAGGAATGTAGGCTTTGTTCTACATGCAATAGGCAGCCATTAAAAATCTGTAACCATGGGTTGGGGATTTAGCTCAGTGGTAGAGCACTTGCCTAGCAAGCTCGAGGCCCTGGGTTCGGTCCTCAGCTCAAAAAACAAAACAAAACAAAACAAAAAGTCCAGAAATGTTTAGCTGGGCGGTGATGGCGCACGCCTATAATCCCAGCACTCGGGAGGCAGAGGCAGGCGGATCTCTGTGAGTTCGAGGCCAGCCTGGTCTACAGAGCTAGTCCAGGACAGGCTCCAAAGCTACAGAGAAACCCTGTCTTGAACCTCCCCCCCAAAAAAAATCTGTAACCCCTAAAGCAGTGATGACATGTCCAAGAATGCAATTTCTGCCCATGATATATGATAAAGGACAAGAAAGGATAAGTTTGTGACTAGGAAGCTGGGAGACATTACTGCAACTATCTCAGTAAATTACCGAAGACTGTGTGCCTAAATATGGCCAGAAGAAACAGGGACAGAAGGGGAGTACAAACCTGAGAAACTTTTGAAAAGGAGCAAAATTGGCACTTAAGAGCTTTGAACATGAAATCTAAGTAGGCATTTACGAAGAGTTTCACCTTGGCTTAAATCAATGATCGCAAAATAAAGAAGAAAACAATGAGCCAATAATAATTTTAGATGAATATAGGGTAATTCTAGATGTGTCACTTTTGAGGTGTCTTTGATATAGTCAAGAGTAACAGATAGCTCTTGACAGTGAGCAAAACAGCAATGACACCTTTAGAAAGGAGCCAGGAAAATTTGGAGAACAATACTGATATAATACAAAGCATTAAAGCATTCTAGCAACACATCAGAAATGGTGCTTATAGCGATGGCTCCCAATGATAAGTTTTAAACTATTAAATGTACAAACGCTTTAAGAAAAAATTATCTAAAGCTGGGTGTAGTGGCACTTGATTCCAGCACTTGGGGGGCAGAAGCAGGTGGATCTTCGTTGAGTTCAAAGGCCAGCCTGGTCTACACAGCGAGTTCCAGGACCAAACCAGAACTTTATAGTGAAAGAACCTGTCAAGAAAGAAAGAAAGGGAACGTGGGGATTACCCAAAATGCTTAAATATAACAATATGGTGAAGAAAAGTCTGTGTTAAAAAAAAAAAAAAAAAAAGCTACCAACTATTCAAAATTATTCAAGGCAACATAATTCTAGCTAGTACATATTATCAAGATATTCTAAAGCCAAAATTTTAAAGAAAAATTCTAAGAATTATTCATAATATTAAAAACAGACTAATTGTGTTACATTTTGGAGAATGCCTCAGGTTGTTTTGCAAGAGCAACTTAATAATGTGTGCAACAATTATACTTAAAGTGATCCGAACCAAGCATAGGCTAGCATCACTTCATGCTACAAGGTAAGAAGGGGAAAAAAAAAAAAAGAGAAAGAATAACTCCATGACTCAATTACAGTGGTCATTCCTAGAAGGTACAATTATGGGTAATTTTATTTTTCTATTTTACATTACAAAGTTTCCATAATGAGTTAAAGTCTTCATATATTTCCACAATAAGCATTTATTACTAAAAATCAAGAAAAATGAGAACTGAAGAGGTGGCTCAGTAGCTAAGAGCAAGCACTTTCTCCTCTTCTAGAGGATCGAAGTTCAGTTCTCAGGACCTAAGTCAGGCAGCTCAGCACAACGCCAGCCATCACAGGATCTGACGCCCTCTTGGTTTCTGCAAGCACCTGTACTCACTAAACACACAACTCTCCTCCACCACACACACACCCATACACCACACAAACTCCCATACACTCCCCCCTACACACACAAATTATTTTTAAAAAGCCAAGATGTGAGATATTTGTTAAAGAAATCTTAGTTACCTTAAAACTGCTTAAGGCAATTGCATGTCTCACCCCTCATAGGGTCCTACTTCCAAACAAGACAAGCATTCCTATCTCTCTTCATGGAGCTTTGGCTTAGGAACATTAAACAAAGCATTTATTACAATTAAATAATGTATCCAAACTCAAACTCATCCTCCACCAAGGAATACAGTTCTATAAAACGAGAAAAAAAAAAAAAAGCCATACATGAGTAGCCTAAAATAAAAGTAAATCATGTGGTTTATTACCACACAGCAGATGCGTGCAATGGTCTTGAAGCAACAGCTGTGTCCAAGTTCAGTGGCATACAGCCCTCTCCCTGAGTCACATGTCACAACCAGACACAAAACACGGTGGTGGTAAGACAAATGATCCCCATACACTGCTACTACAATTCTACCTCACTGCACACTGCCGGACAGGACAAGCTTACAGCCTCCCTAGAGAAAGGCAGAATCCTCTAAAAAAATCCTCACTGGTTTCCTCCACCCTTACTTTCTAAAAGGTTCTTCCAGACCAATTTTATTTACTTCATATTTAATTATTAGTTTATTGGTTTGTTTTTAGGCAGTGTCACTGTGTAGACCTGGCTGGCCTCCAAGTCATATAGATCCTCCTGCCTCTGCTGTCTGCCTCCCAAGTGCCAGGAATCAAGGCATGAAACAACATCCAGATTTTCTCTCATTTCTTATCCTCCAAAGCACTTGGCAAAATGGCATATAAAACAGAACATAACCCCAGCACACTCAGGGTCGTGAGGAAAGAGGATTACTGTGAATTCAAACTCCTGTTTGAACAAAGAAAAATTATCCCCTAACAAAGCGAAAACCAAGCAAACAAATAAAAACTCACCTCATTTTGGAGATTAAAAAAACAAAACAAAAAAACCCCACCTAGATTAGAACCATATGCATACATACTTACCAGGTAAATCACTTTTAAAAGCTGATAAAAATGCAAATACAGAATAAACTATTTTTGTAAGGTATGGGAGCATTTGTTTAACTTCTCTTTTAAGTGCCAGGTGCCCAGCCAACCAAAAAGGGATCACACCCTTGTCATTAATGGAGAAGTAAACAAGAAACCGTTAGTAGAATGCACAGTCTCTGACACATATGGATAACAAAGTGTGGACTTTTACTGTTCTCAGTGGAATCCCCTAACTCATAACCACATGGCCTTTTAAGAGAAGTTCATAAGTGCAACAAGAACTCAAAGTCAGTAACTGAGCATGCACTAAGGAAACTCACTTTTGAGGAGAAAGCTGACAACCTAAGCTGTATGTAGAAACTAAGAGCAGTGAGTATCCTAGGACCTCATGTGTATTCTAATAAAGGAGTGGTCAGGATTATTTTAAATCACCAACACTTTATTAATAGTCATCTCCAATCCAAAACAGGTAAGTTTAACTAAAATGCCTATTGCACACATCCAAGCAACTATCAAACTGCTCGTCTCTGAGTATGCTTACAGGAAGTATGAATGCTGAAAACAGTCTGAGTAGATTGTTAAAAAACATAATGGTTCTTTTCTCAATCTGAATTGATTTGTGGGGAAATGCCTAGACTCTTCTAGAAAGTTAGGAAAGCAATGTAAGCCCGGGAGGGTATGCTGTCAATAGCAGTATTACTATAATGCTTTTCACAAGCAACGAAACATGATTTAATGGCCTTTCTAAGCCTTTTAGCTAACTAAGATAAAAACCAAAATGACACTCAAGAGGCAGAAGCAGGCAGATCTCTGTGAGTTTAAAGCCAGCTTGGTCTATCTACATAGTGACTCCAGGCCAGCCAGAGCTACTACATACAGAGACCCTGTCTAAGAAACAAAAAAAAAAAAAAAAAATATTTTAAGAGCAAAATGAACTGATTCCTACAAAAACCAAATTATTTTGTACAAGGAGCAGAAGGTTCCTCACCTTACCACCATCTAGTTCTTTTGTTTATTAGTTTGTTTTGTTTTGTTTTTGAGACAGTGTCTCTTTATGGACCCCTGGCTGGCCTGGAACTGAGATTAAAGGTGTGCACCACACCTCCCAGCCTCTGTCCATTTCTTGGGAAGGAATATCTTGAACCACCAGTGACTTGAAAATCTCATGGCAGAATGGCCAGGCACTGAGACAGAGCTCTAGGGCAGCACTGCTTTCCCATGCCTGCATGGGGGGGGGGGGGGGGCTGAGCAGGATCCTCACCACCATAACAAAGGAGGAGAGTTGGTGTTGTCAATTTGACTAGAACTCCCTGGGAGGGTACTCTTCACTAAGGTGGAAAGACTCCCTCACTGTGGGTGGCACCATTCCCTGACAGGACCCTAGACTGTGAAAGTGGAGAATGGGAACTGAGCAGCCGCCCTTCATCCCTCTCTGCTTCTCCCCTGCCATGATGGATTGTGACTTGGAGCTGTGACTCAAACCCTTTCTCCATGGTTTACTTTTGTTATGGTATTTTATCACAGCCCAGAAGAAGAAACTGGGACAGTAATAAGATGGAGAATACAGCTGTGTGCAGTTAGCTGATGATTCAGCAGCAGAGTGCTTGCCTTTCACACCCCGAGTAAGACCAAACACTGAAGCTCCAGAGACACATCAAAGTCTAAACGGATGTGTACAAGGTCTACATGAGATGGCAAGTTATACCAAGCTGAAATTTAATATGAATAAACATGATCCTGCCTGTGTTGTCAAAAGAAACAAATGACAGAACTCTATCTTAAAGTATATTTAGAAACACACAGATGAGAGAGAGAGAATGATCACTAGTGTCTTCTGCACATAAGTTGGTAAATCAAGGAAAGGAGGTAATCTGATTCCATCATATGCTGGCTGTTAAATGAAACAAGGCACTGGGAATATGGCTCAGCAGCTAAGAGCACTGACTGTTCTATCAGAGGACCCAAGGTCCATTTCCCATCACCCACATGATGGTTCATAACCATTAGTAATTCCAGATCAGGGAATCCAATGCCCTCTTCTTGCCTCCATGTGCACCAAGCATGTGAGTGGTATACACATGCAGACAAAGTTCCTATTTCAAAAGAGAAACACAAACGAAAGGGAGTAAGGATGGGAAACAAATGACAACAAAAAACTCAAGGAAATCACAGACCCTATATTCAAGTCTTCTCATGAACTTGTCTGACACTGGCTTTGTTCTATAAAAAGGCAGGGGGAGGGGATACACCTCATTTCTCTGGTTTGTATTTCCAAGGGTATGACTACTGCCTTGGTCTATAAAAGAGCATTTCTAATATGTCTTTCAAGGTCAATTTAAGGCCAGCTGACCAGATATTACCAGTCTACACTCTTCTCTTTTCTACTTCTCAGCCTTCAAAGAGAGACTCAAGAACTGTCTAGATCAGGCCTATGCACATGTCTCTGATTATTAACTGATACAGGAGAACACAGGCCACCATGGGCAGCACCATCCCTTGGCTTTGGGCCCTGGACTGTGCCAGAGTAGAGAAATCAAGCTGAACACTAGGCATGCATACATTCATTTGTTCTCCGACCTTGGCTGTAGATGTGACAAGACCTGCTGCTCCAAGTTGCTGCCACCCCAACTTCCTCTGAATAAAAGACTGAAACCTGGAAGTACAGGCTGACTATGAATAACACTTTTCCCTCTGAGTTCCTTTTTTTCAGGTATTTTTGTCACTGCATCAGAAATGAAACTACAACAGAAATTGGTACTGAGGAAGTAGAGTCAGTGTTGTCATAACCCTGACCAGGTGGCTGCTTTCGACTATTATGTGAAAGAGCTTGAATTCTGGGCTGGAAAGGCCACTGGGTGTTGTAGATACAACTTCCTGGGCTGTTTCAGTGAGAGCGTGGAAAATAAAAATGTGCAGAGAAATGCAGACAGTAAAGGCCTGGTTCAATAGGAATGAGGACAGCATCAAAAACTGAGATAAAAGCTATGAATTCATATCATATTCTAGCAAAGAATTTGTGTGTGCAGATCACACTTGGGCTGAAGCAGCAGCTGTGACTGTCAACGAGATTAACCCTGGCTATTTTCCTAATCATACCATCCGGGTCTTCAATCATACCATCCGGGTCTTCATTGTGTCCCCTGTACCATAGCTTCCCTACTGCTGCTCCCCTGGTCTTCAAGTACATCTACCCCTCTACCTTATCACAAGGTTCAAATCCACCACAGTTTAGTTTCCTTCTCAAATCCTTCCAAGGACCCAATGTTTTCTGCTAAGTCTACCTCATATTACTATCTCAATCCTAAGTTCCTGCTGCCCCTACAACTGCCAGTATCAGGCCATTCACCAACTAAGGCAAAACTAAAGGAGCTTTAAAGCACCATGTCACTACAATAAGACATTGAGTAACCACTGGCTCTCTCCATCCCTGTTGCTATCTTCTCCTCCTCCAAGTCAATCTCTAAGTAAATGGTATAATATAGGGTAAGTGACAACACTAAGAAAGTCCAAAAGAAAATGTAATTAAATGAATGTTCAGCAAGAGCACAATGGCCCATAAGCCACCTCCATAATATGACAGGCAGGTTAAAAAAAAAAAAAGTAAAATAAAATTAAGTAACACTTCAGGAAACAGACTATTTTAAATAAACAAATTTCCTGGTTAAATTACCTCTGGATCAATGATTACTAAAAATCCTAAGTGGTATCAGTTTTCTTTTTCAAAGTCTCTAAAATTAGAATGCATCAGCCAGTTTTCTAAGTGCTGGCTCTCAAGAATGCCATGTGTACTCTAAACAGGATCAGCAATGAAGAGCGCCAGTGGTAAGGAGAAAGCTGTTGTCCTCCACACTGAGAAGGCTTCAAACAAGGCCCACAAACTGCGTTAAGTCAGTATTCATTAGAGTAACCCAGCATCTTTCAGAATCTGAGATAACCTAAATGAGGTTCATTCCAAACAACTGGTTTTACTTAGATAACCTCCTCTTGCTTATCACAGATCAGAGGTAGGGGCTTTCAGCCTGAATAAGCACATATAGGATGGGAGGAAAGAAGGGAATGGGAACACACTCTAGCAGACAACAAGGCATTAAAGGGAAAGCTAACACATAGCCATGATCATTCTATCTTAATTTCCTCAGCTGTAAAGAAGAGTTAAATCAGCTATGATAATGTACAAATGAAGAGCTCTCCTACAGTAAGTGGATACCTGAGGGTAATGAGGCTGGGAAGAAATAGTCCAGAAGTAAAAGGTCCAAAAAGTAAAGTAGAAGGTCAGAGAACAGCACCACCCCTAGGAATGGAGCTGGGGACCTGTCACTAACCTCACTAAATTCTAAATAAACTGTATACAATCCCGTTCTTAAAACTGATGTGTATGCTGACAATTCACCAAATTGGCAAATGTTTTCTTCATAATCTTTCTCTACATATGAAAAAGAAAACACTAGTGATTTTATTTGTGAGGTTATTTTTGCAACTAAGTCAAAGACTCCCTAGCAATAGAATAAAAAGTCAAGAACTGATCTTTACGATTTCATTTTGCATTTCATCAACAATCTTTGCTAAATGTAGCAGAGCCAGTAATGTAAGGTAGTTTTTAATTCTGTTTGTATAGGACTGTTGTCCCAGTGAAGCACTCCACTGAAGAGGAAATCCTAATGCTCAGTCCATGAATATCTGCCAGGAATAAATACAATTCTTACAACAAGTAACTAGCTTAAGTGGAAAGACCTAATCACCACACAGAACAGTTTAGTGATTAACAGAATGGGTTAATATTAAGAACTCTGCAAGTGTCCAGAGTCCAAATATACCCTCTCCCTTTGTGCTCACAGCCTCAAGTCTTAGCCTGAATCACTGAGAAAGACTTCTCCCAGCAAATGTCAGCTGAAGGGAAAACCCTGGATTCCTACACAAACACAACCACCTTTCTGTTTTCAAGATGGATACTATGACAACAAAGTAAACAAACATGATAAGCTGTGCTATTTGATAAGCTGAGGGGTCAGTGACAAGTTCTGGCTGTGGAGCAGGCCCTGAAAGTCATAGACACCAGTTCAGTGAGGGAAAATGAAGTTAGAGAATCACAAATCTTTCTCCCTACCTATCCCCTCTGTTTCCTCCCTCTCCTTCCTAGCACATTTGAAGGATCTGAGGCTCACTGGTACTAGGACATGATAGAGGCTCTTTAAATACTTGTCCCCACAGCAGACACTCTGAACACAGCATCAGAACTTTCAGATTCTATCATGAACAATAAGAAATGGTAATACACTATGATAGGATCTTTGTTAAAAAGGTAGGACTCCTAATAGCCAAAACCCACAGATAATGCTTAATAAATCAAGAATGCTGATGAAATCAACCCGACTCAACAAACGTTCCTTACTAAACTAGTGAGGAGGGAAGGCTCTCTGAAGGAAGGGAAATAGAGTATCCAAGTAGGTAAAAACAGGAGGGAGACTGGAATGAGAGGATAAATGAGGAGGGAAAGGGAAGGAGGGTAAGCGGGAGATTAAGGTGAAGAGGGGCGGATACTACGGGCCATTGAGGGGTCTTACAGAAACCTACTACAGCAGAAGCTTAACATGCAAACACATATGAAAGACATCCAAATGAAATCATCAAATAATGAGGAAGACAAAGCCCCAACTAGATATTTCTCACCACCGAGCGAAACCTCCAGTGACAGGAATGGGTTATATCTAATTGAGCTATAGGGCAAAGGTGTCCCATGGAAACCCCCAAACTACTCGGGCTATTGCCAAGGCAATAGCCAAGGTTGTTCTCCACAAACTGATGGTAAGACCCTATTGTTGAAGACAACACCTATATATCTCACTGAACACAGAGAAGACAAGCTGGTTCCTAACTAGTATTTGTCCTTACTAACTGGTTTTCATGGTACTGGAAAGCACTCGAGGAGAAAGATAAACACCACCCTGCTACAAACCTCTGATCTACAATGCTGCCCTGCCTGCGTGATACACTGGTGCAATATGGCACAAAAGTTCTAAGAGTAATCAACCACTATCTGACTGGATTTAAGGCCCTCTCCATGACATGGAACCAATGCCTGACCCTGCTCAAGTAGCCAAGCATGTGAGACTAGACAGGCCATGGATCTAGTGGGAAGCCAAATACTACCGTTCTGCTAAGAAAACGTATCAATAAAATGACTTCTAACAACATTCTGCTATACCCACTCAGCTATCATCAGAGCAGCTGATGATGTGGAAGATCGTAACAAGAACAGAGACCCTCAACAGGACACTGTGTAGAGAGTGAGTCCTAAATGGGACATCCTCATCGAATCCTTCCTCTCAGGGCTCAAGGAATTCTGGGGAAGAGAAGTGGACACACTGTAAGGGACAGTAGAGATGTAAGACACCAAGGAAACAAGGCCTAGTCACAACAGGACTGACGCACATGAATTCACACAGACTGTGGCATCACACACATGACCTGTACAGGTCTAAGCCACATGGGGTCCCAGCACTGAGAAAAGAAGTGGACACAAGCTACCAGCCCTAACCCAGGGTTTGGTTTTCCTGAGGGCTCAGGGAACAATGAGGAAGAGGCAGCAGAAAGACTGGAGGAGTCAGAGGGAATGAATGAAACCAAGGAAACGGTGTCATCCAGAGAGAACAAGACTGATGCACAGAGACTGGGACAGGGGCCCAGCACTGAGATGGAGAAGTTGACAAGAGCTTTTATCCCCAACCAAGAAGCTAGTCTCCAATGAACAACCACTCTCAAAGAAAAAATTAGTTTCTCCATGGGACTCTCACTGGGCATACAAACCACACTTTAAGGCCCCATCCTCAACAGCAGATACCCAACACAGAAGGAACTTGATGTTTTTTGTTTGTTTATGGAGACTCTCCCCCCACCCCATTTCATATTGTTTTGTTTGGGCTTTGCCCTTTTTCTTTTTAACCTTACTGGTTTTTTGCTTGTATATTATAGTTTCTGGGGGGGGGGGGGGTGTTGTTTTGTTTTTTTGGTGTGTGTCTATGTGTGTACATATTTCATGGGCCTTTTTAGTTGTTGTTTGTTCATTTTCATTTTGTTTTATCATTGTTCATCTGTTTTTGTTTTTATTTGCCTGTCTGTTTTCTTAAAAGATAGAATGACTGGAGTTAAAGGGGTGGGAAGGTGGGGAGGATCTGGGAGGAGAAACGGTTAATATATTGTATGAAAATAATTTCACTTTCAATTTTAAGAAATTTAAAGATGTTCCTTACTGGACAATCCAA
This sequence comes from Onychomys torridus, assembly GCF_903995425.1. Classification (NCBI taxonomy): domain Eukaryota; kingdom Metazoa; phylum Chordata; class Mammalia; order Rodentia; family Cricetidae; genus Onychomys; species Onychomys torridus. The sequence goes on along the minus strand of NC_050443.1, from coordinate 55,822,400 downwards.
CCTGCCTTCTTTCCTTCCTATTCCGCTAATGGTACTCAGCAAAGCTAAAGGCGAGGAGGGGTCTCTGTACTGAGAGCCCTGTGCAGAAACAAAGCTCTAATCTGGTCAGGACTGGGCAAGCAGGAGGCCTCTGATTGTTGCAGAGAACACAAAGAAGTCTCAGGAGCCCGGAAGGTAAAGGAGACCTGCTTCACCCTCTCTGCTTTCACAGCCTTTCAACCCTGAGAAAAACCGGAAATGTTCACGTTTTACTCCTGGTTTTCAGATCTGTCCCACACTGGCTTAAAGACACCAGGTCAATTATTTAACTCAGACCTGTGAAAGGAGGAAGGCAGTAAGCTCAGAAGGGGAACTAACTGAAATACGTCTGTAATGAAATTGTAATATCCCTAGAGCTCTGGGGACCACGAGGCCTGGTATCACAACAGGGTCCCGCCAGGTACTAGCTCCCAATCGCTCCCTTCTAAGAAGTAAAGAAAGCAGACCCAAATCCATCAAAAACCCAAATACTGTTTCACAAAAGAATATTGTCCAAAAATCTATATCCATATCAAGTACACAAAACTTACAACTACTGCTGAGCCAAAACAAGATGGTAATGATGAAGGAAGAAAGACTTTTTCTTCATACTCTGGGTAATTTCCAAGACTTTCCACAATAAGGATGTTTTACTTTTGTATAGCTAAAAATTACTGCTGGAACAAAAATGTTTTAAGGATTTCACCATTCTCATACTGGAACCATTAATGTTCAGCAAGACAGCTTCCACTGCCTTAGGCTTACACACCCCTGTGTGTAAAAATAAGATGTCATAATTACCTCCTGGGGAGAGGGAGACAAGGCAACTTCTTACAAAGCTAAGTTTGGACTCCTTGCTTACAAAAGACTCTGTGGGTCCCTTCTGAAAAGGCCAAGCCTCAAAGCTAAGAGAACTAAGACACAAGTGCTCCCTGTACTGAGGCCAAGACCCAAGACAGACCCTCTCTCATCTCCCTTCTCCAACTCAAGGAAAAACTGGAGCCTTCTGACCAGCACATATAAAACTGAGAACACGGATCTTTATGAGATTTTCAACAAATGGCACCAGAACAAGCAGATACACATGAAAGAAAAGAAAGAAAGAAAGAAAGAAAGAGAGAGAGAGAGAGAGAGAGAGAAAGAAAGAAAGAAAGAAAGAAAGAAAGAAAGAAAGAAAGAAAGAAAGAAAGAAAGAAAGAAAGAAAGAAAGAAAGAAAGAAAGAAAAGAACTGAAGGTGTGAGGTATAGCTAAGAAGTACTGTGCTTGCCAAGCGTGCACAGGCTTGGGATGGAGGTCAAAGCCAACACCAGCTAAACTTAGCTTTAGTTGATGAAAATTAAACCAAATGTAGCTCACAGGCATAAGCACAAAAACTAATACCTTTAGAAAAGACACAGGAGACCATGTCTGAAATCTTTACTGAGATGAAGATCTAAGACAGCAAACACATCAGATCCCTCCCTCTTCCAGAGTACCTGGTTTGTTTTCCTGAACCTAGATGGTAGCTCTAGCTCTAGAGGATCTGAGACTTCTTCTGGCCTCCTCAGGTACCAGGCACACATGCTGTACACACACACACAGTCAAAATACTCATACACATAAAACTAGTTTGTTTTTTTAAAGAAAATGGAAACAACTCCTAGACTAGGAGAAAATATTTCAAATCCTATAAAAGACATACCCACAATATATTAAGAATTATTTTTTACTATATTACATTGTCTTTAATCATTTTTGTGTATATGTAGGCATGAGCATGGCATGGCCCCTGTGTGGAATTGGTTCTCCCCTTCCAACATGCGGGTCTTGAACTCTGACTGTCAGGCTTGGCAGCAAGCATCTTTATCCAAGGAGCTATCTCATGTAACTCCTAGTAGAAATATAAAATGCATAACCAGTTTAGCAGTTTAATTCTACAATTCCACCGCTGTAGTTGTTTAAAAATTAACACAAAGATCTGAAGAGAAGTGTCCAAAGCTTCCAATGGCACCAGAATGTTACCCTTGGGTTAAGTATGCATTAGGGAGGTTCTCTCATCAAACAGTTAGTACTTACAACTGATATAGCAACACCTTTAGTGAAACCCACTTGCATGGTTTAAATTACTTCGTGTTATTTTTTATTTACTTATTTTTATGTGTGTGGCTATTTTGCCTGCATAACTGTCTGTGTAACACATGTGTTACTGGTGCCTGTGGAGGCCAGAAGAGGGCATCAGATCCTCTGAAAATGAAATTACAGATGGTTGTGACCAGCCACACTGACGCTGAGGATTAAATCCAAGTCCTCTGGAGGAGAAACCAGTGCTTTCTAATGCTGACGCAATCTCTCCAGCCACTTCCTAATTATAAAAAGAAAATGCAATCACATTAGGCTATCTTCAAACAATCCTCAGCTCCTAAATGGCCACGACAACCTTGGAACAGGTCAGGAAAAGAACTAAACTTCTTCAAATGGTATGCATGACAAAAGTGGCTGGACGCTCTGAAGAAGCAGTTCTCCTGGGGGAAGTGTGCAAATGGTACAATCAACTCCCCTGGTGACATCTTCTGGAATTGTTTAGTCGCTCCTCTCTCCCTCTGTGGCACCTGACTGATCTCAAGTAAAGATCATCCTAAATAAATATTCAGTCAGGACACGTTATCTCATGCTTACAGTCCTGACATTCTGGAGCTAAAACCAAATTACAAGTTCCAGGCCAGCTAAAGCTACACAGCAAGACCCTGGTCTAAAGGGGGGAGGGGGTGACACAAGATTGATCCACCTGAGGAAAGCCAATTGGAACACATTCTACTGATGAAAAGAAAGCTCTTTAACCACGGGGTTCTTCATCAGAGCTAGTTGTGGTAATACAAATATACAAACCTATCTTCCTGGATAGACACAGTACGGGATAGATTATGCACCTGAGTTCAAGAGACCAGCCTGGGGCAACATGATAAGATCCATATTCAAAAGTGGGAGGAAGCTGGGGTGCAACTGGGAAGGACTGAACCGGACTGACATGATTTTTACATCAGCTCTTCAGAATCAAGATCAGGCCCCTTATGGCTAGAATCCGTAAGGGTGAGGAAGTCAAGGCAGCAGGGACTCAAACATGGCTGGTCACATAGTATTTACAGTCAAGAAACAGAGAGGAATGAATGTATGCAAGCTAGCACTGGGCATCCCTTTATAGAAGCCAGGATCCTGTCTAGGGTTATTGATAGGGCCTACAATTAAGCTTAGGATGGATTCTTCCTCATCAATTAGTGTAATTAAGATAATCCTCCTCGGGGCTGGAGAGATGGCTCAGTGTTTAAGAGAACTGACTGCTCTTCCAGAGGTCCTGAGTTCAATTCCCAGCAACCACATGGTGGCTCATGACCATCTGTAATGAGATCTGGTGCTCTCTTCTGGCCTGCAGGGCATACATGCAGGCAGAACACTGTATACATAATAAATAAATAAATCTTTAAAAAAAAAGAGTTTATTTTAAATAAATAAATAGATAGATAGATAGATAGATAAAAAGATAATCCTCCTCAGGCATGCCCAAAGGCCCTTCTCCCAGACGATTCTAGATTCTGTCAGGCTGACCATTAAATACTAACCATCACAGCTGGGAACCTGCTAGTTGTGGTCAAAAGTCAAAGTAAGGAGATGACCAAGGTGTTTGCTTTGAGGGAAGGAAGGGCACAGACACTGTGACTGGTTCTTCCGGATGCAAACTGGTTCAGCTAATGGAATTACTAAATACATGAATGACAGCACACACACACACACACACACACACACACACACACACACACACACGAGAGAGAGAGAGAGAGAGAGAGAGAGAGAGAGAGAGAGAGAGAGAATTTGAGCATTCTTTTTCCTCCATAGGAAAGTCCTTGCTCAGTTTAATGACAATCTCTTCTTAATGAAGCAACATCAGTGTAATACAAACTCACCCATATTGAGGAAGCTTACCCAGTAATATGAAGGGATAACCAGGAGGGTCTAAGAACTGGACTCAGGCCCATGGACTGACAAGATATTAGTAATATTTATAAATGATGCATAATCTCATTGCATCTGAGATGATATCTTTCCCCTTTACTAATTGTTTGTTTGTTTTATTTTTTAATTTTTCGAGACGGGGGTTTCCTGTGTAATAGTCCTGGCTGTCCAATAACTCATTCTGTAGACCAGGCTAGCCTTGAATTCATAGAGAACTGCCTGCCTCTGCCTCCCAAGTGCTGGGATTAAAGGCTCTGCCACCACTGCCCAGCTGGAATAATTTATCAAGACATCTGGAAGAACTTTAACTTGTGAATTGGGAAAGCAGTTCAGCTGGCAGAGTACCTGTCTAGTGTGCAAAAAGTCCTAGGTTCTACCACACTGCCCAAAACTGGGTGTGGCAGTGCAATCTCAAATATCAGCACTTAGGAGAGCAGGCAGGAGGAGTATCAGAAGTTCAAGGTTATCTTCAGATAGGTAGCCAATTTAAGGCCAGTCTGTAGTACATAATGCCCTGTGTGCCCCCCCAAAGGCAAATGTTCACCAGGGCGGTGGTGTCACACAACTCTGATACCAGCACTTGGGAGGCAGAGGTAGATGTATCTGAGTTTGAGACCAACTTGGTCTACAGAATGAGTTCCAAGACAGCCAGGGTTGTTACACAGAGAAACCCTGTTTCAAAAAACCAAACCAAAACAAACAAAGAAGCAAATACTCAAACATGTAAACAGTAATTTTATTTTACTGTAAAGAAATAGTATTTGAATTGGTGGTTTGTTTGTGGAAGGGGAGAGGCTTTATTATCTAATAAAACAACTATCTAAACTGATCACTCCAATAGAACACACACTCTTAAAACATTCAAAAGAAACTTTGTAACATGGAATCAGTATTATGTAAAAGAAATTTTGCATATAGCACCTGCTTTTTTTTAACTATGTAGGAGAAAATAATCATGTATGTAATCTCTACAAGATTTAACTATAGGTTATACTTTTGTAGATATAAGTGTGTGTGTGTGTGTGTCTGTTGGTTTCTTGGTTTTCTGTTTATTTGGTTGGTTGTTTGGGGGAGTTGAGATAAGAGCCCCTCTATGTAGCCCTGCCTGTCCTGGAACTTAACTCTGTAGACCAGGTTGGCCTTGAACTGAGAGATCCTCTTGCCTCTGCCTTCTGAAGTGCTGGGATTAAAAGTTTAGACCACCACACCTATCTTAGGTATTTTCCAAAGTTTTATTTATTATGTACCTAAGTAATTGGATGTGGCAAGGGGAGGAGACAGTGAGCAACTACATCATCCACTATTTTTCAAAATATCATGGTAACCATCATTAACCACAGTAAAGAAAAGCTATTATAAAACTTGTTAATAGTGCCTCTCAATGGTTTCCTGTATGTTTGCAGTAATATGACTGCAGACATTTAAACTCAGTCCAGAGCAACACTGTAAGGTTGTGAATGGTTTCTCACCTTGTATCATCCTAATCAAAGTCCAATTTTGCAGAAAGAGTGAAAACCTAGTGCTATGATGAGCTTTAAATCTACCTAAGTTTTGTTGTTTTGTTTTGTTTTGTCTTTCAGATGGGAAAGTAAATTTTGAATCCAGCAAAATGCCTCAGCAAGTTAAAAACCACTTGGCACAAGCCTAACAACCTGAGTTCAATCCCACGAACCAGCCAACTCCCAATCTTTGGCTGCCATACTGTGCGCACTGTGGCGTGGCATGCCACAGCCACCCCTGCTCTACTCTCCCCTCCCCCACCACATTAACAGTAAAATGGAAGTCTTCCCTTAACGAGGAAAGTAGTTTTCCCCGGTCTCTGAAGGGAATGCTGTGTCATCTTTATCTAGAACTTTTCCGGATTACTAAACCATCCACAGCAGTCCGCTCATCATCCGTAAGCTGCTGGAAGATGTCCTCAAAGAGAAATCAGTACATTATCTTATCAGTTACAAATCAGTACACAAACGCATGAGCACACACTCAAATGTTTTATCTATCCTCAAACTCAGTCAGCATTTAAAACTGGTGAAGGTATGAAGACCTCAAAGGGTTCTGAAAATAAGAGGAAAGATAATCCAGAACAAACAGATAATGCCTTACATCTTTCCCATAGTTGAAACGAAATACGTTTTTACAGAAGATAAAAAGTAGGATTTTTCTGCCAAAATTAACCATAAACTGAGGCTGTTAAGAATGAGGTCAGCATGAACTGAGGTGACTGAATGAGAAGGCTGTTTCCAGTTGTTCTTGGGCTAAAGTAAATATTCTCAAGAAAGGAAAAAAATCAGAACTAATCTGATTGTAATATTCAATACCCACCCAACCAACCAACCCCAAAAAACAAAACAAAACAAACATCTCAAGAATACCTAACATACACAAGGCTTGGCTACAACTGTATGAACCACCAAAATTAAAAATAAAATAAAATCCCAACATAGGGGGAAGGATAAACCTCTCTTCTACACCTAGCCTTCCAGTGAAATTCAGCCATTTTTTTCATACAACACATCTCAGGTCTATACTACCAACTTTTTACCTGAATCATAAACAAGTGGCATCTCTTCCCCTGAGTCCTTGCAAACAGAGAAAAGCACACACACAGTTCTACCTTTCACGTGGCAGCTTGGCCAGCTAACAGAATTTTTATCAATTTACTTGGCTTTCTCACTACTTACAAGTGGAGTATTTTAAAGCATAATCCACTTACATTGTATGTAGTAACTCAGATTTTAGACACTTTACTTGCATCTTGAAGTAATTACCTAAAGACTGGAAACGTCCCACCTCAAAGCTTTCCTGTAAGGTCTAAACCTAACAGTACCACAGTTCTACTAGTTCATGTTAATGAGGCAATATTTAGCTTTTTTTGTTTGTTTGTGTGAGGTGTTTTTGTTTTAGTTTCGTTGTTGTTTTTTAGTGTAGCTTAGTTTGATTTTTCTTTTTTAAGGGGGTGGGGGGTGTGTGTCTACATGTTGCCCAGGCTAGCCTCCAACTCTTGATCTACTTTCTCAAGGGCACTAAGACAACACTTGAAGCTTATTACATGCAGAACATTCTGCTAAGTAGTTCATGTAATCTAATTTCATCTTCTTTGAAGACGGTACCAGTGCTATCTATGTTAAAAGATGAGGAAACATTTCAGGAAGTTAGATAATATGCTTTGGACTTTCAGAGCTGGCAGACATAAAACATGAAAAGAACAACTCAGCCTCAATTGATAATCATTGTACTCACATGACCAAATGGGGTTTTTGTTTTGTTTACTATTTTTCTAGATATACCAGATTCCTTCATTAATAACAAACCATGAACCAAAACAATGTTAGGTTAACTGCCCTGGACTGAGCATGAGTCTTTCCATACCATCAGTGTGAATGTCTGACAATTGAATATTTATGGTAATTAGGCTCTCAATAATCACAATCCAAGCCAGGCATAGTACCTTGAACCTATAATGACAGCTTTTAGAGGGCTAAGGCAGGAGAATTACCAAGAGTTCAAGGTCAGTCTTAGTTACTCAGTAAGATACTTGTCTAAAAAAAAAAAAGGTTTTTTTTTTTTTTTTTTTTTTTTTGGAGGGTGGGTTTTGACACATAGACCTGGTTGTCCTGGAACTTGCTATGTTGACCAGGATGGCCTGCCTCTGCCTCCAGAATGCCAGGATCAAAGGTATGTACCACTGCTGACTCAAAATATATTTTAAAGGACAGACGGCTCAGCAATTAAAGAGTCCTTGCCGTTCAGTTCCCAGCACCCATGTCAGGTGACTCACAACCACCTTTAGCTCCAGCTCCAGAGGGATCTGAGACCTCTGGACCTCTGGCCTCTGCAGGCACTGCACTCATGTACACCTCTCCCCTCTCCCTCCCTCTCCCTCCCTCCCTCCTCTCTCTCTCTCTCTCTCTCTCTCTCTCTCTCTCTCTCTCTCTCTCACACACACACACACACACACACACACACACACAATTAAAAATAATCTTTTAAAAAATAAAAAATAAACAGCAGGTATGGTAGCACACACCTTGAATTCCAGCACTTGGGAGGCAGAGGCAGGTAGATCTCTCTGAGTCTGAGGTCAACCTGGTTTGCAGAGCAAGTTCTGGGCCAGCCAGGACTACACAGTGAGTCTCTATCTCAAAAAACAAACCAAAACAAAAAACCATAACCACAGTAGTGTAGGGTGGGGAGGAGAATAGTGAGGAAAGGAGATTGGGGGGCAGAGAGAGAAAGGGAGGGAGAGAAGAAGGGAGGAAGAGAGAGAGAGGGAGGGAGGGAGCGAGGGAGGAAGGGAGGGGAAAGGGAGGGAAGGAGCAAGGGAGGGAGAGAGGGAAGGAGTAGGGCTGTCCTCAGCACCAGAAGAGCCACTTATCGAAAAAGAGTTTATCAGGACCTCTGTGGTCCTGGCACAGCAAAGTTAAGAACATGGGTTCCAAAGGCAGGCAGACACGATTTGAATCTTAACTCTTTGATAGCTGTACAATCTAGAGCCACATATTTGAACCCTCAAAGCATCCACTTCTTTACTTCTAGAGCAGGTAGTATAGCTAATAATCTAATGGATATAAAGCCATCAAAACATGATGGCTGGTAATACAGTACGTGATCAAACTCAGGTTGTTCTACATGAAAGTAAAGTAAAAAGGAAGGTTAAGTAGGAGCTGATCTGTTAACACTGAAGGAAAAGCAGATACGCCTCAAAGACACATGCACAAGCTCACTTCAAGCACAGGAACAGAATGACTACACTTTAGCTAAGACAGCCTAAATATACCTCTGGCTGATGCAGTGAATACAACATACAGCCTTGAAGAAATATATCCACCTACTGCCACTCAGAATCCTCACATGCAAGTTCTTTCTATTATTCAAGAGAAAATATCAGCACACTTTACTACAACAAATTAGCAGTTTACAATGTCAATCTCTGACAGCTCAAGAAAGATCATTTGGAAACAAGCTTATGAACATAAATATTTACTAGTTTAATGAAGGTATTAGCTTAAAACTAAGAGCCAGTAAAACAATGCCCAAAGTGAAGTCTGTTCTGTCACAACTGTTAAAACATGTAATTAGCACATTGAAACTAACAATGGCACTTTTATTATGTATTAAACTTTAAGTCAGCATGCCTCTAAATATAAACTACAAATTTACATTACGGGTTTCAAATTAATGAGGCTTTACAGAATATCATGAAGCTTTACTAGTAAATGCAAAAATTTAGTCCAAATCATCCAATTATAAATGAAGCCTATTTCACTAGGTTCTTTCTACAACTAACTGCAGTTAAGACTGAACTGACTTCTACACTGGGAAGCCTGCCAACTTAGTTGCAGATTACATTAACAGACCTAAGTAAGGAGAATGAGAAAAGAACCCCTCCTACAGATTCAATATTTCCATTTCAGAGCAAAGTATGGGAAAGTGGGGGAGACAAATACCATAAAGGCTTCCTCAGCTACATGTGGATCGGCTGCTCTCACAAAAGCTCAGAGTAGAGGGATGGATGGATGACAGCCACTGGGGAATATGCAAAGGAGGGACAGATGGAGAAGGTTGATCGATGGGCACTAAGTTGCAGTTTGCTAAGAGAAGGTCTGGATTCTCTTGCATAGCAAAGGAGATACAGATCATGACTGTTGACTTTGACTGTATGTTTCAAAAAAAGTTAGAGGAAAGGATTTTAAAAGGCGTCACCAGCCAAAGTGGTGAAACTATCTCAGAGAGGAGATAATTTGTTCACCCTGATTTGAATGTTGTATGCTGTACATGCAGTGCAACACTACATATGACCCTATGAATATATACAACTTTTATGTCAAAAATTCATTTAAATAAAGGCTAGAAAATGAAACAGAATGTGCAGAAGTAAAGAGAAAACATGTTTCTAAGAAGTAAGAAATCAAAGGATTCTCTTTGATGTTATAAACCACAGCGTAGATCAAAAACCAGCTTCTTGCCCCACCCCAGAATGACTGAGTTTAAAGTCTCCCCAGGATATTAAGACCCAATGCCAGGATGGGAACCAGAGGCTCCCGACAGTATCTACTCAGATCTGCGCTTCCTTCCTCTCTGAACAGTGGCTCCTTTGAGTGCTAGCCGGCTGGTTAACTCTAGGGCTCTCTGGCCTTGTGGCCCTTCTCACTCTCTCAGTTCTGGGTCTGCTGTAGCCCCAACTCGATCCTACGCTCCTGGGAGGCAAAGGAAAGCCAGTATTTTCCTAGGAAGCTAGCACCAAGTCATGTGAGCAAAGAACATCCTTACAGCAAATGCTCAACAAATAAAGTGAATTCCTCCAAGAAAAATGTTAACTATTTAGTGTTGGTCTAGAACATGCTTCTCAACCTTTCTAATGCTACAATCCTTTAATACAGTTCCTCATGTTGTGGTGACCCCCAAGCATAAAATTATTTCACTGATACTTCATAACTGTAATTTTGCTACTGTTATGAATCATAATGTAAATATATGCAGGACATCCAACACGACCCTCATGGGGGTCGCAACCCACAGGTTGAAAACCACTGGTCTAGAACACAGTTTCTTTTTTCTTTTTCTTTCTTTTTTTTTTTTTTTTTTGGTTTTTCGAGACAGGGTTTCTCTGTGTAGCTTTGCCTGGATCTTGCTCTGTAGACCAGGCTGGCCTCGAACTCACAAAGATCCGACTGGCTCTGCCTCCCGAGTGCTGGGATTAAAGGCGTGTGTCACCACTGCCCAGACAGAACACAGTTTCTTAAACCTTCCTCACTCCCATTCAAAGACGCTTTTCATCTGAGAAATTTTTACATGTTCCCCTGCATACAGGCATATAAAAAAGATATACAAATCAAACATTTACTAATAATAAACACATATTTTTATTTTCCAACAATTGTTTAGCACACATATAATTTTATCATTTATCAGACAAAAGCAAAATTGCACACTGAGAAAAAAAAATCACTTGGGACATTATCTACTATGCTGCATGGAAGTAGTCAGGCTCCTCTATTCCAGAGAAGAGTTCCTGGATAGACTGTGAATCTGGAGAAACTACTGAAAAAAAGAACTCAAGAAAATGAAGAAAAAGAAATCCTGGGGCTAGAAAGAGATGGCTCAGCAGTTAAGAGCAGTGGTTGCTCTTCCAGAAGACTCCAGTTTCAATCCCAGCACCTACATAATGGCTAGTAATCAACTGATCATCTCTAACTCCAGTTCCAAGGAAATCTGACACCTTCTTCTGGCCTCCAAGGATACTGTATGCACATGGTACAGAGACATACATGAAGAAAAAATACCCATATATGTAAAATAAAAACAAGTCTCAATTAAGAAAACAAAAGACACCTAAGCAGAGCATGGCAGCAAATATCTTTAATCCCAGCAGCATTCAGGAGGCAGGGGGAGGTGGGTCTCTGAACAGATCCTGCTGGGGTAGAAGGGAAAATAGTGGCTTAAGGGAAGTAAACAATTAGGCAGAAAATGATGGGGTGGTTGTTGTTGGAGTTTGGGGGCATTATAAACATGAGAAATACATGTCTTCTACAGTCGTAAATGAAGTGCTCTACAAAAATCATAAGGTTTCAGCTCTTAAATTCAAACTGCAACCCCTCAGTTAAATGAGACTGTACATTCGTGGGTCAGTCTTTTCAGCTCTGAGTGGGCAAGGATGTGGTTATAAGGTAAGGTCAATGCATGTTCAGTAAAGAACAGGTCCTTTCCTCAAACAGAACTCAAGACAAGTGACTACTGGGGAGAGGACAAGGCAGGATCTTCTGACCCACTTCTGACTGCTTCAAGTGACCTGCTTTGGTTTTTGTTTTTCCAGCAAGTGTATCATCCCTTAGCCGTTTCCACAACTACCACTTCTGACACAGATAGAAGGCCACCATCATTTAAACCCTTTAGCGTCTCTGGAGAGAATACAGCAGACACCTTGACGTTCATATCAAAGTTTAGAAGCCTGACTTTTAGTGTGACGAGCAACTTCCAGCCTCTCCAGCTTTAAATGAGAGTCCCCATGACCTACTCAGTCGGGCCTCTCTGAAGGTAGAGGGTGTTTTCGGCACCTTTATTTGGTAAGACGGCAAAGACTTCACATTAAGGAGCAATCAACAGCTGCAATGAGAACTGTAGAGTAGATGGGGCGTAGCTGCCAACAGTCCTCAGGAGTGAAGTGGGAGAGTAAGCTCCAGCCTGTCAATACTCCTCTGAAAATAGACCCTGGGCTAAGCACATAAATACACCAAAGCCTCGGGTGCAGGCTTATGAACCACCAGTGTCTGCTTCTGTAGACATGGTACTTTTATTACTATAATTCAAGATTAATTCAGCAATTGTGTCAGCCATGACACGATTAAAACAAGATTATGGTCAATTAACAACACTCTACTCAAAGCTAGAGTTTTCTTTACACTTGCATAACGGGTTATCGGGGGCCCAAACACAGATCTCTGAAATCATCTGTACTATTCTTACTCTAGTCAGACTTATCTCTTTAACCTTTAGGTTCCTCATCAGTAAAATGAACAGAGTTGACTAGAGAACTTCAATAGTGCCTCCCAGGTTTGGTTTGTGTCTTGTTTTTGGAGTTGCTTCATTTTTGATAGGTTCTCAGTATATTGTTCAGACTGCCTCACACTCAAGGTCCTTCCTGCCTCTGCCACAAACTCTATAACGAAGAGAGAATATGTTTGCATGCTACTCACAGCCCTGTCATAAAACCACTCGATCAAGCTTTATGCAGGGAGAGAGAGGTTCTTTCAAGACAGGTCTCACTTTGCAACCCTGGCTGACCTGGAACTCACTAGGTAGACCAGGCCGGCCTCCAACTCATAGAGATCTGTGTGCCTCTGTCTTGGTCTCTAGGAACATAGGGATTAAAGGTGTGCACAACAACACCTGGCTCTCTACCAAACTTCCAATTGAGGATACCGTAAACTTCTCAAAACCTCCACATTTCCCGTAAACTCTTGTTCATGTGCAAATGAAGCAGAGAAGACAAAAATAAAGAACAAGGTTTAATTCCTACAAACCAAAATCAGTGCTCAGGTGTG